>NW_020174048.1:2249936-2265921 GCF_003031525.2 Neophocaena asiaeorientalis asiaeorientalis
GCAAGCATGCCTTAGGGAACATTTTCTAAAAGCGTGATTCAATATAGCCTGAGTCTGTCCTTCAGGTTACAATGCATTAATTACTCAAAAAAAAAGTCTTCTTAAATTGTAAATTTAAAAAAGCAGACAAAACTGCTTTTTTTTTCCTTTTTTTTTTTTTTTTTTTTTACAATTTCTATTTCCATGTTCAAGTTTGGCATTTTGTAACACCATCTGAATGAAGTCACCATCACATATAAAAGACAAGGTCATTCCCACCAAGAGTGTAAGAGGGTTCCCCTTTCTTCACACCCGCTCCAGCATTTATTGTTTGTGGACTTTTTGACGATGGCCATTCTGACCGGTGCGAGGTGGTACCTCGCTGTAGTTTTGATTCGCAGAAACTAACACAACACTTTAAAGCAACTACACTCCAATAAAAAGAAGGTAAAAAATAAACAAAATACAAGGTCAGCTGAACAGAGAAGGTAGTACAACAGTCATCACAAAGTAAATAGCAGTATTCATATCCATAAGAGCAAACTTTTTTCCAATAACTGGAAAAGGAGTTAGAAATACAATGGCTATGTGGTAGCTAATGAAGAATTCCTATCTCCATGCTGTGCTGAATAAATGCATGGTTGCCTTTATCATTTTTCCACTCAAAAATGAAAGCAGTAAAACAAACAAGAACCCTAATCCATATTTCAAAGAAATGAAAAGAAATGGGCTGAAATCTACTTAGTTCTTTGAGAAAAAGAAAGAATATGAATGAGGTTTATTATGAGGCTTTTGGAAACTAATGATCAAAAGTCAGACGTAGGAATATACTCTTGGTCAGCATATGGTTTGTCAATGCCCTGAGCAGAAAACTCAACCTTGCGTTAAAGCTCAACTTGGTCTAAAAAGGTACATACTTTTTTTTTTGCGGTACGCGGGCCTCTCACTGCTGTGGCCTCTCCCGTCATGGAGCACAGGCTCCGGACGCGCAGGCTCGGCGGCCATGGCTCACGGGCCCAGCCGCTCCGCGGCACGTGGGATCCTCCAGGACCGGGGCACGAACCCGTATCCCCTGCATCAGCGGGTGGACCCCTAACCACTGCGCCACCAGGGAAGCCCCTTGTTTTTTTTTCTTAACTAATTATTTTTTAAATTTATTATGTAGCCAAAGAAAATGGAGAGAAAATTATTTAAATCCACATTGTGTAGTATATGTCTAAAGAAACATAGACTAAGAGCTAAAAATCAACATAGAATTTATTTTAGAAAAGCAGGAAAAAAATTTAAAACCAATTTTCCACAATTTTGGAAAACGTATGTCAGACAAGAAATGAAGTTATGGAAGAACTGGTTGACAGACATTTTACTATAAAAATGTTAATCATCAAAGGTGAAAAGCAACAGAAATGAAAGAAATAAGGAAAAAATAATAGGGAAGATGTCTGCATCAAGTAAACCAGAGAGTTAATACCTGTAATAAATAGAGGTCTTCACAGATATAACATTACAAAGACCATATTAAATGAAAGAGCCCAGGATGTGAATAAAAAATTCACAATGAAATATAAATAGTAAGAAGAAAATGTCTATCTTCCTAGTTATCAAAGAAATGCAAATTAAAGCAAGATCTGCAACCATTTTATCCCTGTGAATTTTTTTTTAAAGAATAGCATTCCATTCTGTTGGGTATAGAATTCCATGATGGACACAACACACATGTCATTGCCTTCCTATTTCTTACAGTTATTCTAAGGAAACAGATATTAAAAAATAAAACAATATGCACTTTCAGTTGTTGGTATAATCCTGAGGAAATGTGAGTTCAGCATGTATTAAAGTGGATTCTAGATTGAGACCAGGTGCCTTAGATCAGTGAAAGAGAAGGGGCAGACACCAGACAACTGGTGGAGACTTGCATTGTGCAGGCAGACCCGGACACTTGGGTACCTCTGTTACAGAGGATTTAACCTCTCTGGAATCTGGAAAAGGTTCCCAAGAAAGCAAAATTCCAGCTGAAGTCCTGAAATCTGAGTAGAGCACAGCAGGAAAAGAAGGAAGGAGGAAAGAACATTCCAGAAGGAGGGCAGTGAGAGGAAGATTCTGAGGCAGAAGGGAGAGAGCTACAGTCCAGGAGGTTTCTCCATGGTGAGTGCCTGCAGAGGCCAGGATGTTCTGGGCCATGTAAGGCCCATAGGCAATGCTGAGAATTTTCATCTTTCTCCCAGGAACAGTGGGAATCCATTCGGAGGGGATTAGTAGAAAAAAGGCATGACTTCAACTTACAAAATGTCTCTCTGGCTGCAATAAGCCTAATATTGGAGGCGAGAAGGTTGGGAGGAAAGTGCATCCAGGGTTCCAGGAAGGATAATGCTGTGATACTCCAGCTGAGAGCAGACGGTGACAAGAGGTGGTCTTTAAACTGAAGTATAGACAGCCTTGGAGATACACAAAGGCTCTTCATGTGATGTGAGGACATGAGGACTCAACCCACCGAAGCTGGCTTTGAAGATGGAGGAAGGGGACCATCGGCCAAAGAATGCCAGCACCTCTAGAAGCTGCCAGACGAGGAAATGGATTCTGCCCTAGAACCTCCCAAAGGAATGCAGCCCTGCCCAGTGAGACCGTGTCAGACTTCTGACTTACAGAACTGCTAGATAATAAATTTGCATTCTTTTAAGCCACTAAGTTGTTAGCAATTTGCTACAGTAGCCACAGAAAACTAATATTTATTGAAATTGAACTGAAAGAACTTACAAATATATATGATGCATTAAATATACATGGAAAGAGAAGAATTTTAATGTAAGAGGTTCCAGTTATTAAGTTTCTGAACGTCATGTTTCAGAGAACGAGACAAAAAGATACGGCTCAACTCAAGATTCTCAAAGGAGAAAATTCCCCAATTATGAGAACTTGCAACCATGTTGAAGAAACATTATGCACCAACTTTTCTGAAGTATCGCCTGCAATAGTGTTCAGAAAAGACAAAATATTTGAAAGGACATCGGAATTACTACATTTCCACTGCTTTAAATATTTTTTTGGACTTGCATTTCTGAAGCACATTAAGAAGTGATGTAAAGCCCTTTTGGTGGCTTTTCTTACGTAATCAATTCCTTAGGAATCCTCTCTCCCCTTTTATGGTTCATGACTCCTCAGACTAGGGAAGCCTTTGTTTTCAAGAGGCCTGCATGAGAAATAACGGCTATCTTTTAATAAAACTATTTTGCAAAATATTTAGATGTCTGATGAGGTCATCAAGGGACATTATGTGTTTTTTCCAAGATAATTTTTATAAATCTAATTCCAATACACAGTCACAGTAATTTGATTTAACCCTGAAATCTGTCATGGCAAATGCTTTCCTTAACCCCCATGAATAGTGTATTACTAAAAACCCTTGATTTTTCCCAATAGGCATATAGATCTACTGCTCTATAACTACATTTGGAAAAATAGTACAATTCTTCCTTTCTGAAAAAAAAAAGGTATTTTCCTTTATTATCCTTTAGTTTCTAAAAATAGGCTGGAATTAAATGTCATGTACCTTTGGAATTCATTTTATAAATACACTTGGTAACTAGGAAACTCACATTGCCATTATTTATAATCTAGGAATTCTTTCCATGGTAACTGTTATAAGGTCACAATTATGGAGCCACAATGGAGGCTAGGAGGCTATTTAAGAATCAACCAAAAAGGCCTATTCATAGGAGGTGGTCTGATGTCTGATGTCCCGATCACCCAGATTAATGGGGTGAGACTTATGGATTTAAATGAGTCGCCCCACTTACACTTCAGCTCTGTCTTCACACCATGGACCTTTGGGCCAAGAAATGTTGCCAGCAGTACCAACCCTTTGATTTCATAGCCCTTGGAGACCTTGGGTGCCATTTATAGTGTTCTCTCCTTGTGACATCATGAGTAGGTTAATTATGTTGGCATGTCACAGGGCTGCCAAAGCCCAAGATTTAGGGCAGAAGTCGGGGGCAACCTCTGTCTGAGGCTTGGTCTACACAAGTTCAAGTATGGTCTTCACCAGGTCCCAGAGCCTTGCTGGGTACTTCCTGGGGAGCCTGGGAATAGGCCCCAAGGGCCACATTCCTGCAGTCAGCTTGTACTCAAATCCCACAAGAGGTGGAAATCGGTTCACTTAGCCACACAAATAACACTTGCTCCGAGATGCCTTCATACTTTGTTCACAGTGATCAGAGATACAAACCTCCTGTCTTTAAGCTGACAATTCTTACTGTGCCAACATCTACCCTAACCTCCATTGAGGTGGAAAGGAAGTTAAGTTAGGATCAGCTGTCCAGAAATGATGTAAGAGTTTTGCTTTTCCTGCAACCTGTTTGGTTAAGAAGGACGTAACCCCCATTCTTTATATAACAGTAAGGAAAAACACTGGTGTGATCAAACACTATAAAGAGAAATGATGTGAATTAAGAATTCAGAAAATAAAATTCATTAAAATAAAGCTTGCATAGATGCCAGAAAAACACACAGCTTTGGAAATATCTTCTTGGATAAGTCACATGATTCATGAGATGGCTCATGTAACTCCGTAAAATTAGCAGCGGTTACCTGGCCCGGCTTGATCCCACCTAAAGGGTATTATTCAAAGGACATGAAGGGGCAGTTTATGTAAATACTAATATAAAGAAAGAGAGATGAGCACCCCCTTACTTATAATTAAATAACAACCAATGGAAATGAGATGCTATTTTTTTTAACCCATCAGATGGGCAAAGACTGAAAAGTCGCCATTTCACGGTATACAGAAGACATGGACAAACAGATGGTGTCATCGGCTATTGGTGGGGCTGAAAATTGATGGAATGTCGTTGGAGAGCACTTTGGTAACATCCAGCAAAATGAGGGGCACATTTACTTTGACCTCCCAACATCACCTTGGTAACTTACCTAAGAGGTATACACTCATACCTGCATGAGGGCCTGAACAAGGATTCTCCTCACAGCATTGCTTGAAACACTGAAAGTGGAAACACTAGAAGTCTCCACAGAGACTTGATTAGCTAAATTGTGGTACATCTAGAAAGTAGAGCTATTTTTAAAATGTGATTGATAGATAAAATCTAGCAATTTAAATAGAGAAATTTATGCAAGATACGTTGTTAATTTTTTAAAAAATGCATAATGATGGAAAGAATATATTCCCATCTGTATCATAATAAAAGGAAAGGAAAAAATATATAGGTGTTTATGGACTTAGAAAATTCTGAAAGATACAAAAGAAACTGTTAAGTTTGGTTTCTTCCAAAGATGATGATATAGGTACATGAGAAAGATTTCTGTTTCTTTATTATTCTACTTGACTCTGTGGGGGGCGGGGGAAGTATACAACATACATATGTTTCTTTTAGTTGTAAAACTAATTAACTAAAACTTCCCATCTAATGAAATACGCAGGGTGTAATTTTTTTTTTTTTTTAGGGTGTAACTATTGATAAAAGGAATAGCACAATTAGGGGACACATTACAAAAACTATAAATCTTGACTTAACATTATTGTTTTTAATAAGTAGCCAAAGAAAATTATTTGAGGTATCTGTATACAGAGAATTATACATAGGCGCATGAAAGTTTGTTTGTAATAGCAGAACAATTTCACGAATAAGACAGGACCATGATAAAGTAACTGGGACCAGAGTAACCCCATTGGCCTAAGTAACTACAAAATGAGGACGCAACCATTTTCAGCTTTCAGACAACAGGAAGGGTAGGCCTCTCCTCAGAGAGAGAAGAGAAGCACACAAGTTATACCTGGATCGCCCCAGTTTTCTGCTGAGAGGCCCCGTGTGGACCCAAGGCAGGGAAGCAGAGCCCAAGGGAAGCAGGGTTGGGGGCTGCTGAGTGGCTGGAATTTGTGGGCAGGACCCAAGAAAGGAAACCGTGCAAGGAAAGAGCCCCAGATAAATGCGTCTGGTCCTCTCAAGTCTCTGGGTGAATGTGAAGCTGCACTTGTGTATGGTGGGGCCCCTGGAGCTTCAAGAGATTCTGGCAGGACAGCAGCTGGAGACAGAAAGTCCAGACAGCCAGAAGGAAGATGCCTCACAGAATGTTCAGGGCGTTGAATCATCACCCGAGGAAACCATGTCATGGGAGAGGGTTACTCTAGTCCTGTCCTGACAAACGTTACAACAAACCTTGAAGGGATCAAGGTGCCAGGAAACAGCAAAGAGGTGGATGTACCAGTTGTGGCTACTCATACACTGAGCTACTACAAAGCTGTTAAACTCGTGTTGAAGAAGAATATTTAATAACGTGAAAAGATGGTCTTTGTTAGTTTAGCCTCTGAAGCAAAGTGCCCTAGACTGCAGGGTTTAGACAACAAATGTTTATTCTCATGGTTCTGGAAGCTGGAAGTCCAAGATCAGGGTGCCAACATGGTCGGGTTCTTGTGAAGGCCCTTTTCCTGGTGTTGACTTCACATGGCCTTTCCTCGAGGTGTGTCCACAGAGAGAGGGATCTCGTGCCTCATCCTCTGCTTTTTTAATTGGAGTACAGTTACCTTACAATATTGTGTTAGTTTCTACTGTACAGTAAAGTGAATCAGTTATACATATACATATATCCCTTCTTTTATGGATTTCCTTCTCATTTAGGTCAGAATGGCCGTCAAAAAATCTAGAAACAATAAATGCTGGAGAGGGTGTGGAGAAAAGGGAACCCTCTTGCACTGCTGGTGGGAATGTAAATTGATACAGCCACTATGGAGAACAGTATGGAGGTTCCTTAAAAAACTAAAAATAGAATTACCGTATGACCCAGCAATCCCACACCTGGGCATATACCCTGAGAAAACCATAATTCAAAAAGACACAGGCACCCCAATGTTCATAGCAGCACTCATGCTCTTCTTATAAGGGCACTCATCGCATTACTGGGCCCCACCCTCATGACCTCATCTAAACCATATAACCTCCCAAAGGTCCCATCTTCAAACACCATCATATTGGGAGTTAGGGCTTCAACAGGTAAATTTTTAGAGGGCTCATTCATCCCATGGCAAATATTCATCATATTACATGTGTGTGTGCATGTGAGAGCGAAGGAGAAAGACAGAAGTCTGGAAATACACAACCCAAAATGCTAATACTGTTTATGTCTGTATTTTCTATAAGATCATTTATAAGAAGTTTTCAAAAAGCACCACTTTTCTGGTTTAGGGTCTTCACAAATGTTATTTATTCTCCCTGGAATACCATGTCGTCATCAGTCATTTGAAAATGAGCATTCAGATCACCATGAGACACCACTGAACAACCATTAACGTAGCTAATTTAGAACTCTGCCAACCGATAATCGTTAGGCTGCAAATCCACTGAAATCTCATTCGTGGTTGGTGGGAGTGTAGGATGGTAGAACCACTGTGTTAAATGAGTTGGTTGTTACTGGAAAAGTTGAACACGAATCTACTCTACAAGCCAAGAATTCCACTCCCCAAAGAAAGGAAACAAAAGAGCACATGAAAAAAAATTTTTTTAACATCTTTTTTGGAGTATAATTGCTTTACAATGGTGTGTTAGTTTCTGCTGTATAACAAAGTGAATCAGCTATACATATACATATACCCCTATAGCCCCTCCCTCTTGCATCTCCCTCCCTCCCACCCTCCCTATCCCACCCCTCTAGGTGGACACAAAGCACCGAGCTGATCTCCCTGTGTTATGCAGCTGCTTCCCACTAGCAATCTATTTTACATTTGGGAGTGTACATATGTCCATGCTACTCTTTCACTTCGTCCCAGCTCACCCTTCCCCTTCCCCATATCCTCAAGTCCATACTCTATGTCTGCGTCTTTATTCCTGTCCTGCCCCTAGGTTCTTCAGAACATTATTATTATTTTTTTTTAGGTTCCATATATATGTGTTAGCATATGGTATTTGTTTTACTCTTCCTGATTTACTTCACTCTGTATGACAGTCTCTAGGTCCATCCACCTCACTACAAAGAGCACATGAAAATTTATACAGAAATGTTTGTAGAAGATTTATGCATAATAGCCCAAAATTGGAAAGAGTGCAAATACCCATCAGCATCTCAGCATTGCATCGACATCTGGGGAGGGGGACTCAGGGACTTGGAGGGCTGGGGCAGGGTGTGGCTGTGAGAGTCGGATGTGTTATCTGACTTTTTGCACTATTAAGATTGTTTGCCACGTACATGTACTGAATTTTAAAATATTCTAAATATACATACTGCCCACAGCATGATGGAGCCTGTCAGAGTTCGCGTAAAATTTTTTTTTACAATTTTACGCTATGTTTTGAGGCCAATTTTGGATTCTCCTTGAATCAGCAAATTCATGTCTGGAAACGGATCTGAAGGATGACAAGAATGTCCTTTACAGAGCTATTTATAATAGCAAAAAATTAGAGGCAATTTAAACATCCAAAAATAGGGGTTCAGTTGTAACGATTATAGCACATCTATACATGCTTTGCCATGTAGCCCCTCAACAGCATTGAAGAAGAATATTCAACACCACAAACAACATATAGTATTAAATAAAAGATGTGCACACCTGTGTAGGGTGTGGAAGGTCATACCGTGAAATGCTAATAACAAATATGTCTTTATCTTCTATAAGAACATGACCGAATTTCCCAAAAGACCTGTCCTTTCTGCCTTAGCATTCTTCTTGGAAAGCTGTGTGCATCCATGTGCATTGCCCTGTGGACATGGGAGCAAAGGAAATCAGTGTAGACAGGCAAATGTTCATGCTGCTTGCCGTGCATGAATAATAATAAAGTCTTTGCCTCTGACCCAGGAGTCTTGTGTCTCCTGCCAACATCCATGAAACTCTGCCCATCTAAGCTGATGGCCTGTGAAAAGGGTAACATCTCAGGCCCTTTGTGGCTCTTTGCAGCTCTGATGGCACCTACAGACTGGCATTTTTGGATGGAGACACTGAGTCACCTGGTTCAGCAGGTGTGGACACACTCTATTCTTCTGGACTTCCTCTGATCTTGAGCATCACTTCATTATGGCTCTGATCCACCCTTGAACGATGGTGGTTACTTTATGGCTTCCAATGCTGGATATTGGTCTCCATGTTCCTCTCTGAGGTCAGTGGGTCCTCACATTTGTCAGGGCAGGAACTCCGGTCCCAGGGACCAATTCTCCTGTTCATCACAGGCTTCAATTTTATTTAATTACATAAATAAAATTTAATTTAAAATTTAAATTTATTTATTTGTATTGACGTAGAGTCACTTTACAATGTTTCAGCTGTACAGCAAAGTGATTCCGTTCTATATATTCTTTTTCAGATTCTTTTCCACTATAGGTTATTAAAACATATTGAATATAGTTCCCTGTGCCGTACCGCAGGTCCTTGTTGTTGATCTACTTTATATTGGGTAGTGTGTATCTGTTAATCCCACACTCTAATTTATCCCTCCCCCGACCTTTCCCATTTGGTAAATGTGTTTGTTTTCTATATTCACGGGGCTTTTTGAGGTGCTCATTTAAAAAATCATTCCTCTCTAAAGGGATACATCTTCCCCCAAACACCTGAACACCACATTCCAACTAACAGAAAATTAAAGTAATCCAAGAGGCAAGACACTAGTGACACCCCCATCCCCCAAAAAAGGTCATCAAACATCATTTAGTGTGCAGCTCACAGATCAATCCTGATCGCTCATTAAATATACGGATTTAATTTATAATAAGGAAAGCTACTAGAGAAACGAAAGTAGAGGCAGCACTGCTGTTCTGAGGCACCTGACTGCTTTCTTTCTTTTTTTTTTTTTTTTGCGGTACGTGGGCCTCTCACTGTTGTGGCCTCTCCCATTGCGGAGCACAGGCTCCGGACGCGCAGGCTCAGCGGCCATGGCTCACGGGCCCAGCCGCTCCGCGGCATGTGGGATCTTCCCGGACTGGGGCACGAACCCATGTCCCCTGCATCGGCAGGCGGACTCTCAACCACTATGCCACCAGGGAAGTCCCCTGACTACTTTCTTTAATCAGAGTATCCAAGGAAACTATAGAATGGGTGGACCACAGAGGTAACAGATAGCCCGGTGGCCAGGTGACCAGCCAAGGCAGGAGTACTTCCCCTGTGCCCTTGGGTGTGAAGCCGAACCCCTCCCACACAGTACAACATGCCTTATTCTCCTTTTTCCCCCACCGAGGCTGCCTCTGTTCCATGCGATGGGTAAGTTAGGCTGGGAGAGTGTGCTCAAGGCCAGAACAAAACTGAAGGAGGACAGTGTTCCTTTTGTTGTATTTCTGGACTCTCATTGGTAACATCTCCCCCTCTCTCTCGCTCTCACTACCTACACATGCACACAGACGTATGTGCAAACCTTAAACCTACATACATATGTATATTCATACACACATGTATCAATATCTGCATTATATATCGCTGTACATATAAAACGCTTGGCAATTCCAAAATATCTTCACATCCATTACTTATGTTCTGTTTTTGCAGACACCTGATTTGAACGATAAGGCAGATATCAGTTTCGTTGTTATTTGTAAGTCACCTGCTAATAAGAGCAAAAAACACTAGGAACATGTTACGTGGCATGAAAAACACTCAGCAATAAGACTGAAGAGATGAACACAGAGTAAAAGGGAAATTAAAACTCGTATCAGATAAACAGAACTGAGGCTGTCAAAAGGGTTGAGTACAACACTTGATGGCTGAGAATTTGCAGGTTTTTAAATTCTCACTGCCTAAGAGAGGAAACCAGAGGAAATATTGGTTTTGGTTTCCAGACAGAAGACTGAGACCAGGGTGACTTAGAGAGATTTTAAAGTCACACAACTAGCAGGCATCTGACTCTCAGCTCAAACCTGGGTCTCCAAGCTGCCAGGTTGGTGCTTTTTCCTCCAGACCCTGTAGTAAGACAGGCTTACTCAATGTTAAGCAACTAGTTACTAGTTTAGGTGAGTAACTAGAAACAGCAACCCGCTGAGGCTTGATAGCTTTAGCACAGTCATGCCGATAATTTAGGATGTCTTCTAGCTCAAAGGCAGTCTTTATACAATTGAGTTGGTCAGAGTAATCAGCACCGCTCATGACAATGGCCAAAATGGTGATGGGATGGGGAGAGCCACATTCTGACTCCTGGTTTACGAGAGCATCTCCACTGAGGAGAACTGAAGTGTTGTTAATTTTTCTGTGATTCAGGCATGTGTGTGTATATCTGTATCTATATAATATATCTATATCTATATAGATATATAATTGAAGTATAGCTGATTTACAATGTTGTGTTAGTTTCAAGCGTACAGCAAAGTGACTCAGTTATACATACATATATATATATATTCATTTTCATATTCTTTTCTACCGTAGGTTATTACAAAATAGAGTACAGTTCCCTGTGCTCTACAGTAGGTCCTTGTTGTTTATCTATTTTATATATAGTGGTGTGTATCTGTTAATCCCAAACTCCTAATTTATCCCTCCCCCCTCCCCCTTTGGTAACCATAATTTTGTTTTTTAAGTCCGTGGGTCTATTTCTGTTTTGTATATAAGTCCATTTCTATCATTTTTTAACATTCCACATATAAGCGATATCATAGCATATTTGTCTTTCTCTGGCTTACTTCACTTAGAAAGACAATTTCTAGGTCCATCCATGTTGCTGCAAATGGCATTATTTCATTCTTTTTTATAGCTGAGTAATATTCCATTGTATACATGTACCACATCTTCTTTATCCATTCATCTATTGATGGACATTTAGGTTGCTTCCATGTCCTGGGTATGATAAATAGCACTGCTGTGAACATTGGGGTGCAGGTATAGTTTCAAATTAGAATTTTCTCCAGATATACACCAAGGAGTGGGATTGCTGGATCATATGGTAGTTCTATTTTTAGTTTTTAAAGAAATCTCCATACTGTTCTCCATAGTGAAGTGTTACAATGGTAAGAACTTCTCATCCTCTCCAGACGTGGCCGATGACCCAGGCAGCTTCTGGAACATTTGCTGGCAGGAAGTCCACAAACTGCAGCCCCCTGTCTAACAGACAGATGACTGTCTACCTACATAGCCCTACATGGGACAGACATGCCGCCCCCCACACATGAGGAGAACAGTCCCAGGAGCACGTAAGTTCATTTGTGCAGAGGCTGGTATCGGTGATCAGAACCTTGGGTGTGCACCACACCAGGAGGCTTGTTTGGACGCAGCCTGACTTGCTTTCTTTTGGAAAACCAAAGAGCAGAAAACTTAACTCATTGCCCAATGGCTGAACGTTTCCAGCCTGGGATGAATCTAGCAACAGAGATGCAGGCTCTAGCTTGCTCTCCTCTGTTCCAACAGCTACTCAAACTGAAATGGAGCAGGACCCTATGGTCCCTGACCCCAATGTCCTCCACCTGCCTTTTGTCTGTGGAAAAACTTTAGTCAAAGAGTAAGTTTAATCAGAGAAGTGAGAAAATGCAGAAGCAAAGGAAAGCAGTGAAACAGGACAAAACAATACTAGTTTAGTCATTCAGCAAAGTCAAGGACCTTCAGTTCTTCCTCAAGGGTTATAGGTAATATTCTGAGCCATAACTCTTGAGCTTTTCTATAGGTACTGAAACCCCCATCAGGTGGGAGAAGTTAACCACATGATGACCAGACTGTAGCCATGACACAAGCTGCCACAATTCCGAGAACTGGACTTGAAGAAATGGGAACAAACCGACCCTGGAACTGAAGATTAACCGTACCTAAAACAATCGAGATGACGCTGGTCAGACCACCAGTGACCAATATCAAGATGACTGTCAGAGCCGACTGTGCTGTTTCTGCATGGAGCCCCCTGCCTCAGCCTATACACCCCTGAAACTCCCCGTTAAAAGCTCTTGCCCACTGACTGTCAGTGGAGGATGATGTCTGCCTTTGGACACGAATCCACCCACCCACCCCCAAACCCCAGGTTGCCAACCTCGGAAATAAAGCAAACTTTCCTTTCCTCCAACCTTGCCTCTTTATTGGCTTCTGAGCAGCTAGCAGCGGACACCGCTTTTGGTAACAAGCCCACAGTCTCTGGACAGCTGGTGACGGTGTCCATCAGGATGACTCATCACTGACCACACCCCTGCTCTCCCTTTGTCAGAGAACTTCCCGAAGCTGAGAGCAGGCAGTGGCCCTCCTATTCTCCGTCTTCACGCAAGCATCTTTCTCAGTCTCTCCATACCTTTCGATGAACTCCAGCCAGATTCCTGCCAGAGGATCCGACTTAAACTGACGCCTAGCAGGGTCGTTCTTTCCCAGGAAGTACATTCTTATTCCCAGCCCACTAGAAGTCGATTCTTGTTTGGTTTGTTATTTTGTTCAACACAATTAGAAGGATCCTTGCCTGCATGAAACCTGTTTCCACTGGACATGCGGACCATCCTTTAAAAGGCAGCTGCCATTAAGAGTTTCAGCAGTCATCACCACTCTCTGGAAAGGAGTGCAGTTTTGTTTTAAAAATCCCCCTTCTTGTCTTTTAAGAGTTCCATCATTTTTATCACCTGCAGAAATACTTCAACTCGTATTCATTATGCATTTCTCTCCTTTATGTCATTTATAGCACAGAAAATCAAATTCTATTCCTTTTTACCTTACAAACATTCATAATCTATTTTGTAATATGTCTCAAAATCCTTTAAAATGTTTATTTGAATGTCTTAAGAATTTATTTGATATGTTTATATGATTTCATAATAATAATAGTTTTATGATAACCTGGAGTTCATTTTATAAAGCAAATAAGAAACTCTATTGTTAAAATATTTATACCGATTATCCAGTAATTCTTGCTCCTGGGTGATACACTGGTCCATTACAGCAGGATACATGAAAAAGATAGGAAAATGGGATCACAGCTCTGAAAATGAAATCAGAGGAAAAAATCTAGAGGGAAATAATCCAGAAGTTTACCTTGCTGTGTCAAATGGTGTGAATAGTCACTGACTTGGGTTTTTTTTTCATGTCTAATTTTTCAGCGAGAGGCTATTTTAAGGTGAGAGAAAATTGTCACTAAAAGTATGCTTCATAACTTATCTATGAAATAGAAACAGATTCACAGACATAGAGATCAGACTTGTGGTTGCCAAGGAGGAGGGAGGGGGAGAAGGGAAGGGTTGGGAGTCTGGGGTTAGCAGATGCAAGCTACTATATTAGAATGGATAAACAACAAGGTCCTTCTGTATAGCCCAGGGAACCATAGTCAATATCCTGTGATCAACCATAATGGAAAAGAATACAAAAAAGAAGGTATATATATATATATATATATATGTGTGTGTGTGTGTGTGTGTGTGTGTGTGTGTGTGTGTGTGTGTGTGTGTGTATATAACTGAATCACTTTGCTGTACAGCAGAAATTAACACAACGTAAATCAGCTCTACTTCAATAAAATAAATTTTAAAATGTATGCTTCATGTGTATAATTAACACTGCCGTACATTGTATATGAAAATTGTTAAGAGAGTACATCCTGAGTTCTTAATGCAAGGAAAAAATTTTTTTCTATTTCTTTAATTTTGTATCTATATGAGATGATGATTTTTTACTAAACTTATTGTGATAATCACTTCATGATGTATATAAATCAAGTCACTATGCTGTACACCTTAAACTTATATACTTCTGTATGTCAATTATATCTCAATAAAACTGGAAGGAAAAAGATGAAAATACTAGAAGAAAAATAAATAAAGGCTGCATAATAGTCCTTTGTATGTAAAAAAAACATGCTTCATTTGTCGCCAGTGAGAGTCTGTCACTACATGCGGGACAGTGTAAAACTGACAGTACATTTTTGGAAAACCCCTTCCGGAATGTATTATAATTATTCATGCTATTTTGCATTACAGGTTATGTGTCTAAATGTCTATGCTCTTTGGTGTCTGAGGCCAACAAGCATGTAAGTCACCCCTGCCCCCTCCCCTGCTCAGGACCCACTGTTCACATCCACAAGTCCCCGTCCCCTAAGCTTGCTCATCACAGGGACAGAGGGCACAGCTGACGGAGGCGTCCATACTGCCCTCACACAGCCTCCCGCTGGAAGTGTATTCACCACCTTGAACTTGAATCTCTCTCTCTCTTTTTTCGTTTTGTGTCTACACAGCCTTAGAAAACAAGCCCAAACCACTTGCCCCTCAGAGAGTTTCCCTCATCTGAAGGTAACACTCAGAACCTTTTTGCACTCAAATTCCCCAATTCCTTTCTCTCTGTACATGGAATGATTCAGAATTTTCCCACTAGACTTGAGGCTCTAATCTGAACATGCATCTATAGAAGCTTAAAATGCAGGAAACCCCCTCTTCTACTTCCACTGTAGGCAAAGGCATGGGATTCAGCACCAGTCAGATGTGGCTGCCTGGGATGAGCCTTGGGAACAAATGATGGGAGAGGCAAGAATGGTAAACCAAAGTGTGTGTGTGTGTGTGTGTGTGCTCTTTGTTTTTATCTGTCTCTCTGTCTCAATCTCTCTCTCTCTTTCTCTCTTCAGAGGCAGTACTGAGTTTCTAACAACTGCTCTCCTGACCAGTTCTAGATGATGTAGTTTTAGAAATTGTTCCTGGAAACTTTTAGCCCCAAGCCTAGGCTTAAAGCTATTCCAGTGATTTGGTAAAGCCCCACAACATGGTCTCAATGAATTCATTTATTTTTCTGAAATCAGCAGGAATCAGCTTCTATTATTTACAAATAAGGACTCTAAGCAGCAATTCTCTTTCTCAGGAAGAGCTTCCTAAACTTTCTTTATTCATGGTACCCTAAATGTACCAGTATATTTTTCATAGCATGCGTAAGCTAAAAGAAATATCTAACAGTATATATTTATTAAATACTTATTAACACAATATCTACTAAGCAGTTAAGTTAAAATATGTAAATAAGTATTTATATATTTATATCCTGACAACTTTGTCATGATTTGAAAAAAAAATAATATAGATATATTAAAAGAAAATGTATTTCTTTCACTTTTTTTTTTTTTTTTTTCCAGTACGGGGGCCCCTCACTTTTTTGTCC
>NW_020174048.1:2266052-2270289 GCF_003031525.2 Neophocaena asiaeorientalis asiaeorientalis
TTTTTTTTTTTTTTTGCAGTACGTGGGCCTCTCACTGTTGTGTCCTCTCCCGTCACGGAGCACAGGCTCCGGACGTGCAGTTTCAGCGGCCATGGCTCACGGGCCCAGCCGTTCCGCTGCATGTGGGATCTTCCCGGACCGGGGCACGAACCCGTGTCCCCTGCATCGGCAGGCGGACTCTCAACCACTGCGCCACCAGGGGAGCCCCTTTCACTTTTAAATAAACAAACTCACTTACTAAGGGACGTGTATGTCCGTTGGGCGCTGTACAACTTGTCTAATTGTGGACTGGATTGATTACCACCCCCTCCTTTCCTGTTCACCTTGACATTCATGTAGAATTTGCTTTCTTATCAAAGCAATAGCCCAAAATCCAGCTTTACAGCAATACCATGTCATCAAATGAAGCGTAACATGATCTAACATTGAAACTGAATTACTTAGAGCTGGTCGTTCATGAGATGGCCAACAGATGTGGAAAACGACTATGTTTCCCTCAAATGTGCAAGATATCCTGGGTTTGCCTTGTTCACTGGCATTCCCTGGGGGCCCCTCAGCACACAGTTTGAGAAGCATGGATCCAGGGCAATATAAATTTTCATCACAGTGCTTGATACAAGATGATGTACAGAGGAAGATTCATTCCTGCATCTGACAAGTGTTTATTGAGTGCTGTTCTCCACCCAATGCTAGACTCGCAGCAAGATATAAAAGTACACAGTTCCTCATTCAAGAACCTTAGAGGCCATTGAGAAAATAGTTGCCTGTTGGAAAGATGGAATGAGGGCCTTTCGGGCTGGGGAAAAGATGCATAAAGGCCAGAGGTCATAGGACACCAGTCTCACATGTTCTGGGATGACAGTGTGAGTCGGAGGATGGAAAGGCTGAGGTGGAGGCTGAATGCCTGCAGGACTGGTCATTGGAAGGTTTCCAAGGGTCATCTGTGGATGCTGGATGCTGTAAGATGCTATGTGCAGGGCACTGCTGTCTCATTTTCATGACTGAATGATGACTAGAGGCTTCTGGCACTTGGGAGTTAGATTGGGGAAAAGGGGAGTTGGGGGATCATCCCAACACCAAGGAGGCATAATGTGAATCGATCATCCAAAAAAAGAGATGCAGATGGGGTTGACTTCTTTTTTTTTTGGGGGGGGGTTGACTTCTTTTATTGGAGAGGAGAGAGATTCTGCACAAATAAGAGAGGCAAACATATCGGGAGATGATACGTGTTAGGGAGAAAAATAAAGGAGGTAAATGAGCTGGAGTTGCCGGTGAAAGTCCAGTATGGGTGCAGGATGTGTGGCGTTTCCATGAGATGGCCAGGTGTGACCTCGACAACACGGTGACCTTGAGCAGATACATGGGGGAGGCGAATGAATAGAACATGTTGGATTTGGGGGAGACCATTGCAGTGATTCATAACGGGGGTTGCTTTCGCCCTCGCCTGGTGGATTCCTACTCATCTCCCAGTGACCCCCTTTCAGAGGGTCCTGATCGCCTACTGCAGCGTCTCGTATCCCCACAGTGCCTCGTATGCAGTAGGTACACAATAAATACTTGTTAAACTAAAAATTTAGTGATGCATAGACACAGATCACGAGGGATTAAGGAAGTGAAGAGAGGGGAAGGGATTAGCAAAAGCAAAAGTAACCTATTCTTTATGCAGTGTGATTATTTAAGGAAATAAAAGTGTGAAGATACTAACTCTCCCAAATATGTCGTCATACACTCCATATTCCTTCATCCTGTCCTCAGAGATAAGGATCGAGAAGTCTCATTAAAATGCCTTACCCAACCCAGATAATATTGTAAGATCAGCAGTTAGGTGGATATCTGCTGGGCACTTTGTATGTGTCAGGCAATCCGCTCTGTAACACGACTTAGTTTAATCCCAGCACATCCCCTGACACATCTCGGTGTATTTACGGAAGGAGATGCTGTTGGATTTGTGTGCTGTTGTATTCTGGACACCCCGCAGAGGACTGGACACCTGGTACATACTTAATAAGCATTTGCTGAAAGGAAAAATAAATCACTTTTACAAATGAAGGAACTGGCTTGAGAGAGCTTAAGCAATTTGCCAGAAATCTCACAGCTAGTAAGTAAAAGGGCGGGCACCTCCACCCTGTCTCCAAAGCCCCACTGGGACAATGGCTCTGATTTCCTGATCCCCTGCTGGCTGCTTGTGGTCTGACCTGAGAATTCTCAGCTTCCAGGGACCATCGTTCCTGTGTAAAGACTCACCTCCCACCCCTTTCAAAATGTGTGTTGGATTTCAACCATAGTCACGTCCCCACTTTCCAACTCCGTTTACTATAGAAGATCCCTATTCTCTCTGTAGATTATTAGAGCACCTGAGCTAGAACCAAAGGGTCCTTTTAAACCTGGTGAGTCACCTGCCGCTGTCTTCAGGAGGAGAAACTAGACCTGTCCCCTCCCCAGGCTCCCTCTTTTGTTCTCTCCCAGGAATGCCGGGATCAATAATTCAAGGAAGTCATCTCCGATCCATCGCCAGTTTTCACCTTTTCATAGACAAGAGATGATTTCCTGGGACTACTGATTTCAGGGTTCTTGAGAAAAGAGTGAGTGTCCCCACTCACTGTGTTGGGGGCAGAGGGCAGCAGGGCTTGGGAAACGGCCATGTGTGTATGGATGTTTCAAGTGTACCTGAAGCCATAAAGCATTCACCTCACCCTGTTTTTCACATACGCCTTGCAAGCATTAACTCCGTATTAAAATTTCAGTGCTCATACTGCTAAGATCAAAGATTCCTTGTTATCTAATCACAGTAAAGCGCCTGTCCATGCAGTTAACCAAAGCGCACCATCCTATAAGCCTGTTAAAAATGATATAGACGAAGTATAGGAAACGCTCTGTAGGGAACAGTCTGACGCTGGTCCCTTTGGGGATGATTGAGATGAACGAATACGTCTCTTTCATGTCTAATTTATATGATTCTAATTATAGAGTCATTTTCATTCCTGTGGTTATTCTCATCTGCCAACATAAATGTGCTATACTTGTGACCCAGCCATTGTTCCCTCCACTCTGCAATTCTCTCGGGTCTTTTTCCAAACTTTGATATCAGTCCTTTCAGGAAACATTTTGTAAATTGCAAACTTCTCCCAAGCCACACTGTACATTTAATAGAGAAGGAAGAAACCCAAGAGAGAACACTTTTTCTGTGACCAGCATAAAAAACAGCTTGTTATGGGTAAATAGAGGGAAATGATACAGAGCATCAAGCCAAAGGAATGTGCTGATGTCACCATGGAATCTGTGATTCTGTTCCTTGGTCCTGACTGGATCTGATGCACCACATTCACGTTCAGTATTTAGGCAAACACCTCGCATTATTGCAGAAAGGAGGGAGTATGTTCTGGGTCCCAGACCGTTGGTAGCTTTTTGTCTCCACTGAAATTCAGAAGATTTCGAAATGGTCCAGAAAGAGCTTGCGCTGTCTGGCTTGTGTTTGTGCCAGTTTTGGAAGTTCTTAAAACAGATATACTCAGCCCAGAGAGCATACTCTGCAGAGGACTTCTGAAGCCTGGATAGTTTGCTCTTTGCTTCTGTCTAATCAAACAGCAGAGGAGACAACATGGAGAACAGATAAAAGAGCCCAGAGCACTATCTGGATATATGCCCAGGAGCGGGATTACAGGATCAGATGGTAATCCGAAAAGACACATGCGCCCCAACGTTCATTGCAGCACTATTTACAATAGCCAGGGCATGGGAGCAACCTAAATGTCCATCGACATGTGATTGGATAAAGAAGATGTGGTACATGTATACAATGGAATATTACTCAACCATCAAAAAGAATTAAATAATGCCTTTCGCAGCAACATGGATGGACCTAGAGATTATCTTACTAAGTTAAGTAAGCCAGACAGAGAAAGACAAATATTATATGATATTGCCTATATATGGAATCTTAAAAAAAAATACAAATGAACTTATTTACAAAACAGAAATAGACCCACAGACATAGAAAACAAACATGGTTACCAAATGGGAAACCTGTGGGGGGACAGGGATAAATTAGGACTTTGGGATTGACATATACCCACATCTATGTATAAAATAGATAACAAACGAGGACCTACTGTATAGCACAGGGAACTCTACTCAATATTTTTTAAGGGCTTCCCTGGTGGCGCAGTGGTTGAGAGTCCGCCTGCCGATGCAGGGGACACGGGTTCGTGCCCTGGTCCGGGAAGATCCCACATGCCGC
>NW_020174048.1:2270377-2274483 GCF_003031525.2 Neophocaena asiaeorientalis asiaeorientalis
TATATATATATATACACATACATATATATATATATGCATCACTTTGCTGTACACCTGAAACTAACACAGCATTGTAAATCAACTATACTTCAATGAAAAATAAATTAATTAAAATAAAAAATAATTTTTAAAAGAACGCAGAGCAGGTCACAGACCTTCCAGACATTTTATTCCAGACACTGGATCACTGGGGTGTGCTTTCTGGTGTCCCACAGGACTTGTGGGAGAGCCCTGTGTGAGGACACAGGCAGAATTAGGCAGTGGGCATTTCTACAGTGGGTTTATTTTGTCTTTGTCCCATTTTTAACTCAGAGGAGTTTTGAAATCCTTTGCTAAGGTCCTCACATGTATATTTCACTTGCATCATCTTTGTTTTTATTTATCCTTCCGTAGTTGTGCTGTTTCCTTTCATCTCTCTGCAGAGGCCACACCATGTTTCACAGTGTTTGATTTTCTCAGAAGATTTAAGCACTGGCAGTGGCGGTGGACTGGCCGACATAAATATTCAGCTTTGAAAATCCACATAATCAAACAATTTCCCTACGTCGTTTGCATATTTTGGTTACTAACAGATGAAATTAGCTCACCAGGCAATCTTCGCACACACATTTTCATCACTGGAGAATTTTAAAATAATATTCAGAATGATATGCATTTTTGTACACAAAGACACTCTCTTCAGATGGATATTTTTGTCTAAATTTTGACCCATTGAAAAAGGAAAGAAAACAAAACACTCTTGCAAAATAGTTTTAAGTGTGTTTAAAGTGTGCGGTGGTTCCTTGGGCCCATTAAAGCCGTCTGTCTCAACAACAAAAGAAGGAATCAACACAGAACAGGGCTGGAATTATGCATGTCACTTATAATGAACCTCATTATACAAGGGGGCCTCATTCTATTATGAAGCGCCGTAGTTTACAATCTTATTGCTATTCAGCTTTGAACAATGACAAAGAAAAAAAAAATCTCCCTACCCCATGTCAGAGCTAATCTTTTTTAATGCTGGTAATTTTGTATTGCTTGTATGTTTCCCTCAAAGAGAATTTCCCTGTCACGTTCATTCCACTCAGCTGCATGTATACCCATAAGCTTAGCCACATTTAGTGTCTCACTTTCACATTTCCTAAGAAAAAGTAAAGAATTCCATATATCGTTTTGCTTCTGATAAGTCAGACACGACGGCCATCCACACATTCAAATCTGGCATTATATTTATAAACAATAAGGTCCATTTACCATTCCGTATAAGTCTCTAATTCCATCAGGGCTGTTTATGTGCCCTCCTTGACAGAATTATAGCTGGGTGTGCGTTATGTGGCCCAATGCTATGTCCTGGCTGTTTGCATGGCTCCTGGGTTTAATAAGACTGTTTGCCATCAAACCCTTTCTCTACGCATTTTTATTGCCCTGCAATAAATACAGAGGGGGGGATTCTGTTTGGTGCACACACATTTTGAGGCATTTGGGGGCTGTTATTTTTAAGCACCAACTCATAAATTTCAGAATATGGTTTTAAATGCTTGAGCACTTATCCTGGCGTGGCTCTCGTTTCTCATATAACGCCCTGGAGAGGACACATGTCTCCTGTTTACCTGGGGTGTTTGTCAGCCTCATTTATTTATCTGCATGGAGAAGAATGTCATGTTAGGGCCTGTGGAGAGATTGAAAAGAAATACAAAAATTAACCTTTGCTCTGGAAGAGGTGTTATTTGTGTGTTTAAAGAGGAAGAGGATCTACCTGTGAGCAGAGCCCAAGAACCCTTAACAGGCCCAAACAATTAACTGAGGATGAATACAGGTACCTGGCACAGAACCTGGGTTTTTCCTTCTATTCCTTCTTCTTCCCTTTTCTTCCTTCCCTGTCTCTTCTTCCTCTTCTGTCTTAGGCAGAGATGCTGATTTTTATGCTTGGAGTCCAGCTCCATCATTTCCTAGCTGACTGTGGGTTAGGTATCTGATACTCACTAAGCTTCATTTTCTGCAGCTGAGGAATAAAGGTAACAACAGCTCCTCCTCCACGTGTATGTGGTTGAAATTTCATTCACGTGACATGTGCATGGAAATCACAGTGCTTGGGACATAATAACCGCTCAATAAATTTTAGCTTTTCTTTTCAACTTATACCCATTTTTTTTTTTTTTTTTTTTTTTTTTGTGGTACGCGGGCCTCTCACTGCCGTGGCCTCTCCCGCTGCGGAGCACAGGCTCCGGACGCGCAGGCCCAGCGGCCATGGCTCACGGGCCCAGACGCTCCGCGGCATGTGGGATCCTCCTGGACCGGGACACGAACCAGCGTCCCCTGCATCGGCAGGCGGACTCCCAACCACTGCGCCACCAGGGAAGCCCTATACCCATTTTTAAAGAATTTATTTTATTGAAATAGAGTTGATTTATAGTGTTGCGCTGATTTCTGCTGTACAGCAAAGTGACTCAGTTGTACACACATTTATATATATATACATTTATTTATACACATATATATCTACCTTCTTTTTTATATTCTTTTCCATTATGGTTGATCACAGGACATTGAATACAGTTCCTGCGCTATATAATAGGACCCTGCTGTTTATCCAGCCTGTATAAAATAGTTTGCATCTGCTAATCCTGAATTTCTACTCCATCTCTCCCCTCAACTCCCCTCTCCCTTGGCAACCACAAGTCTGTTCTCTATGCATGTGAGTCTGTTCCTGTTTCATAGATAAATTCATTCGTGTCCTAGTTTAGATTCCACATGTAAGTGATATCCTGTGGAATTTGTCTTTCTCTTTCTGACTTCACTCAGAATGATAGTCCAACTTATATCCATTTTAACGAAACAAATGAGAGCATTGAATTGAATTTGTATTCTCTGGTAAGCAAGGTAAACTCTGTGTTAAGGGTTCCTGTTGTCTGAATCCTTATCGAGACGTTCATCAGAGACAAATGGGAGACCAAGTTGGGGAGGGGTGGGGAGGGGTCGGCAATAAGTGACCCACCTTTACCTACACAGCCACCTCCCCACAGAAGCATTTATGGAAAGGCAGGAGGAGATTGGGTCACAAAAGGCAGAAGGCACCAGTACATCTATGAACCTTGAAAACACTACACTCAGTGAAGAAGCCAGCCGCTAAAGACCACATATTGTATGATCCCATGTACGTGGAGTGCCCAGAGTTGGCAAATCCATAGACGGAAGGTAGATTGGTGGTTGCCAGAAGCTGAAGGGGTGGGAGTGGGGCTCTGAGGAGCAAGAGCTCATGGGTAGGGAGTTTCTTTGGGTAGGGATGAACATTAGAGAGCTGTGATGTTGACACAGCTCTGTGACTGTACTAGGAACCACAAACGGTATAGTTAGAAAGCTTCAATTTTATGGTACATGAATTATTGGGGTGGCCAAAAAATTCATTCAAGTTTTTCCGCAACATCTGGAAAAACCTGAATGAATTTTTTGGGCAACCCAACATATCTCAATAAACCTGTTTCGGAAAATGAATATCAGACAGAGCAGGGCCATGGTCAGAATTCTGAGGTTCTAGGTAACAATCTTTTCATGGTTTGATAACTAATGAATTATATAATTTTTTTTCTGGAACTTACTCAACAGAAATAAATCCAAATAGCAGCCGCCGCATGTGTGCGCAAACACGCACACACACACTGGTGGCAATATTTTCCTTCACTCTTATCTGCTGGCAAAAAGCTCCCAGTAAAGCAACACATCTAAATAAGGATTAATTAAGATAACATCATGACTCATCTGATACTATAAAGTATTTGAAAAATCAAAACTGAAAATTTTTATCAGAAGAATGTTAATAAAGCAAATGAAAATAGAGTGAACCACCAGAATTTTTAGCACTATTTAATAGTTAGAAACGATCGTGTGTTTTAGACACTAAATATTAAATGGACTTTAAAAATATTCCTATAAATAAGAGTGTTTCATTGAAAACCAGGGTGATAGTCCCTGTTGTCACAAAACTTTGATCTTTCTAAATAAGATAGTGAATTTTTGGAAAAATATAAAAATCGAGGCAGTAAAATTTCAGACATTATTGATGACAAGTTTTCACTTAAAGGTGTTTAAATAATTTCATGTGCAATTTTATATATATATTATATATA
>NW_020174048.1:2274652-2307384 GCF_003031525.2 Neophocaena asiaeorientalis asiaeorientalis
TTTTTGTGGTACACGGGCCTCTCACTGCTGTGGCCTCTCCCGTTGCGGAACACAGGCTCCGGACGCACAAGCTCAGCGGCCATGGCTCACGGGCCCAGCGGCATGTGGGATCTTCCCAGACCGGGGCACGAACCCGTGTCCCCTGAATCGGCAGGCAGACTCTCAACCACCGCGCCACCAGGGAAGCCCAATTCAACATTTTTGAGCTTAGTAACGTTTTCTAGGGATCTTGGGAGATGCAAGAAATGTTAGTTGTAAAAAATTAAACCTTGTTCTTAGTACACAGGAAATATATTTTAAAGAGAAAAGTTTACAATAAAATCTTATTGGATTTTGTACAGATGTTATCCAGATAAAGCTATGGAGAAAATCTGAAGTTTCAGCCAAAATTTAGAAGCATATGCTTTTAAATTTGGCTACGTTAAAGCCATGATAAGATCACTACTCTGATTGTGCTATAAAAGATATAAATTATCAGTCTCTTTACCACTACTCCAGATAACTCTCATATTTGTACGATGTACCAAATAAACCCTGGAGAAAATTAAATAATATATCTGAAAAGAGTGGGATTCAAATAAGGAAAACTGGAAGACAATTAAATGTCAATAGTATATTAGTGCTAAAGTTCCCAAAATAATTTGAAAATTACATCACAATTTTTACATTCACTTTATTAGTAATTGAATGTGGAAACAAATGTTAGAAAATAATTCTTTATGACATTTAACTTTAATAAAACTCTTTCTGAATAAGATGTTACTCTCTTTTTTTTTTAAAGCAATAAAACCATTTATTTCTCTTAATAGCCATCCAAAAGCATTAAAGTCATTCTCTTTGGCTTAACAATAAAGACGTGTTTTCAGTCATCAAGGCTGATCTATTCCTGCAAATCTCTATGGATTGAGAGTGATCTATCAATAAAATTAAGTCAACAAATGGATGGGACATGCCAATAAATGATGTTTGTGACTTTGATAACTGAGGTAGTTAATATATGTAAACCTCAGACTATAACTGAGGCTAGAAAATGCTTTGCTTAACATCGCTGTTTGTGAAAAAAATCTGAGAACGTAAGGATTGGACAGCAGGACGATTAACGTGGACAGTGATATAAATCCTTCACTTCCTGAAGCTACAAGTAATCTACTGACTATCCAGTGAATGGAGCTGTCTTCGGAAGACTTGATGGAGTCACCTCTGTCACATCATGACAGACTGGGTCTCTGCTGACCTGATGATGGTAATGTCAAAAGATTACAGAAACGATTCCTCAACTATCAACCAATAATTTGGAAATTAGTATGATGATTTTGGAGAAAGTTATGCTAAAATATCACGTGGTAAAGGCTTTAAAAAATATGTGTCATTTAATTCAAGTAGTTAATGGATAAAGGAAGACATATTTTTACTTTTTGGTTCATCTATTGATTCATATATATATACAATTTATATGATCATAACAGTTGTTAAAATTTGTAATATCATAAAAAGTATCATTTTTCCCAAGTGTACATAAAACAAATAAATAAGAACTGAGAATTCAGAAAACTGAGTAATTTTTTTTTCTTCTCAAAATGAGTTTAGTGTAATTTATTGTAAGTTTAGTGCAATACCAAACAAAATCCCCATGGAAAGTTTGGGGGGGTCATAGGCAAAGTGATTCTGAAGATGATCAAGAAAACCAGCCATATGAAATTGAAGAATAAAGTTTTGACAAAGAAGAAACCAGAAGCATTTTTCTCCAGACATTAAGCTTTGACAGACAGCTCACTTTGGTCCTGGTGAACGGATCAATGGATGAAATAGATGAATTAAAAACACAGTGACATCTTGCAGAAACAGTAAATAATATTAACAGCACCATGAAGTTATGAAAAACAGAAGGATTACATGTTACATTTTTCCGAAACAGTGTATGATCTGCTGAGAAGACAAAAACAAAACCAGATCAAGTCTATCGTTACATATGGAGGAAAATGCAGGGGGAATATTTCTCTGTTCTCAAGACGGTCAAGAATTTTACAATCAAAGCAACGGAAGAGAGTGTCATGGTTAATCAATACAGCCAACTACATAAAAAGCTTCTCTATTTCACAAATCAGCATAAATAATATTAAAAGGCAACAACAACCCAGGGAAGAACTGCAGCAAACATGGCAAACAATAGATTAATGTCCTTTATGCAGAAAAACAGGGTATAAATCAATAGATGAGATAATAACGCACCTAGGAGAGGAGTCTGCATGGAAGGGGAACAGGCAGTGCATTAAAGGGAAAGCTTATAGCCAGTATATATGAAATCATCTTACCTTTGCTTTCAGTGAACAACTTTTTCTATCATGTTAATGAATATTTTTCCCCTGAGGATGGTTATAAAATTACGTTGTGGTTTGGTATGTTTTCCACTGTAAAGTTACTATTTTCCCCCTTTGTAATTAATGTGTCACATAGAGATATAACTTGAGATTATGGAAATACCTTGATTCTCATCCTATTTGGGGAACTACTTTTAGCATCCAGTGATGATTTTTGCTTGAAACAATGTTTACTGTGGTGTTTGCCAAATGGGGATTTTCTACGTTCATCATTTTTCTATAACTGGAATTCTACTGAAAGGTCAGGTTTCTCCATTGGTGGAGAAACCTGGCAGACACCACCACCTATGGTGTCTACCAAATGGTGATTTTCTATTTCTGTCTTTCTTTCTATGCACATTAATTGGGATTCTACTGTGAAGACAGATTTTTCCATCAGTGGAGAAGCTAGGCAGAAGACACGTTAACCAAATGATCAAAGTTAACGTCATCTGCAATGGGGCAAACTGGCGCGTTTCTAGGTGTGATACAACAAGGACCTAACATCTCTTCTGTAGAGAATGCAACCCTGACATGTAGTCTTGAGGAAAGGCCCAGCAAACCGGACGGAGGAACCTAGATGAAACAGCTGACCACTAGTCCTCCAGAGTGTCAAGGTCTCGAAGGACAGACCCCGAAAATATCCAGAGTAAAGGAAATTAACAAAACATGGCAACTAAATGCAACCAACTTTCGGCCTTGAATTCTATCCTGGACCAGAAAATGGACATTAATGCAACGGTAAAATTTGAATGAAATGTGTAAGTTAGATAAGAGTAGTGTACCAATGTTATCTTTTTCTAATTTTTGTATCTGCAGTGTGGCTACCTAAGCTATTATCATAGGGGAGTTGGAGTGAAGGATATACAGGAATTCTTTATCATATTTTTTCAAATTTTAAAATTCAACACACAAAAAAATTAAAAAGGAAATGAATGCATAGGACTTTCTGAAAATAGTTTATTAATCTACCTACTTCAAGACACTTAACAGTGTTTCAGCATTTCTCCACTTCACTCTACTGGATAATTTTCCTAAAGAAAGAATCAGAGTTGTAGGCAAAAAACACATCATAAACATTTTCATAACAGTGTTTTTATTTTTATATAAATGCAGTAAATTTATATAAAGACTGCCATAGAAGCAACCAAAATTGGGTCTAAATATTGTTTGATGACATGATATTTGGGAGCTTGGTGGGGATTTTATATGCAGCAAAATCCGAAACCAGACCAAGAGCCTCAAAAGAACACACATCCAAAGACAGAAATAAGTGGAAAGTGTTCAGATCTCTTCCATTATTGAATAGGTCTGCTGTTCACTTGCCGTGTTCAGATGAATCCTGTGACTTTAAAAAATATCACACACCTGGAAGAGAGAAAAGGCAGCTACTCAGACCTCACGGTGGCTATCTGGGGCTTTCAGAGCTTCTGGGACTCCTCTGGATGTTCTAAAGACTGACATAAACACACACACACACACATACACACACACACACACACACACACAAAACCTCTGTACAAACAGCCTCTGATCAAAGTAAAGCTACTGATGATCATATTTTCCAAGAAATTAAACCACTTAACCATTAGACATGGAAAAGTTTCATGATACCCATGCAGGTTACAATATACACTATACTTAAATATTTCTTGTGGATGTACAGAGAGAAGAATAGATACATTGAAGGAGAGATGGATAGAAATATAGATAGAAAGATAGATAAATAGGAAGAAAGAAAGATAGATAGAAAGATAAATGATAAATAGATGATAGAGATTGATAAATAGATGATAGATAAATGATAGAGATAGATAGATGATAGACATAGGTGGATAGATGATAGATAAATAGATAAATGATAGATGATATAGACAGAGAGATGATAGATAGAAGATAGATAGAGGTAGGTAGATGATAGAGATAGATGGATGATAGAGATAGATAAATAGATGATAGATGATAGGGGTAGATAAATAGATAGATGATAAAGATAGATAAATAGATAGATAAATAGATAGGTAGGTAGGTAGATGATAGAGACAGATATAGAGATAGATAAATAGATAAAGATAGATGATAGAGATAGAAGATATAGATAGATAGATGATAGAGATAGATAGATGATAGAGGTAGATAAATAGATAAATAATAGATGATAAAGATAGATAGATAAATAGATAGGTAGGTAGGTAAATGATAGAGATAGATATAGAGATAGATAAATAGATAAATGATAGAGATAGATATAGATAAATAGATAGATGATAGAGATAGATAAATAGATGATAGATAGATGATAGATGATAGAGGTAGATAAATAGAAAAATGATAGATGATAAAGATAGATAGATGTTAGAGATAGATGATAGATAGATAGATATAGATAGATAGATGATAGAGATAGATAGATGATAGAGATAAACAGATGATAGATAGATGATAGAGGTAGATAAATAGATAAATGATAGATGATAAAGATAGATAGATAGATAGATAGATAGATAGATAGATAGATAAATGGATAGATAGGTAGGTAGGTAGATGAGATAGATAGATAGATAGGTAGATAGATAGATAGGTAGATAGATAGATGGATAGATAGATGATAGATAGATATAGATAGATAGATGGTAGAGATAGATAGATATAGATAGATAGATGGTAGAGGCAGCCACACCACACTGCAGTGGGGATTGTGGATCCAGGAACGCTTGGGAGTGAAAACTAATTCTGATGGTGGTCTGAGCCCAATTCTTTGACTTCTTATCTGGGTCATGTTGACCGTGGGCCCCACAGGTTTCTGCCAAGAGTCTCATTCAGGGAGGTAGAGAGGGTCTGTCTACCTGTGATGTCCCCCATTTTTCTATTACACTGCTCCTCCAAAGGGTTTGCATTTTGTAGGGACAATTGGAACCCACGTGTCTGCTCTGTGCAGATCAGGATCCTCCCCAGGAAGCAAATGCAAAATTTGAGTGAGTTTAATAGAACAAACCTTATTTTCAAACATGGGGTTTGAAACATATTGGTTTAGAGAAACTATGGAAAAAAAGGAAGTCATTCTGGGACTAGTGTCTGCACAAAGCCCTTATGGTCCCGGGATAGAGGGGCTCCGAGGAGGGAGTGGTGTCCAGCACTGGGGTACAGGGTAGCTCATGAAGCAGATAGGAGCCATGGTCTGTGGTGGAAGGATGCCTCAACTCTCAGAGGTGGGCAGGTAGGGTCCCTGGGAGCAAAGACCCGCCTCACTCTCCCCAACTTTCTCATTTCTTGCTTTCCTGCGGCTGACTCGGTGCGAGAGGAAGCTCTCCAATGTGGTCCATCCAGGTCAACCTTGGGCAACCTCCAGACACAGAGTGGGATGAGGAAAGGTGGAGAGGAGGTGTCCCTCTCAAGCCTGAACCTACTTCTCAACCCTTTGATTTTCTTTCCTAATTTTATTGAAGTATAGTTGATTTTCAAAGTTGTGCTGATTTCTGCTGTACAGCAAAGTGACTCAGTTATACATATACATATTCTTTTTCGTATTCTTTTCCATTATGGTTTATCACACGATATTGAATATAGTTCCCTGTGCTGTACGGTAGGACCTTGCTGTTTATCCATCCTATATATAATAGTTTGCATCTGCTAATCCCAAACTCTCGATCCATCCCTCCCCCATCCCTCCTCTCCCTTGGCAACCAAGTCTTAAACCTTTTGATTTTCTACTCATTCCCCCCACATGGACCCCACCAGAAAAGTTTGACCCCCACCTTGTCCTTCCTGTTTATCTGGAGCTCAAAGACTCCAGTGTCAACCTGAACCCCCATCCACCAAGCCTGACACTTGCTTGACACATCAAAGGTGGAGATGGAGGAATTGAGAAAATATTTTCTCAGGGCAGAATGATGATGAAAATGCCCCGAGAACTGTGAAGTGCGAATCACTGACCTCTCTGAGCCTGAGATGAAAACAAACAAAATCCTTGTCTTTCTCAGCAGTGTCTTATGTGAGGGAAAGAGGCCCGTTTTGAGTGTCCGAAGCTGCATCTTTCTCTGGGCATCTCCAACATAAAATCTTCATTTCCTCAAGGCAGCTGTGTACTGGGGAGACTACAGTGACTGTCTCACAAATGAAAATGAGAGAAACCCAACACATTCATATTTACGTTTGTCGAACTATTCCTCCTATTTCTCTAGGAACAAATAGAACTGGAAATAAACACGACATTAATATTGGTTCTATTCAAGTGATGGTATGGTGAGAAATTCTTACTTTCTCCTTTTATGCTATTATTTTTTTCCAAAATATTTTAACTTTTATAATCAAGGAAAAAAGCCTTTTTTTCCACAAAGGGACCAGAGTCATACCTGGTGATAGAACATCAAGTTTGAGAGGTTATATTTCGGGGAAATGAGACAAGTCTACATAAGAGGTACGTTGCCCATCACTTCTCTAGGTACTCAAAATTCCTTTCTTTGATAAATTTTGATCCTTACGTAATTATATCATATTAGCTTTTTGCAGGGTCACATTTTCTGAATTCTGTTATAGCCTTACCTTTTATTCAATGTTGCTACTCTTTTGACAATTTACGAGACTTCACGTGCATATATGTTAAAAGATATCTTATAAAATAAAATTGCTCTTTTCTTTGGAACATCTGTCTCCCTTCTGTGGCAGTTATAGGGCAATTTCCTGGGAAATTTATTATTAAAACAGAAGAAGGAAAAGAAATCTCAGGATAAACTGTGGAAATTATGTTGTATATGGCATGATTAAAAGATAAGATGCCCTAACGCAAGAATTCTGGAAAGGCACTTTTTTTCCTAATGTTTCCTTGATTTTATGCAAATAATCTGAGTTCACTTTTTGCCTCAGTTTCTCAGGATGTGACTAATTTGAATACATGTTCTAAGACAGCCGAGCATGAGAGAATATTTGGAAATTTTCAAATATGACGATATCCATTTTCTTCCCCAAACTGTCAGTTAAGTTGATATTTTCTTCAAGACAGCATAACAGGTGCCAAATTAAAGGACAGTTTCTGCAAGAAACTGTTTTGTATCCATCCGTAAGCTTTCATTTTGTTAGTTGGGAATGACTGCAACTACCCAAGAATTTACTACTTGGAACAACTGACCAGCAATTGTGGTTAAATATTCTCCATCCTTTACTCTCCTTCTTCCTTCCTTCTTTCCTTCCTCTCTCTCTGTCTCTGTCTCTCTCTCTCTCTCTCACTCACACACACACACAATTTAATGCCAGCAAAGTGCAAAGCACTATTCAGGACAAGAATGATACTTTTTAATATGCTTATTATTAGAATTGACAGAAACAAGGACATATAAGTTTAGGATCTTCATAAAAATGTTACAATTTTTCCTATTCTCAAACTTGTTGCATAATCCTGAGTCTTAACCATACATCTCTCTGCATTATTATAAATTATTATTATTATCGTCATCATCAGTCAGATGCGAGCCAAAAAAGCAAATGACTTCACTTTAGCGTCTTCAAGGATCAAATTGTTAAAAAATTGATCAAAGCTGTGGTGACACAAATATACATGTGCAAAGGACTAGCTGAGAAGATGGGGCCATCGGAGGGACGAGCGGCAGGTGCCCTCCCTACCACTGGGCAGCAGGTCAGGGCCTTAACATGCATCCACGTGGACCCCTAGCAAAACCAGTGTGAATCTTTAAAATTAACTTTGCAAATGTAGATAAGGAATTAGATACCCTACATCAAATTGGGCTACTCTTTCTTATACATTCCTGACGTAGAGGGATATAGTTGGCTCTTTTTTCTAAATAAAAAAGAAAGGATTGGGGCTTCCCTGGTGGCGCAGTGGTTGAGAGTCCACCTGCCGATGCAGGGGACGCGGGTTCGTGCCCCGGTCTGGGAAGATCCCACATGCCGCGGAGCGGCTGGGCCCGTGAGCCGTGACCGCTGAGCCTGCGTGTCCGGAGCCTGTGCTCCGCAACGGGAGAGGCCACGACAGTGAGAGGCCCACGTACCGCAAAAAAAAAAATAAAAAAAATATCTCTCTTTAAAACATATCTTCTGAGAAAAATAAATGAGTTCTATGGAATGGGGTTTTATTTTTAGCTCTCGATGAGCTATAGTAAGACTTCTTATGCCAAATATCTCTTCAAAATATACCTTTTGGGGAATATTAGTTCTTTGAAATAGGAATTTATGATTAGTTCAAAGTGAACAGGCCATGGTTTCTTTTTCCTGAGAGATCCTTTAAAACGTCTGAGTTCTAGATTTTTGTCTAAGCACAATGAAAACTAAAATAAAAACTCTTTCACTCTGTACAATCAAAAAAAAGGGCAAGTTATTTGTCCCACGGTGTCTGATCTGGAAAATCTGTTAGCCACGGGGCATTTTAGTTCTTTGAAGATTTCATTATAGCAAGTAGAATAACGCATGACAGAAAGAATGCACACACAGTATGGGGAACACGCAGCGTATAAACTTTTATGGAGCTAATTCCCTTCATTAAATAGGAGAAGGCACTTTGAACGGCTGGGTTAACACCTGCAGAGCCATAAGCTTCGTGTGGATTATAATATTTCTATTCGATGCTTCATGTTTTTTGCAATCACGGTGCACATCTAAGGTTTTTTAGTCTTAAGGTTAAAGCTGGTGCATTTACAGCCCGGCCTCACTGGGAACTGGGAACCCCAGAACTGTTCTAAAAGCAACAACGTTTTACCCCCACCTCTGTCTTTTATGGACAATCAGGCTCACTCTCCTTCCCAGCAAGGAAAATTGTGTTCACGATCTGCAAGCAAACGCTTTCACAGATAAGGGCTGCAGGAGGCTTTGCCTGCAGCCAGCCGCTCGGGGCGGGAGGGGCCGAGTGCTCTACGGAAGCCAGGGACAGACACAGTGTCAGGAGTCGCAGTGCGACCTTTGCAGCGTTGCAGTGACAGGCACTTTGGGAATTTAAACGTTTTTGAAAGGAAGCTTCAGCGAAGGGCTGCCGGAGCCTCCTTCTTGTGTTGGGAAAAACAACCAAAGTAAGTGGTCTCTCCCTGTCTAGACAGAATGGTACTGTCCCAGACAGAAAGGTCTCCACAGGCCAGACAGTCAGTGCAGCACTGCAGAGCTGAGAGCGCCACGATGGCCTGGTGTAAAACACGACACGGAAAACAACGGCTGTGTCCTCGGGGTGATTAACAGGGCCGGCCCAGCAGACAGCCTGGGCTGTGTGTGTGTGTATGTGTGTGTAGTTCTCTGCACCGGGCTCGTGTTTTCGGACACAAATTCAGACACAAGCCCAGTGCAGCAGCAATCCACGTGGACGTTTAAATGCTATAAGTGCACAGAGAAAATTATTTTGAACTCCGGATTGCTTCTAATGGAAAACACAATTTGGTTTCATTATTTTATTTGAAAATCAGTTTTCAAACTCAGAATTCCAACCGTGATGTCAGCAACATCTAAGTTTTACTTGGATTTTGATTCAGAAGAAAAATGGTTCAGAACCCATGTTATTGGGACAGGGTATATTTTTAAATCTTGACTTGGTAAATTTCACACTTCAAAAAAAAAAAATTCTCCTCATTTTCCCACCTGGTTCACAGCCACAAAAGACAATGATTCCTTGGCTTCCCTGTGGCAGTGCCCTGGGTCTCCTGTGACATGGGTACCCCTTTATCATTCCAAGCAGCTCTCGGATGTTAGGAGACCCAAGGCAAAGCCTGTGTGAATTTGGGATACATTTAATTCTTAAGGTCTTACTTTGCCTTAGACACACCCCTACTGAAGACCACAGAGAGTAGTAACTTAGTCCCTTTCTGCTCTAAGGAGAACAGTAAAATGTACTTGGCTTTAAACAACTTAAATGTGCCGCTTTGGATGTGGAGAAAACAGTCACAGTTTATCTCAGAGTTTATTCTGATCGGCCCCTATTAAATGATGAAAATTGCTTCCTCTGCTTATAGACTAGTGCAGTTCATTGCCTTTGTCTAGAGCTGACACAGATTTGAGAAACACTGCATGAAATACGGCTGTGGAACTCAGCCAGAGTCCGGAAGATTTACACTGCTTCACTTGAAATATTGGAGAATTTCAAAATATAAGAATGTAGATATTTCTGCCACTGTGATTTCCAGGTGAAATTTTGAATCTCAGTGGGTAGGTGAATCTGCTTAAAAGTACATCACAGGAAATCTTTCAGAATGTATCCTTGTTTAAAAGAGTTATTCTCTTGGCCAAAGAGGGTGTGACCAGGAATGGGGCAGGCATCACGCCATCTGGCTCCTCTGTGCCCAGGGGCAGGAGAGAGACCAGGGGTGGCTTTTGCTGGGAGCTGGCCTCCTACCCCTGGCAGTCGTGGACTCAGTGGAGGAGTTGATCTCCAGGCAAGCACAGATTCGCTGGTACAGAACATGGGGGACCTGGGCACTGACTGTGAGATGAAGTGGAAGTTCAGACTTGGGCCCACCAGGAAGACAGCCTCTCCAGGTCTTGCAGGAGGTGATCTGGGAAAAGGTGAGCAGAGATTCCACTCCATGTGTCCAGGAAATGCCTCAGCGGCACCTTGGTCTTGAGGAAGATGACTCTCCTCCACTCCTGCCCCACATGGCAGTCTGGTTTCCTGACATTAGGGCTGGTGGTCTGCCTGCTGGGTCTGTGTGTGTCCTTTGTCACCTCTCCTTACAGTGTCCAGCTAAGGAGAAGCTGAGAATTTGCACATACAATGACTCCCCAAGCTACAGATGGCTACCAGAAGCTGAGAGTCTATTTTAGTCTATTCTGTATGCTCTGGGCATGTGGACTGGTACTTAATTTTATGCCTGATATATAATCTAAAATTGTTCTTGAAAAAATGCCTAGAGATAGGTTACTAGAATGGGGAAAGATATAAAAACAAACAAAGCGATACACACAATAATAGCTACATTACACAAATCGCAAGAAAAAGCTATGGTACTGAAATTGGTCCTCCAAATATGCGTTTGAGAAACATAGAAAGGTTATACCTGACTTAGAAAAGGTGAAAAATTAGTTTCTTTGAATCTTGGTTTACAAATTTCTTTTCTTTTTTTTTTTTTTTTTTGCGGTACGCAGGCCTCTCACCGTTGTGGCCTCTCCCGTTGCGGAGCACAGGCTCCGGACGTGCAGGCTCAGCGGCCACGGCTCACGAGCCCAGCTGCTCTGCGGCACGTGGGGCACGAACCCGTGTCCGCAGCATCGGCAGGTGGACTCTCAACCACTGCACCACCAGGGAAGCCCAAGAATACTTATTTGAAACAAGAGACTACATATTGCTGGGCTGGAGAGAATACATCCTTCTCCCCGCCCCCATCCCCTTGGTTTCTGGGGCCTGAGTTGCACCATATTCCCTGGATGCTACTTTGCAAACTCCTTCTCAGACTCCACCTTCGGAGCAGGCCAGTGTCTACTGTTCACTGGGTCCATCTTTGGGGCTCTTCATTTTATGCCCCCAATCCTAGCGCATGGCTGTCACATTTGATTGACTATTTATACCCGTATTACCTCGACGGCTGAATGGTCAGCCAGCCTCGTATACTGGCCCTTCCCCTCTGTGGAATCCCTAAGGCAGGTCGCAAAAACCTCTGAACCTCAACTTTCGAAGCTGAGTTCACCTGCTTCACCTGACTTCTTTCTATCGTGTATATGTTCCTGTCCACTCGCTGCAGTTGCCGTCCCAGGGGGGCAACTTCGACACGAAACCTGACTGTGCGCTCTGCATCTGCCCTCAGCAATGCCGTCACTTCCTGCCGGCCCCTCCTACTGTAGGGCTCTCACCCCTCAGCATCGCCAGAAACCTCTGGATTGGTTTTCCTAAACTTCATCCTCATCTTCGTTTCCTACCAACTTACCTTCTCTCAAGGCTGCCAGACTGACTTCTTCAAAAAACCAGATCTGATCAGGTCATTCCTCTGTGTCAGGTCTTTCAATGGCCCCAGATGGTCCTGAGATGATTTCAGACTTTGTGGTCCAGCCAGCAAATTCCATCATCTGCAACCTCATCTCCTAACACTGGACTTCCTGAAATGTAAGGTTACGAAAATACTTGCTTTTTCTATAAGGAGCCCCATGTTTTCAAGCGTCCCCTGTTCCCCAGAAAGCCCTGCTTCCATTATCCACTTAACAAAACTCCCACTTCTTATTTCAAAACTCAGATCTATTGCCACATCCTCCAAAAAAGAGTCATCTGAGCCCTGCAAACTGCGCTGGGAACCCATCCAGAGTTTATCACGCCCTATGTGATTCCCTCTAGCCATTGTTCTCTGCCCTCCATCTTGAGCTCCTTAAAGGCAGGCGTGTTTTATATTCATTGTACTGTTCCTAGTCTTCTGCGCAGTGCCTGGCCCATGGTAGATGCTCAATAAACATTTATTGGGTGAATGAATGGATAGGGAGCTCTCAATAAATGTTTAAGACTGCCTGTAAATAGGTTTGGGAACCATTAAGGGGACAAATAGAATTGCTCATTGTGAATTTTGGGATACGCCATATCTTTCCTAACGTCTTGTTTTCCAAGCAGTTGTCCCAGATTTAAAGCATCTCAGGCCTAAGGTAATAATAAATGACATGGAAATGCAAATGAATTTTAGACAGAATTGTTGGATAGGAAGGTGTCCCAATGGAGTTGAAAAGCATAGGTCTTGAGGGTAACGTCATCCGGGGTTCATGTGGCAAACCTGGCTGACTAAGTGACTCCAGTCAGGTCATTCAGAGTCTTTGAGCATTCATTCCTCCATCTAAAAAGCACATCTGTAAAGTTTATAGATAAAATACCTACTCTGTATGGCCATCTCTTTGCGTGGGGTGGGGAGTGCCTTAAAGAAATCAACATCCCTTTGTTGTTGCCACTCTCAGCTTAAGAATTTCTTATTCCCAACAAATAGTTCATCTGATCTCAACTTTTTTCTTCAGTTTCCCAGTTCCACTGAGTATGTTTGTTAGATGTTATTCTTCAAATAGCTACACATCTTTGTGTCACTCTTACTTTTTGTCTCAACCTGGCATAGTTTTAGTTTGTTATAGTATTTTATTTTCCTTAACTTAATATTAGTTATCTGTGATGCCTAGTTACACATTTTGAAACTAAATCAATGTTTAGAAACAGTAACCAATAATCTTGAACCTGTATGTGTTTCTTAAAGATTCACTGAAACAGTCAGCAACACATACGAAATGTCTGTCTAACTATTTAACATTTCTTTTCCTTTGAGGCTGATCTGCTATGCACTTAATTACCAATAATTGCCCACCAGGTATGATATTACAAGAAGTAAATGTCAATAATTAGTAATCGTGTAAGACAGCTTAATTTTTCTTTGGAGAGATTTATTTCTAACTGTTTCTCTGGTGTGTAGCAGTTGAAATACTAGATAATGTAATTTTATTGATTTTTTAGCTGAACACGGAAGAGGTACGAAATACATCTCCATAACTTTGATGGTCATGAGACTCAGAGCATATTGATTGGATGGATGTAATACATTTGTTTGTTTCGAATATTAACGTCACGAGAAGAGAAAACCATTCCAGCAGATAGATGCCACGTGCTGTGCTGGAGGAGAAGAAGGAGGAGGGTGTGTGGGGAGGGGAAACGTTTGAGTTCTAAGCCAGGCATCAGCCTGATTTACGGCGTGGTTCAGAGAACCACTCATCTTATCCACTGCTGCCTGCTTCTGTCACAAGAACGCATCACACAAATGCTCTCCAGCCTTAGCATCCTCCCTTTTAAATGACTGAGACCATAAAGTGGCAATTGTCTCTTAATGTGTTTGTGGGGAGAGGGCTTAGGAAAACACAAGATTAAGCTCCGATATTTACAGCAATGAGGCCAGTGATGCTCTCTCATCAGGGTCTCTTTCAGAGAAATGGGTCTTCAATGTGAGTGTGAAAGTGGCCGAGTTATGTTTATGTGCGGGATCTTCTTTGCTTCCTGAGAATGGTCTGAAAAGTTCATTCAAATGCAGGTGGTGCAAGTGACAAATGCAGTGTTGATGTGTTTATCAGAGAGACAATTCGGGCTAGATCATTCAGGCCTAGGGACTGTCTTTATACCCGAAATAACTAGACCAGGGCAGAATCCATCCAGTTACTGTAGCCATTTTAGGAAATAAATCAAACTGAATATAGTTAATCCAATCAGTGGCCCGCCTATTGATCTGGAGGGTTGGAAACACAAAAGTGAGTCTGTATATCATTGTCTTGGTGGAAGGAGGCTTTACTGGTGGAAGGAGGTTTTAAACCACCTCCTAGTGAATAATCACTGCCTGTCTCCCTGACTTAGTGCATTGGGAATAGGGTAAAGGCAAGGGTTTTGGAGTCAGATAGGAGGTGAATTCGAATCTTGCCTCTTCCACTTATTAAATATATGACTATGGGCAAGTTGGCTTATTCCTCTTATTATTGTCATCTATCAAGTGGAAATAAGAACTCAGCTCACAGGGTTGCTCTGAGGAACACATGTGCAAAGTGTAGATGGTTGTTTTCATCTGATGGCTTCTACCTCCCTCGTCCTTAACCGGGAGCTCTTCTTTGTTTACCAGTGTTTTGTCAGAAAGAACGGTTGTCTTTTGGGAAGGGGGAGGGATGGGGTGCTATACAGATTTTTAAATTTATGTTTAGGTAATTAATTTGGGGATGTTAAAAAGTGGCCAAACAGATCTTGACCGCTACCTCCCATTACATATAAAAATCAATTCCTGATGGATTACATATCAAAATGTGAATGGTAAGATAATACACTTTTTGAGAATAAAATATAAGAGAAGCTCTTCATGACCTTGACTAGGAAAAGACTTCTTAAATAGGACCCCCAAACCACTCATCACTGAAGAATGATAAATGGTACCACATTAAAATTAATAAATTCATATCACAAAAGAGACCATTAAGAGAGTAAAAATGGAAGCTGCAGAGTAGAGAAAGATGCTTGCAATTCCCTATATTACACAAAAGACTTGTATCTGGAAAATGTTAACAAGTCCCGCAGATCAGGAAGACAAACAGTCCAAGAGAGAGATGGGTTAAAAAAGCTCCAAGACAACATGGATGGGCCTAGAGATGACCATACTAAGAGAAGTAAGTCAGACAGAGAAAGACAAATACCATATGATACCACGTATATGTGGAATCTAAAAAAGATGATACAAATAAACTTACTTACAAAGCAGAAATAGACTCACAGACATAGAAGACAAACTTATGGTTACCAAAGTAGATAACAGGGTGGGGGGGGAGGGGGAGGTAAATTAGGACTTTGGAATTAACAAATAAAATAAATTATGTTTTTAGAAAAGCTCTAATTAGTCACATCTCAAAAGAAGAAATCCAAATGGCAGTTAAATGTAGGAAAACGTGCCCAACTTCATAATTCACGAGGGAAATGCAAACTGCTTCAGTGTAATAGTGTCACACACCAACTGGGACCACCAAGTGTTGGTGAGCATGCAGAGCGAGCAGACCATGCATCCACGGTTAGTGAGTGTAGAAGGCGTAATCACTTAGGGAGACTCTGGAACTCCTACCAAAGTAGAGTACATGCATCGACTATGGCCCGGCAATTCCGCTCATAGAGATGGACCCAAAGCTATGCACTTGTAAGTTTACCAAAAAGTGTGCATACAAGAATGATCATGGCAGCACTTTCCCTAGCTGCTCCTTAGTAGGAACAGTCTCAGTGCAGCAAGTTTACACAAGGGACGTGATATAACAAAGAGGATGAAAAGTCATTGCTACATGCAAAACCAGGAATGGATTCTCTTAAGCATAGTGTTTGTCTAAATAAGCCAGGGGCAAGAGTACATACTGCACTGCACTCCACTTAGTAAAATTCAAAAAACAAGCCAACTATTCTACAGTGTTAGAATTTATCTTTGAAGGGAGGTAATGATTGGAGGGGGCACAAGAGAGCCTTCTGGAAATGCTGTAATGAGATCTTTTTTGGTCCAGGTGCTGGTTCCATAGAGGCGTCTCCTCGGGGAACTTGTCCAGCCATACAGGTATGACTTGTGCACTTTTATTAGTGCATACTGCAGTTAAAAGGTGTCTTTTTGTAAGTATCTGGTGACAACTTTTTGAAGAAAAAAATTTCTTAACGTAAATGTCATGCATGTTCATTATGAAGAATTTGGAAAATATAGAGGAGAGATTTAAAATCATCTACAAATCTGCTACTCTTATACACTGTTTATATTTTGACACACTCCCTTCCAGTGTTTTTCCATTTATACATTGTTGTGTATGTGTGTGTAAAACCTAATATGCAATATACAGCACATCCATTTTTCACCCTCCTTTTTTCACTTAACAGTGTGTCCAGAGCACTCTCTCCTGCCATTAAATACTCTTTAGGACACTCGCAAAGCCTCCCTCCTCCAGACGTGACCCACTGCCGCATTTAGCCCATGGCCTTGGCCATACGTACTTCCATCTCAGCCTTGTTTAAACTACACATCTGCTAGAGCCTGGAGCTAAAACTGAGTCAATAAAAACAGAACAATTTAGACCCAGCAGGATCTTACCCACAGTCTTTGGCAGTGGGGAGCCTTGATTGTCACTGTTGACCTGGTGAGGTCATCCTCTGCTAGAAGCAGGACTGACTGCATGAAGAGTCCACCCCACTCCCAGGTCCAGTCCCTTGCTGGGCAAGACTCTGCCACAGGAAGACCCCAGGGTCAGGGAGAGAAGGGCCAGGCACCGGCTCTGCAGCTACCATCAGTGCGACTCTGGCCAAGAGAGACCTGGCAGCCAGGGGCTCCATTTCCTAACTCCCATCTTGTAGCACAATGTTGTATTTACTGAGTAGTGGAGGCACATAATGAATTATAGGGACATTGAAGGAAGTGATGACCAAGCCACTTCCTTGCTTACAAACCTCAGAGTCAGCTCCTTAGCCTGGCAGTGAGAGCTTCATGCCCTGGGCTCAGCCTCTTCTTTCCAAGGCCTATAACCTCGTGGTCTGTGTGCCAACCACACATTTTGTGTTTCCTGAACACAAACTGACTCGCTCATTTTTTCTTATCTGGAAGCCAGTTTTGCCTCATTCCCCACCCCCCTGCCACAAAAACATCACCCATTTACCTTCTAATTTACACTCACTGTGTGTTTTCATCCAGATTTGCTCTCTTATCATAGAAATGTCCTTTGATGCTCCCACTCAGCTCTCTAGAGGCCCCTCCCATGGTTCCCATGGCCCCTGGACTGACAAACACGTCAAGGGGATCAGCACATTGTAGTCAAGTGGCCTGTTCACCCCACTGTGTCTCCTTCAGACAGTCAGCTTCCCATGGGTAAGGTCTGTTTTGCTCATCCTTACACCCTCAAGGCTTGACCCAGAGCCTGGCAAAGGCTACTGCACACAAAATCATTGCTCACTGAATTACTCTATGTTGCAACTTAATTTCTATGGGCAATAACTTCACAAGGTCCAGGGTCCGGTCAGAACTATCAGGTTTCTCTCCCCTGAGGACCAACAAGGGAAACCAAATCACATCAGAAGGAGGCTGAAAGACCTAGAAAAGTGAGAAGAATCTAGCATTTCGTTCCTCAAACTGAGGGTCCTCAGGCACCCAGCCAACTACAGAGATAAAGTAGTTTTATTTCTTTTCCTAATATTTCACTGTTAGGGTATAGAAATGCAACTGATTTCTGCCTGTGGCTTTTATATCCTGCAACTTCACTGAATTCATTGATTCGTTTCAACAGTGTTTTGGTTGAGTTCGAGTCTTTAGATTTTCTATATATAAGGTCATATCATCTGCAGATAACAATTTTGTTTCTTCCTTTCCCATTTGGATGCCTTTTATTTCTTCATCTGCCTAATTTCTCTGACTAGGTTCTTCAGTACTATGTTGAATAAGAATGGTGAGAGAGGGCAAAGTCTTATCACTGATCTTTGAAAGAAAGTTTTCAATCTTTCATATCTTTTCACAGTTGAGTATGATATTTGCTGTGGATTTGTCATATATGGCCTTTATAAAGGGAGGTATGTTTCTTCTATATCCGATTTCATGAGGGTTTTTATAAAGAAAAGGTGTTGTATTTTGTCAAATGCTTTTTCTGTATCTATTGAAATGATAATATAATTTTTATCTTTTATTCTGTTAATGGGATCTATCACACTTATTGATTTGCATATGTTGAACCATCCTTGCATGCCAGGGGTAAATCCCATTTGATCAGAGTATTTTCCTTTTAATGTGTTGTTGGATTTGGTTTGCTAACATTTTGCTGAGAATTTTTGCATCTATGTTCATTTGAGATATTGGTCTATAGTTTTCTTGTAGTGTTTTTATCTGTCTTTGGTACTGGGGTAAAGCTGGCCTCGTAAAATAAGTTTGCAAGTGTTCCTATCTCTTCAATTTTTTATAAGAGTTTGAGAAGGATTAGCGTTAATTCTGTAAACTAGATGGTTTTGCTCATGGAGAAAGAATGCTTTGAAGTATTTGAATAAAGCTCTGACTCCCTAAACAACGGATAAGCAAAGTCTACTTTTGTGTCAGTTACTATGATTTTGTCTGTGTTTATAGCTCCATCACTCCCCTTCATCCTCCTGACAATGGTTTTCTTCCATGGAATGTCTTCCACCACCGTGAAGTTAAGTTTTGTAGGCATGAGAACTGTGCTGTTTCTTTAAGTTGATTTTCTATCTCTGCTTAGATATGTGCTTATTTCATGGCTGGACTCTCTAAAATAAATCTTAATTTTTTAAAGTCCAAGTGATTGAGATGCAAATTCCTGAGCGGTACCCATTATAGACCACAGCTTATCAATGATTTTGTAATATAAATATTACATGATATGATATATGACATGGTTTGCAGCCTGGAGAACTGGCAATCTGAATAGAGTCTGAATGCATGAATTTTTAAAAATTAACAGTAATTTATCATAAATCATCTTAAAGCAAAGAGTTATTAGAAGGGTGTTTGTCACAGTGTTAGTTATTTTAGTAAAAATACAACCAATACTCAAATTTTAAAATTATAATGGATTCTTTTGTTGCTACAGAAATTATACTTTCAAAGATACTTAATAATGTTTCTAAGGGTAAATCATTTAGAGAAGAAAAGTAAAGAGCACGAGTTCAAGATACTAGGTCATTATCTGCTATTACTGTGAAAGAGAAATTGTACAGGTATTGGAGAAGAAGGAGGTGAGAGCCAGCAAAGTAGTATTTAAGAGAGTTAATCACAGGTCTCTTCTAATTTTATTTGCTGACCCTCTCAAGGTTTATCTTATGTCCTTAATACTGACGAGATTTTTCCTAGCTTGTTATAGCTAATTCCAGGTTCTCTGGCAATGTCAAGAATTAGAAATCGATTCAGAGAAGGGCCAGCCTGGTGGGCGGGGGAGCAGGTCTAGATTTCCATTTTCTACAGGTTTTAGACATATGACTATGCATTTGTCTCTCTGTGTCATGTCTTGGGTTTGGTCTCGTCTCAGTATATGAAGATTCCAGGCTCATGCATTGTTCATTGGTGAATCGTTTCTAAGAAAAAGGACTTTCTAGGCAACTTCCAGAGGCACTAAGCAATAATGGATTTTAGTTTTGCAAAGTACGTTGGAGATCTAGTACAACCCCTATGAATGGGGAAACTGAGGTACAGAGAGTCTAGGAGACTTGCTTGGTACTTGATGGCAGAACTATTTCCCCTGCATGTCCTTTTCTGCTTGCCTGTGCCCTATGGCTGCCCTTGCACTTGGCAAATAACCCCGCAGGGCTATTTGGAGTCAGGCCCTGCTGTTTTCTGTCTCCATGCTGACTAACGCAAGAAGACCCGGCAGGGCAAGCAGGGCGGCCTTCCCAGAGCACAGTTCTGTGCAGACACTTAGGAAACAATAGAGGAAACATCATGGAACATGTATGCTACCCTTAAAGCCTTAGCTTTAGCTCTGACTGGCCTGTCTTGATGACTTATGTTTATTTTCTCAAAATTATGTATATTCATGTAAAAGCCTTTTGGAAATAATATAATAAGGATGGAAATAATAAGAATATATTTAGAAACATAAAGTGACCCAGTATTATCAGGGTTTCGTCATCTCAGAGGAACTTTTCTAAGAAATTCAGTCCAGAATTAAATTTGGGGATTAATAATTATACCTTAAACATTTTTGGTAAACCAGGGGATAGAATATGATTGTTGAGATGATTCTTCAAAGGAAAAGCTATGTCTGCTTAGCTTTGCATTAAATACTTTACATCTGATATTTTTCCTTAAGTGTCTCTAAATCACAGTGCACATCATAAAACAGGCATAATACTCTCCCACATTCCCTGTCTTTCTTTGTGACCATTACTTTAAAACAAAAATAAAAACAAAAAAACCCAGCCAATTCTTTGACCTTCAAAGGCCAAAACAGAAACAACAAACAAACAAACAAACCCAGCCAATTCTTTGACCTTCAAAGGCCAGGTGTGGGTATTGGGTAAAAATGAATATCACACGATTCGTGGGAGAAAATTGTCATTTTCTTAAAGCAAACTTGGGAAGGGCTCTACCACGTGCTTACTGGACCCTTCTGATGGCAGCAAAGCTGCAGGAGTTTTGCTGGACTTCCTCTGAAGCTCAGGGCACCCATCACCAGATCCACCGTTGCACAAGCCCCTTTCTTTCTCCCAGAAACACATTTTTGAGGAGTTCTAATGACTGCTATTTCCGGAGGCACAAAGGAAGCAATGCAGGTGTAACTTTGTGACTGATGTGACGAGCCACATGTTCGCCTGTACATCAGGTGGAATGGCCCTGACGGATTTAGCTCAGATCAAACATTGTTTTCTTCTTTTAGAAAAATCTGTTAGAGTCCGTCCCTTTGCCTTCCTTCAGTTTTTGTGTGTAAGGAGTGGAAAAGTCAATAGAGCCAAGGGCAGCAGGATGGAATGATAACTCACCCACCCTCCTTTGCTGTATGCAAGCTGTCATCTGACCTCTCTATCTGTTTTGCAATTTCCTACCGTTAATCATCGATTCCTTGTTTATGTGACTTCACTTCTCATCGGACTATGATCCGTATCTTTGGAAGCTGTCTGTGGCTCTCTACCTGAGTTGACTTAAGTGAATAATCAGAAAACAAATTGTTGCCTAATATTGGCTCAAGATGAACTGAGGATTAATGTCTGGAAAGAATGTTCTGTGCGTGGTGTGTCTGGGTTGTCATCTGCCCTGTTGTTTGTGTAAATGTATGAGTCCTTCACGCTGAGATGATGCTCCGGGTGGTGGGAATAAATTACTCTGAACCTGTTATCCTTTCTACAATGAGGACGCGTGCAATTGTTTGTTTGTTTTTCTGCCCTGTGGTTACAGCGGTGGCCCATTTCCAGAGATGTTTACTGCTCCCAGTGCTGGCCTGTTCCTAGGTTTCCTTTATGTTTTTACTCCATCTTTTTACAATGTGTTTTAGCCTGTTTGCTCCATACGAATATGTGTGTTCACTGGCTGTTTCATGGTAACTTTATTTCAAGATGTTTCACCATACCCTTGTCTTTCTCTTCTCTCTCATACTGTTTCTAATTTCCCTACCAGAACCTTCCATGGTGCCCAGGACAGTCCTGGTTTTCTACCTGTTGCCCTACTGTCATTCCCAGTGGTTCCCCCTCCCCCCACTTTCCCATTGAAAAGAAAAGGCATTGAAATGAAAATTATAGTGGTCTCCTTACCCAAAATCATGACTTCTCTCAGATTTTATAACCAACTTCTGAGACTCTTTATTCCAGGGAAAGACTGATTGGGTAAGTACTTAATTTATAGCCACCCTCCCCGGTCATGTATGAAATCATAAAATGGGACCAAACCCTGAACCAAACACTAAGTAATAAGTAGGTCCTAGTAGATGATTCTAAATGACAGACCAGGGTGAGAAAAACACTTTAAAGTCTTCTAAACTTTTCTGGCCATTGGTATTTACTCAGAAGCTGTGGATAATTCTGGACTTGTCAGCATGAGCTCGGACTCTCAACCACTGCGCCACCAGGGAAGCCCGTTTTACTCCATCTTTTTACAATGTGTTTTAGCCTGTTTGCTCCATACGAATATGTGTGTTCACTGGCTGTTTCATGGTAACTTTATTTCAAGATGTTTCACCATACCCTTGTCTTTCTCTTCTCTCTCATACTGTTTCTAATTTCCCTACCAGAACCTTCCATGGTGCCCAGGACAGTCCTGGTTTTCTACCTGTTGCCCTACTGTCATTCCCAGTGGTTCCCCCTCCCCCCACTTTCCCATTGAAAAGAAAAGGCATTGAAATGAAAATTATAGTGGTCTCCTTACCCAAAATCATGACTTCTCTCAGATTTTATAACCAACTTCTGAGACTCTTTATTCCAGGGAAAGACTGATTGGGTAAGTACTTAATTTATAGCCACCCTCCCCGGTCATGTATGAAATCATAAAATGGGACCAAACCCTGAACCAAACACTAAGTAATAAGTAGGTCCTAGTAGATGATTCTAAATGACAGACCAGGGTGAGAAAAACACTTTAAAGTCTTCTAAACTTTTCTGGCCATTGGTATTTACTCAGAAGCTGTGGATAATTCTGGACTTGTCAGCATGACTACCGTAGTCTTTATTTTCCTCCTTTCCCCAACACGTTTATTATGTTTGCACAGACTGTGTACCAAACACTGCTCTGAGCATAAAGCCGTATCAGAGTGTATCAGATAAACCCTCTACTGTCACGATGTTTATTCCAGGGAATGGAGGTAGAGTCACAAAATAACGAGTTAAATAATTAAATCAAAAAATCAGATAATATTGTCTTATTTTTTGGAAAAAAAAAAGTGATATGATAGAAACGGAAAGTTGTCACGGAGCATAGCTCAGGATGAGAGACCGAGGAGGCATCCTCAGAGGAGGAGTCGTTTAGGAAGAGAACCAAATGGTAAGTCAGTGCCGGTCACAGGAGGTTGAATGGCAAACTCATTCCAGGGTGAGGAAACCATGAAAGCAAAAGTCCTCAGGGGGAGGGAGCTTGACACATTTGAGAAACAGAAAAAAGGCCAGTGAGATTGGACTTCATGGGAAAGTGGAAGCATGCAGGGGGTGAGTCCAGAGAGAGACAGGTCAGGTTGGGGCTGAGGAAGCAGTAGGGAGGGGGCGTGGCAAAGAGCTCAGACCAGCCTCCAGGCAAGTATGTTTCTTGCGATAGTGACATGTCACAATGTGCACGAACTAATATTCTAGCTGTTTCATGCAGAACAGGGTGACAAAGGCAATGGGAGAAGCAGAGAGGCCAGTTAGAGATCTCACCATGACCTGCTGAAGAGCTGGATGAAGGAGGAGAGGAAAACGATGGATCAAGTATGCATCCTAAGAACTGGCCGGAGGAAATGGACTGACAGGAGGCATCTAGCAGGACAGATGGTGGGCTGGGGGCAGGTGGAAAACTGAGAGTTTTGTGTTGTCATGTTAACTAATCATGAATCCCATTAGATTTCCAAGTGGAGATGTCAAATGGAAAGCTGGCTGCTGGATCCACAAGCCTGGAATTCAGGGCAGAAGTCAAAGCCAGAGATATTGGTATATAGTCTATATTCTAAGTTATTGGGCAGAACTGGATAATCTAGAAGGAAAGCATAGCAAAAAAAAAAAACCCATCCAGGCTCAGCAAAGGAGAATGTGATGTAGGAAAAGCAAGAGAGTGGGTGTCATGGAAACTGAGAGAAGAGGTGTTTCAAGAGGTAAAATGTGTTCATAGGAGCTGAATGCTGCCGACAGGCTGGGAGACGGGAGAGACCTCTGCATCTCCATCACCAGGATAGCTCCTGGGAAGAGGCCAGAAGCCCTGATGGGAGAGTTTGGGGCAGAGTGAGAGGCAAGGAAGTGGCTCCAGATTCTTTCAGGAAACTGATGTCTACAGGAGCAAAGAAATGGAGCTTTTACTAGATGGAAGTAGGAAATCAAAAAGGGTGTTTTGTTTCTTTTTTAAAAGAAGCCAGAACCCATTTGTTTGCAGATAGAAATGGTCCAGTAGAGAGAAAGCAATGATGGAGAAGGAGAGGTGATGGTGTAGGGTAGAAATGAATGGTTGACCTTTGAAAGGAAAAAAAAAACAAAAAGAAAACCCTTCATCCTTTGAAACCCGAGCGCAGAGATGGGAGGACGCTGGGCTTGCTAGGCTGGTAGGCTGGTGACAGTAAGATGAGGGATTCCTCTCCATTTCCTTCTATTTTCTTAATGAAGGATCAAGTGAGATCAACAGATACAAGCTTTAGGAGGATGCTGTATTGCAGAAGTTCAATGGTGACCACTTTGATCTGACCGTGAGTCATACATCCTAAGGTGACTTCATGCCTGTGGTTCTGGACTGTCTGGACAAGATGCCCTGTGTGCTGTGACTACACCATCAAAGTCCTCAATGGTTACTGAGCTGAGAGGTGATTTGCCCAGATGTTCGCATGCAGTCTCGGCCCAGTCTACATTTCCAGTGTTTTCTCACATTTCTCCATGTCACCATGTCTTTCTGTCTTCTGTTCCTCTCTTGAGCCTTACCCTTTCTGGGCACTTGTTCCCATCATTTTCCTGGCTGGATTATTCATAGCCTACTCCTCCAAGGGAAGTGGGTTACTTCTTTTCATCCCAGTTGAGATCACACGTTCAAAATGAAGGTGTGATCTCAAAAATCACACCTTCTGCTCTTCCTCATGACCGCCGTCTCCCCCTCCAATCTGAAATGAACGAGTTCTGTCTCTGGACCCCACAGAACTTTCACTCATTCATTCATATCCACCCATTCATTCATCTATCCATTCACTCATTCAATAATATTTCAGGATCTTCAGCAATGTGCTGGAAGCATGCCAGGCAGGCCCCAAGAATATGGAGGGGGGTCCTTGTCTTCATGCTTACAATCTAGAAGAGACTATGACAGAGCAGATGCCGTCAGTAACTTTATACCCTTCATCCCTTTATTTTTAGCTGGACAGGGATCACTCATCATCCACTACATTTCTCAGACTTCCCTGCAGCTAGCTGTGGCATGTGAATACGTTCTAGCCAATGGTTTGTACATTGAAGCATTGTGTATAGTTTATGGAATGTAGTCTTCAAGTGAGAGGGCATCCTTCTTTTTTTTTCTTTTCTGTTTCTTTATTCTGCTGCTTGGAATGTAGTTCTGACTTCCAGATTTCGATCAGCCATCATGGACAACGTGGTGGGGCCAAATGCTGAATCTGATCTGAGGAAGATCCTAGAAGGACCCTGGGTCCCTGGTTCTTACAGAGCTCTCTTTTCAGCTCTGCATGCTTTAAATAAGAAATTGATCTATTAAGCCACTGGTATTTCAAGTTTTCTGTCATACACAGTTGTATCTTAATAAAATAAGGGCTAATAACCCAAAATGCAGGATGCTGTCAGAACGTTTCATGTCCTGCAGTCTAGCAACTCAGAGGAGCTTTTCCGGGGCTGTAGACTTGTAGCTGAGCTCAGAAGGAGGGTTTGGAGCTTACTACAGCCGTGGAAGGACAGAATTCCTGATGAGGTAGGGTGGCGGGGACAGTACTATGAAGACACTAGACAGGAGAGGAGGCACACATTCAAAGAGCCACAGACTGTGGCTCGAGCAGAGGAAACCAGTGGTCAGGGGGAGCCAGCAGAAGCAGGCAGGGCCAGACTCCCCATGACCTTGGAGGTCATGGTGGAAATGTTGCCCTTTACTCTAAAATGAAATGGGAAGCTATTTAAGAGTTTTATGCAGATATTTCAATGATCAGATTTGGGCTTTTATAATATGACACTTACCTCTGTAGGGAGAACTTACTGGAATTGAACAAGGGTGGATACAGCAAGACCACCTGGGAGGTTGTTACGGTGCTATTTGGTCCACAGAGGAGGGGGAAGAGGGGCCAGGAGGTAGTGTCAGAGGGTCAGGGAGAAGGTGGAGGGTCTGGCTTCACTGGGATTTCCCTTAGATGGGAATTATCTTCTCTGTTCCTTACACATCTCCATATATACGTCCTCTTCTACATCACAGGCTATATCTTACTCGTCTTTGCATTTTCTCTCTCACCCAGCAGAGCGCCTTGCTCACAGTAGGTTCTCAATACAAATTTATTGATTTATTAAGGGATGGGTGAAGAAACAACGGTTGTATAATTTTTACCAAAGGAATCCAAGGATGCTTGCAGCACGTGCTGGAAAGCTCCTCTGAGACCCGTTTCTTTGCTGACTCTTTGTTTTTGTTTGTAGCTATGGCAGAATAATCTGGAAGAGTAGGTCTGATTTTGCAAGTTCATTTGCCTATGAAAACAGCCCGTATTGCAGGATTACCAGCACGAGCAGCGGGAATGGTGCGATGCAATCTGTGGGCTTTGGCAAATAGTTTCTGAAGGAAAAATATACAACTTTAACCCACTTGCTCTTTTGCAATCATGTAGCAATATCTGTAGGAGGCCAGTGGCTTTTCCCCTCGGTAATAATGTAGGTTGAGTAACAAATGATTTCACTCTGTCTGGTTAATTATTACGGGTGGTTTATCCATTGATTGAAAGCTCTTTACAAGTATCAGGAAATGAAAATAGGAACAGAAAACTCCCTCCCATATTCCAAGAATTGCTATCGACTGGAAGAATCAAATGTTCCCCGTTTAGCAATGTCATTCCTAAGCAGTGCTCTCATTTAGGTGAAACAGTTCATGGACAGAAGCTCAGGAGAAGACAATGCCACTTTCAGAAGGGCACACATCACCGATGTCAGCGAGACTCACTCGACACAGGGAGACAAGGGTGCCTACAGACCACTGCACAGGGATGCTGCAAACAACAGTCTTTACAAGAATTCATAATTTGTTCCTACTTTTAGAGGCGCATTCAGCATTTTGAATGGTGGTGTTCCCATCACCACATTCGTGAAAGAGAAGAGTCAGTGAAGCCACTAAAGGTTCACAGTGACCCCGAAAGAGGCAGACGTTGCAGAACTTCAAGAGTTAAAGACCAGGCCAAGTGTAAAGGTACATCAGACGGCCTCCTGAGAGGTGTGGAGGGAAGGCGCTCTTTCCCAGCAGGTCACTTTGTTTACTACTTACATATAATTGTTGACAGCTCATCACGAATCGATCTGACTTAAATACTTCCCGGAACAAGGTAAAATACATGAGTTGAAAAGAAAATGCATGAATGTAGGTATGTTCTCCATCTCTCTCTCCCTCTTTCTTTCTCTCTCCCTCTCTCTCTCTCTCTCTCTCTCTCTCACACACACACACACACACACACACACACACACTTATTCCCAATCCATAAATTTTGGAAAGTCACAACTCTCTTAACCATTATGCTCCCAGTTATTAATCAGCCAATTTAAATAACTAAGAATAACTAAGTCATCCAATAAAACTAATAACTACTTCCGAAAGAAAATTTGTCAGTTTGGAGGCTATATTATGGGTTTTTTCACTGCATGATTGCTTCCGTTGTCCATCTCATCTTGTGAATGTCAGAATTAACTCTTTGTCATTTACAAACAATGTGTGACTCTGCAGATGTAATTTCCTTCCTCTTTGCCGCAGATTTTATTTTAATGACGAATGCCTTATAAACTCACTGCAGAAAATTTAAACAACACATAAGAATACAATTACTTGAAATCCTATTTTGAAGACTTTGTTCCATATTCTGGATTTTCTTAAATGTGCAAATGTATTCAATAGATTGGTTGAGATAACAGTGAACTTTGATTGCACACGTGTCAGGCATAGTTGTATATACTCTACCAGCATCAACTAATGCATTCATCCATTTCTGCATGACTTTGCATTTTTTCTTATGACTTTTTAACATTCTTCTGTATATGCTTTTCTCTATCATTAAAAATTCTTAGTAAACATGATCTTTAATGCCTGTGCCTTTTATGGGATAGATATATACCAGAGCAGATTTATGTCACTCAAACAATTAATGTTTCCAACTTTTCATTAATGTAAATACTGTCACCTACTATAATTGTATTACAAATATTATTCTGACGAAATATTATAGCAGTTACTTTTCATAAATCCTCAAGTGTGTTTCTGATTGCAAAATTAAGACAGAGTCCCAGAAACAAAATGCTGACTCAAAGACTTGGAATATTTTCTCTACACAGTATTTTTAAAGGGGAATTTTTATAGTAAAAAGAATTTTAGTTTGATCAGATTTGCTTGTTAAAATGCAAGGACCAAAAATGAGTTAAATATTCAGATTTCTCCCCAAACAGGGGAACTGAGCCCCTAGTCAATTGGATATTTTTTTCTAATCCTATTCTAGTTTTATTCAAATTCTCTATGGAAGTGGGAAAGATCACACACAGCGCTCACTGTTTTGATTATTGTTGGTGAGGAACCAGCCTTCCTTTGTAAACATCTGAATGCTGCCAAGGGCGGCAAGTTTGTCACAAGGATATCCCTCGTGTGAGCCTGGACAGGACATCTGGGAGCCAAGGCTGGGGTGCCTGGTGCCCAGTGAGGCCCTTCCTTCACCCCCTATTCAAGAGGACATTTCCAGCTCCATTTCCCCTCAGAGCAAACTAAGCCAGCAGCTTTGGTCAGAACCCAGAGAGCATCTCTGAGTCATCCGTGCCTTTGAAATCTCATTAGCGCCTTCCGCATAGAGAGAGCGGATTTGGGGTCCACGTGGAAAGCCTCTGTTTTACTAAATTGCTGACGTCATCTTCCTTCTCTGCTGCTCTTCCTTGAAAGTAAGGACGGTGGTGCTTACAACAGAACTGAGTAAACTTAGTATAGATGCAGTATAACCGAATAAGGCTCCATTTGGGAAACCAAAACACAGGAAATGAGAGAGATCTTCGCGAGGAAGAACCAGTTTGCTCATTTTAACCCACTTCACACGTATGAAAAGCTCATAAGATAGTAGAGTAAAATTGAGAATACATCACTGAAACATGAATCAAGCATCTGTAATGACAATGAAGAAGAAAATGGTTATGTGATTTATAAAGCATGACAGGGTGTCAGGATAAACACCGGAAATTTTACTCTGATCTGATAATTAAGTGATAGGAGACATGTTGGCAAGATGTTGGATTTGGTAAACTACTTTGCATATTTGGTGATATATCCAAACAGTTGTTACATATCAAAACCCAACTCATACTGTGAGAAGAAAAATACAGATGTAATTTTAACAGCTTTATTGAAGTATGATTAACAGTCATGAAACGCACATATCTAAAGTGCAAACCTTGCTAAGATTTCGTCTGTGTGCACATCCATAACTGCCACCACAGTTAAGGTGATGCATGCATCCATCATCCCCAAAGCTTCCTCATGATCGTTTGTCATTCTCTCCCTCCTACCGCGCCCCGCCTCCTCCCCAGGCAACTGCTGTTCAACTTTCTGTCAGTGTTGATTAGATTGCTGGAATGTTATAGAAAGGACCAAATGTACCCACTCATCCTCTGCTTTAAGAGTAAACAATGCCGTAACAATGTCTTTAAACAATAAGGAACAGCGATGTTATAGAAAATCTTGGCTGTGAGGGGGAAAAGCTCATAGTTACGTGAATTACACATTTTCCATCTCCTACCCTTTCCTACAGTCTATCTTGCTGGACCAGAGAGAAATGTGTGTGACAGTGCAAATGAGATGTTCACCCATGACCACACCAGTAGGCGATGCAGGTACCAATTCCACTGGTCAAAGTAAATGATGTCAGCTGCAACAGTAGCTTAATAAATGAAACAATGTTTACAGCTAGACTAAGACTTGGCATTTACTAAATACTATGTATCTGCTACTATGCTATATATTTGATGTGCAATAGCTTATTTTTTTCACTTGATTTCCCCCCAAATTCTATATACAATTTTCATTTTCACATCATGGTTCTTTCCTTCAATGTTATTCTGTATGCCTTTTCAGTGTTATTCACTAACTCAATAAGCATCTAAGAAACTATGTCATAACTTCTTTATATCATATCATATCATAAAGACAATACTTACAGCTAGGAAAAAAAATTGATAAAATTTTCATTTGTATAAAATCCCCTGTAACATACCTGTGGCTTCAGTTAAGGTAAAGACAAAGAAGCAATTTGGGGGGGAATTTGTCCCAGAGAATATGATTTGAGGAGAAGAGAACGGGCCACATAAGTACGGTCAGAATGCAGGCGATAGCTCGGATGAAGGGCAAGAAGGAATCTGTTACGAGGCAGGAGAAAGAAATCAGAATATACGCAGGAGTGCAAGGGCAGGCCGCTCTGGGCCTGGACCAGTGGGCTTTGTGCTAAACTGCATATTTAACACATTTGTTGGGTCCAGAGAGAGGACAGGAACGGTGGGCCACCTAATTAGCCTGTGTGGTTCCCTGGAACCATGGGAACTCCATCAGCTCACTGCTGCACGGAGCTGTAAACCACTCACCCTGAAAAAGGGTTGTGAAGAGTACATCCAGGGTTCTGAGTAGGCTAGGCTAGATTTGGGGTCTGTGGTTGGTAGCTTGCATCAGTAAGATAATCCAATCCTCCTATATTACATCATCAGCTATCTCCAGGAGCTGAAACACTTTGAATTTGAATGATCTGCTACAAGTGGGAGGTTTAAGACTTCCTATAAGCCCACAAGAGAGTTGTTTGAAAAGTTTATTTTGTGAGGAGAGGGACAAGAGTTCGCTTTCATTCTTCCTTGGAGAATGTGCATGGTCTGGTCCCCAGAGGTGTCACAGATATATAACCCCAGGGCCTCACTGAAGAAGGTGGATGGGGAAAATGGACCAGTAAGCACGTGTCCACAAGCCCCAGGTCAGGCATCGATCTTGCTAAGAAGCCAAACAGAACCTCTCAGGTCTCCTCTAGGCCGGTATCTGCTCCAAGGAAGCAGTATTCTAAGCCACACCCAGTGCTCAGATTCCCTCTACCTTTTCCTGCTAAGAATTCAAGCTGTTTATCTTAACTCCTGTATCATTAATTCACCAATTCTGAGAACAGACATTTTCATGTGTAGAGACGTGTGGGCATGCCCTGAGGTTCTGGCTGTAACCGTGCTTGTTTGTTTTCGTTTTCTCTCCAGCTGGCATCTCTCTGCCTGGAGTTTCTATCCATCTTCTGTTTTCTACTAGCTTCCTATCTGATGGTTAGGCTAACCATTCTGTCTCACTTCTCACTTGACACGGATTGGTTTCCCTTTCCTGTACACATCATTTCCCCTCTATCTCCTCCAGTTTCCAAGGCACCCTTCAGATTGTGATGTTCTCCTACACACACTCCCCTCCCGCCCCCGCCCCCAGCACGGTCTGAGCAGCTCAGGTGGTCGCCCTCACTCTCAGTCATTGTTCAGTTGGAGGTGTGAGCGGCTCAGAGCCTGCAGTGTGGTGCTGTTAGCCTAGACGGCCCCTTATTGCCAAGCCTCACCCCCTATCTGATAGGTGCCCAACCCGGCTCCCAGGCCTTCCTATTCTGGACTTGGACTTCACACTCATTCATGTCAAACTGTGGCTTGTCTAGCTTGTGGCATAGGACACCCTGCTGCAGTGCACTTGGGACGTTTTTGGATTCAGACCCTGAAATTCATTGTATTTGCCAACCCTCACGCTGTTGGGACTTGCAGATTTGATGACATGTCTTCCATCTTTGTATCAAGTCACTGATAAAAGCACCAAAGAGAGCACAAGCTGAAGCCTGCACAAGACCCTGCACAAGATCAACACTAACGGTTATGGAACTTGATACTGGTTCTCCTCTCTTAGCCAAAGCTCCAGCGCCATGGGGTGGGAGCTGCATTTCCCAGTTTTGTACCCCTAGTACTAAGCAGAGGGCCGAGAACCAACAGGCATTTTACAAATAGATGTGGATTGGATAAGATGCTGGCCAAAACGTTTTATTTTTAGATTTCATCTAATCTGTAAGGATATTACAAAATACCATGTTATAGTTGATTGAAATCCACTTAATTGCTTCTTAAAACATTTCTTGAAATCTGAGTTTAGTAATCCTCTCAAGAAAGGACTCATGACTTATTCTTCTTGACTCTTACTGGATCTTAGTCACCATTGTTTTCTCTTTAGCTGTTCTCAGACCATTATTATAATAAGCTTCTAGATTCTTTCTAGGGATGCACTTTAAATTCACTAACCTGTAGTTTGCCTTAAGTGAATTTTCTTTTCCATTGGGGTTTTGAAATGCCATTTATTCACTTTTGGTTTTGGCAATCTTTCCTTCTGCTCTCTGTTTTTCAAAGATCCCTCGGATGTCTCAGCGATCACATTTACAAAAGTTCTCTGGTCCTTGAGTTTCATTTAGGGAGCTCACAGGCTGTCTACCTGCTTTACCCACATCGGGTTTCCAGTCTTCTGATGCTGCCCTGAGCTGCTGACCTCCCGTTTATATCAGCACATCATTGTTTCCAAGATGATCTTCAGGATAAAAAAAAAAAAAAGAGGAAGCCAGAAAGAAAGAAAG
>NW_020174048.1:2307640-2336533 GCF_003031525.2 Neophocaena asiaeorientalis asiaeorientalis
GAAAAAAGGAAGGAGGGAGGGAAAGAGGAAGAGAGGGAGGAAAGAAAGGAGGGAGGGAGGGGCACCATGTTGAACACTTTAGAGCACAATCTCATTAAGTCCTCACACTGCCCTGTGAGGCAGGGCCTGTTTTTCTCTTATTTACCAGTGGTCACTCTGAGACACAGAGAGTGTGGGTCTGGCTTTCCAGACTCTCAAACACATGCTTTAAATCTCTTCCAGCTCTTCTCTGACTTGTTATCCTTTTCCTGTATCTTCTCCTTTCTAATGGGCCCCTTAACCAGCTCTCCACTCTCGGTAGCTTCCACTTAACGGTCCTTTTTTTTTTTTCCTTTTCTCACAGAAACACTAAAAGACTTCCACTCTTCTCACCTCTACCCTGCAGTCCATGGCGATGACCTAGAACATTTAGCAGCGTTCCAACCTCATTCAACACACACGCAAGCCCTTTGCCTCTGCATGGTCTTGTTCCTGAAAAGTAGAAATGTGGGTTGGGGTTACTTTGACTCAGATGGGGGTTGGGGGGGGAAACCTGCCAGAGAGAGGAGAAGAGTCGGATATCATAAGCATTTGGGGAAGAAGAGGGGATATCCTGTAGCTGGTCCCGGCCCCCTTCCACAGGGCAAGGGATAGGTTTCAGTTTACAGAGGGAAACATTTAATCAAGACCGCATTCTTCAAAACCCACATGTATTTCTTATCACATCCACCCAAGCAATCTGGGGTCCCACACAAACGTGCAGTGGCTTCTGGAGAGGAAGTTTTGGTGAATATTTTAGAAACAATAACAACAACAAGAACAAAAATGCAACCGGCTGGCACAGTCTGAATCTCAAAGGTCTCAAGATTCTTCTTCATTTTGAGACCTTCCGAAACAATAAGAACATTCTACTTGGTAAGTCAATAAGAAAACTCACTGACACAATAATGCTCTGTCTTTCTCAAGCTGGGGTGCCGACATAATGGAGAAAGTCCCTGCTCTGAATGTCTCCCACCATATGAAGTTTAAAAAGCATGCAGCTGGGGGTCGATGTTGGGTGAACACCCAGGATTACGGGACAGACGTGAACCTCCGCCTGGCTGGACGCTTACAGGTTTCCCTTCATCCCCTGAAGAACTGCTAAAACCAGCAATTAGGAACCGTAAACACCAGTACTTTGCCTTGAGGGAAATTGGGACTTCAAGGTAAAGTATCTAAGAGATTTGAAATCTGTTGTTAAACACAGCCTTGGTCTTAAATGTTCTTAATCCTTTCCCTGCCCTTGACTTTCTGCAATAATTTCTTTCTGAATTTCTCTGTCTCTGTTTACCAGTTTACTTTCTTAGGGAATAACCTCCATAAGCTACCAAATGATGAACTGTTTTTCATTCTTGTGTTGTTTTTCCAGCCCCCTTAATTGGAGTAAATGAACATATGACTTGACTTTTAACCTACTTTTCCTGGTGCTTAAAATAAAAGAGTATAGCATTATTTATGTGTGTCTGCATATATGCATTAATTTATTATCAATCCCAAGGACCTCACCAGTGTGAACTGGAGATTAAGCAAAACGGGAAAAATTATTCTCACCCTTTGCTGTATCTAAAATCAATGGCAAAACAAGAATAAAATGGAGTAATGATATGTCAGATAATATCTTTACTGAAAGGCTACTTACAGTTGTATTTTGGACAGAGAGTTAACTTAGTATCTTTTGCTGAAAACTTTTCATAATACAGTTGATTCTTGTTATTCATGGTGGTTAAGCTCTGTAGTCACTGTGAACACAAAATTAGTGAATACTGAGCCATTGCTCCTATAGGAAATATAGGGTTACGTTCCTGCAGGCTTCTGCTTATGACATTCTCGCCAACCAACCAATTCATACCTTTGTTTTATGTATGTTTCTGTTTAAAGACACCTTATTTAATAGATACTGTTGATTTAATAATAATAACATTGAAGTCGTGGTCAACAGCCCTGTAACTCAGGCCTGAACAAAGCTGATCTAACACAGGTTTTCTACACAAGGCTCATCACAGCCTTCTCGCCCCTAGATACACTGGAGAGCACTACAGCACCATTGGCAGCCATTTTAAACAGCAAAATCACCCAAAAAGGCACAAAAAGAACCCCTGTTTACAGTCTGAGAGCTGGGACAAGAAGGCAGGGCATCCCTTGTTAGCTCTTAGCTGGGAACATGCACAACAGGCAGCTCAGATTTTTTGCCACTAAGTCTATGTCTGTGAATGAGTAAGTACCACAGTATTGATTTGGGGGTTACCAAGAAATGTAATGAGTTGACATATTTGCAAATACAGGATCTGTGACTAATGAGGATCAGCCGTACTTCTGAAAGAACCACTTAAGGCACCTCTATTCTGTACTATTATATATTCTGTACTAAATATATCGGCAAATATATTTTTTGCCAATACTGATTCTGTCACTTCTGAATATTCCAGCCTTCCTTACTTAACTTTATCTTCTTTTTTTTTTTTTTTTGCGGTACCCGGGCCTCTCACTGCTGTGGTCTTTCCAGTTGCGGAGCACAGGCTCAGCGGCCATGGCTCATGGGCCCAGCCACTACCGCGGCATGTGGGATCTTCCCGGACCGGGGCACGAACCCTCATCCCCTGCATCAGCAGGCGGACTCTCAACCACTGTGCCACCAGGGAAGCCCAACTTTATCTTCTTAAAGCAATCTTTTGGAATTAAAAAAAAAATTCCTCTGGTTCTTATTCTCCACACCAACCCTTTAATTCAGAAGGATTGCATTTTGGTTGTTTGTGGTTAACATGTAAACTCAGTGATGGGAAAGGAAGGTCAGAGGATGCTGTTGGTGTGTCCCACACACATCCCCCAGCCCATCCCAAATACAGCTTGCAGACATGCCCAAGGGCATTCTCTGTCCAGAGGAATATGCTAGACCCACAGAGGGCAGACCAGAAGTGAGGCAGATAACACCTGCAGAGTGACATGCCCAAGGGCATTCTCTGTCCAGAGGAATATGCTAGACCCACAGAGGGCAGACCAGAAGTGAGGCAGATAACACCTGCAGAGTGACATGCCCAAGGGCATTCTCTGTCCAGAGGAATATGCTAGACCCACAGAGGGCAGACCAGAAGTGAGGCAGATAACACCTGCAGAGTGATAAGTTATCCCAGCTCCCCACCCCTCCGTGGGATGATTCTGGGGCATTATCCCAGCAGAACATTGCCCTATCGGCCACAGCACTCACCTGCACCGTCCCTGTCTCAACCCCGCATGTTGTGGATTGCCTCTCACATTAATTACTTTTATTCAAATCCTCAGTGTGGGTTCTGCCTTTAGGGTAACTCACACTAAGGTAGAAATATTTTCCCTGGGAACCCTGATGGAATTTGCTTTTCTGTAGAATTGCTTGAGCTGAGAGAGGCCCTAGGGCCCAGTGGAAAGGAATCTCATGGGACTCTGGCCTCCGTTCCACCACTGCCTAATTCCTTGGTGCCCTTGTAAGTTTCCTAGGGCTGTTGTAAGAGATCACTGCATACTGGTTCACTTAAGGCAGCAGAAATGTATTCTTTCACCACGTGGAGACCAGCAGTCTGAAATCTAGGTGTTGGCAGAGCCATGAAGGTTCTGAAGGTTCTGAAGGCCTCAGGGGAGAGTCTGTTCCAGGCCTGTCCCTTGGGCCCCTGTGTGGCTGGCAGCCTTGGGTATCCCCTGGCCTGTAGGGGGATATCCAATCTCTGTCTGTGTCACTACATGTCAGTGTCTGTATCGTTTTTCCTCTTCTTTTTATTTATTTTTATTTTGGGCTGCATTGGGTCTTTGTTGCTGCACGCGGGCTTTCTCTATTTGGGGCAAGCCAGGGCTACTCTTCTTTGTGGTGCGTGGGCTTCTCATTGCGGTGTCTTCTCTTGTTGTGGAGCATGGGCTGTACGTGTGCGGGCTTCAGTAGTTGTGGCTCGTGGGCTCTAGAGCACAGGCTCAGTAGTTGTGGCACACGGGCTTAGTTGCTCCGCAGCATGTGGGATCTTCCCAGACCAGGGCTCAAACCTGTGTCCCCTGCATTGGCAGGTGGATTCTTAACCACTGCACCATCAGGGAAGCCCTCCCTCTTCTTATAAGAACACCAATCATTGGATTAGGGCCCGCCCTATGACCTAATCTTATCTGTATTCCATCAGCCAAGACTCTATTTCCAAATAAGGTCACATGCATGGGGTTGGGACGTGAACACGCCATTTTGGGGACACAATTCAACTCAGAACAGCACCTGACTCCCTTGTCTATAAAATGCAGGCATTTGATGGGGAAGATGATCTCCAACTTTTAGCTCTGTAGTTCCACAATTTAAACTTCAAAGATGAGGGTTACTTTCATTGCTCCTGTTCTTTTTCTCTTTCTTCTCTTGCTTTGCCATTATCACCAGAGTAGAAATCATATTACAGTTCCTCTAAAAAGAAATACACGTATCACCTCACATTAAACTATAGAAAAATAAAGCATACATCAAGTTGATGTCTCTTAAAATACACATATCACCTCACATTAAAATATAGAAAAAATAAAGCATACATCAAGTTGATGTCTCTTAAAATAATTACATTCTCATCTCTAAGCATTTAACTTTCTAATTCAACCTAAGATTCTCACTGAACTTTTATAAAATATTTTGAAAGCACTGGGTGAAAGTAACAATTAGTCATGACACGGATTTCCTCCAAGACCATTATGTTTCTTCAGATCCATTGCTCAGGTACAATGAGATAAAAAATTAACATCACGGTTTTATCTGCCCAGGACACAACGTGGGTTTGCAAAGTTCAGGGTGCCTTCCACACAGTTTAATTTCCCCTGCCGGGGCATAGGGATGAATAGGGCTGATGGTATTTTATTTTTCTCTAAGCTGTAATGTTTTTGACGCGACCGGGGACTGGAAATGGAAACAACAGGTATAAATCATATCATTTACCCTGGGGAGCAAAGCTTGAGCAAATCTGCTCTCCTGGAAGGTTTTGGTTTTTTGGTTTTTTTCCGGATTGCTTATTTTGTAAGATTTTCACTTTTTAAAAATGTTCCAGGGCTTCCCTGGTGGCGCAGTGGTTAAAAAAAGTTCCGTTTATGCTACAGCAGCCAATGGAACCTTTGGAAGGAGGTAGCAAGTTGTTTAGAGAGCTGTGCAGCAGAGCCCCTGGCATATCCGGTGAAAGGCAAGAAGATGCCTGGCCCTAGGTACTGATGGGAGCCGCGCGGGCCACCGAGCCTGGACCCCGCGATGTCTGCCGGGCTTTGGTGACAGGAAATCACATGTGGTGTCATTTTCAGCTGCTGAGAGAGACAGATGCACCCAGATCGATATCACTGTCCATTTTCAAAGAGGTATTGTGATCTCACTGAGCATTTTTAACCAAGCAGAGCAACAAAACTTTTATTCCATCAGACCTGGCAGGAGCCTCTGGGGTCTTTTCCCTTTTCCAAATCAAAGGCGTGAATCAAGGCTTAACAGGTGATTGGGGTTCTTCTATTTGGAAAGCCCCTTCAGCCAAAAGATAGTACGATCATTTTGATCTAATTATTTTGTTTGTTGGAGTCGGTATAGAGAATGAGCGAAGAGCAGCAGTAACCCTTCTGGCCTTTCCTGACTTGAAAGAAGCGTGAAGCGGTTGATCTGTCTTATGTGCTGCTGAGTAAGCTTGTCACCATCCCACCTGTGGCATTTGTGTATCATTTCAAAATGTTCATGAGCTGTTTTCTTAAGATGGTCAATTAAATATGGGTACTCTTGATGTGTGATGAATGGGACTCTGGCTTTCGGAAGTTACCCAGGCAAAGTCGGGTAGAGAAGTGAGGTGATATGCTCTGAAAGAAAAAGGGGAAATTGGTTTACTTTTCTTTTTGCATTCACAGGATAATCAGCTTAAGTTTCCACTTCTCACCCATGGGCGCACAGGATGGTGGGCACTGCCAAAGGGAAGCCTTACCAAGCTTCCATTCTTATTTTTGCCCGGGTGCATCCACCATCAGACCATATTAGTGTTTCGTGAGTACATGCAATAGGAACGGGACATTACAAGAGTCTTCCAAGGTCCCTCCAATGTCATTTTCTACAGGTATTTCCACAGGTGGTAGGATGAGGTCTTAGTGCCACATGGCTGCAAAGTGAGCTAGTGGCAAAATTTTGTCTACTATACATTTTAAGAGCTGGAGATTAAATGACATCACTGAGGTCATCCCAGGGCAGAAACAGTGAAGGATGCTTGCTAAGTTCCCAGGCACTGCTCACTCAATTGCCCACATGGTGAACTCCCAAAACCGTGGTTTTAACTCAACTAGATTCAAATAGAGGGTGGCTGGCTCCCTGATAGGTGGGCCCCCCAGAATCAGAGAGAGATGTGCCTTTCTCAGGCAATTGGGAACTTTTCAGTCTCTCACATCATGTTCCTAAATATGTATCTTTTCATCACCTAGCTATACTGGGGACTTGTTTTAGTGAGAACAAACTCAGAAGGACAGCACCGCGCAGGAAGCACCCTGCTCGTGAGTCCCCGCGTGCTGTGACCGTGGTTCTCAGCTCCTTTCTCCCGGTGTCATCACCCGGCACACATGCTTATTCTCATGTTTCTTATAAGAAGGTTTTTGGTAAGAGAAAATAGACCGATGGTTTATTTAAAAAGGAGTAAAAATACATTCTTCAGGACTGGCTTTGGGTAGTTCAAGGCTTCCAGCCTGGACTGGAAAATGGGCTGACATCTAGCACCTGCGCGTAACGTCCCAGAGCCCGAGGCCACGTTGAACGGATACGCCCAGGACGTAAACGGGGTGCCCATTATAATATTCTAAATTCCCCAAATCTGGTGGCTCGTCATTCACACATTCTCGTGTCACGTTGTCTGCCCAGTGAGCTTTTCTTCAAAGAGCCTTTAAATGTTAATTAATTAGACAATGTGTTCATGCTGTACCTTTAAGTTCAATTCACAATTGCATGTGGCATATGGCGCCCAAGGAATGTGTCCCAAGACACTCCTGAAACGCACAGAGCAGAGAGAGGAGCCATCGCCGCGTGGCCCCAGTCCCCAAAGAGACTTCGCAGAAGAGCACAGAGGGAGCCCCGTCTAGAAAGGAAAAAAGCCAAATGTGCCTTCTAAGCTCAAGAGAGACTTTACAGAAGGAGAAAACATGTTTTCCATCTTTCATAATTAGCCTCTGTAAACAGGGAAGGAGTTGTTCTATTTTGCTTGAAAAAAACTCTGCTGTTCACGGGTCCATACACTTATTTGTGAAACAAACATCATTTGGGTTGGAGGAGGCCTGGGGATGATCACGCTGGTGGCTGAGAGCCCATGGTGAGGAGAACGTGGCCCTGCCAGCTGCAGTCAGAGGCAGTGAGAATGAAGGCCAAGGGTCATTGGAATACGTGTGGCTTTATTTGGTTGGAACCAATGCAATTAGAGGTTCAGGTGATGGATGCCTTGGAGAGAGGCCCAAGGGGCTCTGCAGGATGGGGTGCCCATCCCCTTTTACTGGGAATCCGCCTCTTGGAATGGCTTCAGCTGGAGGGAGCTGCCTTGGCCAGTTTCAGCCCTTCCCTGTCCATTTGGGCAGCTCTAACAAAAATGCCCCAGACTGGGAGCATACACAATAAAAGTTTAAATCTCACACTTCTGGAGGTTGGAAGTCTAGGTCAGTGTGACATCATGGTGGGGTCCTGAGGTCAGAGATCATGGTGACTGCGTGGTAGGGTCCCGAGGTTGGAGGTCAGGGTAACTGCATTGTGGGTTTCTGCTGAGAGCCCTCTTCTGGGTGGCACAATGCCAAATTCCCATTATGTCTGCACAAGGCAGAAAGAGTATGGGGGACTCTCTGGGATCCCTTTTACAAGGGCACTAATTCAATTCATGGGGACTCCACCCTCATGACCTATTCATCTCCCCAGTGACCTACTTTCTAATTCCATCACCTTGGAGGTTAGGATTTCAACGTATGAATCTTGAGAGGAAACAAGGTTCAGTCCGTTGCACGTCTGTCAAGTGACTGGTCAAGGCAGGTCTACAACACTCAGCACCTTTTGCCTCAACTCCTGACAATCACCAAGCACTGTCCTGGCTCCTAGACTCCCTGTAAGATCAGTGCAGCTGCAACACATTTCAACCTCTCCTGCACACAATCCTGCTTTCTGGTTCCCCAGTGATTGCTGTTCCCAACTATTCTCCCCAGTGTTGTTTCTTCATGCAAATATGTGTCTCCGAGTCTGCTTCCAGGGGAACTTGTGGTCAAAGGCAGCCCCCCAAAACAAAGAACCATCAGGCCTCAAATGTCAACAGGGCCCAAAATAAGAAACCCTGCATTAAAGAAAGACAGTGAAAGGCTAAGAATGATTAAATTAAGACAAGTGTGAAAGTCAGGGGCCTATGTTACTTATTGTTTGTGTCCCCCAAATTCCTACGTTGAAGCCCTAAGCCCCCATATGGTGGTATTAGGAGGTGAGGCCTTTGAGAGGTGATTAGGTTTAGCTGAGGCCGTGAAGGTGGGGCTCCCACGATGGGATTAGTGCCCTCATAATAAGAGGAAGAGGCACCAGGGCTCTCTTTCTGCCATGTGGGGACATGGACAGAAGACGGCCATGTGCAAGCCAAGAAGAGGGCCCTCCCAGGAACTGACTCTGCCAGCAGCTGGATCTTGGACTTCCAGCCTCCAGAAGTATGAGAAATAAGTGTCTGTGTTTAAGCTGTCCAGTCTATGGTATTTTGTTATAGCAGCCTGAGCTGATCAAGCCTACCCGTTATGAGTAGGGGTCTACAGCGAGGCCCTGAAATACATTTCTTGGTGAAGAAAGAGAGTTAATGGCGCTGTTTACAAGATGAAAAGGGAAAACAGTGGAGCAACTATTAAAATCATATTCATTTATCCATTCTGTGCTGTCCTTTTAATGATTGTGGAAATGTTACGATAATATGGAAACACAGGTAGAATAATATTGAAATCATATGGTAAATGGTTTAAATGCAATATCAAATGTAAAAAGTAATACAATGTAGAGAAAAATGAATAAAAGTGTATAAGATGTTTGCTTAAAAACAGGAAACATATCAAAATACTGTTTTTCTGTTACGTTAGAACGTTGAAACAGTTTTGTGTGCAGGATGATATGAAACTGACCCAATAAAACACTCTTTCTGAAATATTGTTCTTAACGAGTGTAGATTAATAAGCGCAGTACCCCGTTGCCACATATATGTATAATTTACACAGCCATATGCCCCGTACAAAGGCTCCCGGCTTTGGGGGCTGACATCCAGCCCAGTGAGGGCCCCCGATTCTTTCTTCCTCCCTGGGGGAAATTTTCTCCACGGCAGATAGGCACAGCTATGCTGGGAAGGAACCCACAGGAAGTTTCAGGATGTCCTCACCAAGAGGACAGCTCTACGTTTATTTGCTTTGCAAATAAACCCCACAGACGAAGTGATTAGACCCCTACCCATAAAGGACTTTGGAATATGACAGATCAGCCTCCCCCTGGATACGGGGCTTGAGCAACTTACTTCTCTTCTGTGAAATGGGGACGCGCAAGTGAATCAGCAAATGGTGAAGGCTCCATCTCTTCTCCTAGCCTGGCTTTCCAGCAAAGGTCTTGCTCTCCTGGCCCAGTTCTCACGCTTCCGTGAATGAGCCCCGGGGTACAAACGCTGAAGGCAGGTGCTGGGAAGCAGGTGGCACGGATCTTCCCAGGTGCCATGACCCGTGAGAGCGGGGGCGGGGAGACGCAGTGGGAAAGCATAGGATGCAGTGGTGTTGAGACTGTGTATCCATCCGCTGCCTTGGAGAGAGAAGGAACAGTAACTAAGGAACATAGTTACACTCAGCGAACCCTGGCTACTCTCCGGCTGCCTTTGGAGACACAGCTTGATGACACAGTAACAGGACACAGAGGACACGGTGAGGACGGAGAAGTAACGCCTGTGGCCCCTGACAGGTGCTGTTCACAGGTGAGTTTTTTCCTCCAGACCCTTTCCTAGGAGATGGAGAGAAAACAGGGAAACACGAGTGGGCGTCATGAGCTGAGGGACTGAACGTGGGTGTGGATTGAAGCGGTTACCTCCCATTATGCTGGGGGGTAATGACGCCGAGGAGAGGGTGGAGCTTGCGACTGCATCCCCAGGAACTGGGAAAAGCCGCTGACCAGGGACAAGGGAAGGGTGACAGCTGGGATGGCAGTGAGCTGAGCTCTGAGCGCAGTGGGAGACGCATCCCTTCCCTCTCCGGCCTCTGGGTTTCCCTCCAGTTTTGAGGGGCACACGGGTAGCCCCACTGGGGACGCCGTTGGTTTGCGTCTGTGCCTTCTAGCTGCTTCTCCATCACTGTCAGCTGGTGTCTCCCTACGGAGGTGACCTGCCGTGCTGAGCCAGCCTCTGACTTGCAAGCTGGGGTGTCATTTCAGCAAAGAATCGAGAGAGCAAGACCCAGTGCTGTTTGTGTCCCGGATACCAACTGGAAGCAGCGGGAGTCCAGCAGGGAGATCCTGGCACAGTGAGAGCTTCCCTCGGGTATGGGGAGGAAGATGAGGCCCCCAGAAGCGCTTCTCCAGGCTGGCGGGGGGTCAGGGGCTCCTGGCCTGGAAGAAACGGCCTGGGAAGGGGGCACACCCAGGACCCCGCGAGGACCCCAGCAGAGGTGCCCTGCCTCTTGTGTGGAACACAGGCGGCGAGAAGCCCCGGGCTGCCTGAGCCCCTCCCTTGAGCCGGCTTCAATTTGGAAAGTCTGAGCCCATTGACCCACAGGCTTTGAATGGATTTTTCTATTTCTGCCGCTGCCTCTGCTGCTGCCAACAGATTCTAGCATTTTTGACTCTTTTGACATCCCTTGCTGCCTAGATGGAGATGCAAACATAATGCACCAGGGCCAGGTTCCAAATCAGGGCACCAGAGAAATCAAAATGGGAAAGGAACAACATATTTCTTGGGTGTGTTATCTTTTCTCTGCCAGCCTGCAATACTTTATGTCCCTGGGGTGGGGATGCAGGGCCTGGTGTGCTATAAAGTAGCATCCCGGGGACTTTTATTCTTATTTCAGTGATCTTTGAAAACTTAACCTGCCTCTTGGCCTGAAACATCAGCTGCAGAGGTTTTGTAAACAGGACAAACGTACAAGGAGACACACACGCACACGCACACACACGGAAACTTTTCTTTCACGACAGGAACTTTGAATATGCACTAAAGTTGATTTAAAGAGGAATATTAACACTTTTCAGCAAAGCTTAAGTAGACTAAGGGGAAGGGAGACTGAGACATTATCTGCTCGATTTAACCGAAGTGGAGAGCGAGGTGAGATAATCTTTCAGTAGGACAGGCGGGTTAGCTGGGATTTACCCAAAACATGACATCAGGGTTCCCCTTGCTTCAGCAGGTCGAGGCCCAGGTCAGAGCATCCGGGGTCAGAGGGAAAGCTACATCCTTCGGCATCCCAGGGGAGCTGCTGGTTGTCAGAAGCCATCTAGAAATTAAATGATGAAGGAGACAAAACAGATCAGAAGCGTTCAATGCAGACTTTGCCTTTTTTTCCCTGCCCTCAATACCTCGCATGATATCCAGCCTGAAATACGCTCTGAAACTATGCTTCTCCAGCGAATGGACACGGAAGTGAATACCTTTCTTTGTATTTTCTTGTCTTTTTCTTCTTTCTCCATCCTGTTTGTCCTTTAGGACACAGAGGCAAACCTGTCCACAGTTTTCTCTTCTTACTGGATTATCTTGTCACTTAGGGCCTGGCCAGAAAGACAGGCTGTGGTTATAAATCTCCTCCTCTGGGCCTCTCCTGACACTGAACGTGCTTGTTATTGAATATGTTCAGAGGCTAGTAAGAAGCTGAGGATGAAATTACCCGAGTGAGGAGGTCATGGAAAGGGCCCACTGGGGACCAGATCCTGGGAGATTTATTCTCCTTAATTCTGGGAATGAAAGGGTACAATGAGGTGGCAGGTTCCACGGGGCCCTGCAGCAGGGTCTGTGCCGTTTTCAACAGGGAACAGGGAGTCACAGGCTTGATGAGATTGTTCTGAAGTAAGTCTGGCCCTCAATTCCAGAGCCTTGGTCATTGGCTAGTAGTAGGGGGACTGTATTAGTTTTCTGGGGCTGCTGTGACCAAGCACTGCAAACTGGGCAGTTTAAAACAATAGACAGTTATTCTCCCAGAGTGCTGGAGGCCAGGATATTGAGATCAAGGCAGGGTTGGTCCCTTCTGAGGCTGCGAGGGAGCTTTTCTCCCAGCTTGCGATGGTTTGCTGGTCATCCTGGGTGTCCCTGGGCTTGGATACACATCCCTCCCATTTCCGCCTCCATCTTCACGTGGACTTCTCTGTGCCCAGATTTCCCCTTTTTATAAGGTCACCAGTCATATCGGATTAGGGCCCACCCTATGACCTCATCTTAACTTGATTATTTCTGTAAAGACGACCTCCAAAGATGATCACTTTCTGAGGTTTTAAGGGTTAAGATTTCAACATGCCTTTTTTGGGGTGGGGGAGGGATGGACACTGCTCAACCCATAACAGCCACCCATGAAACTTTTGCTTGGCCAGCTCACGACTTGCCCCAGTGACATGTGCTGTGTCCCTTATTTACCGTGAAGGTGCTTCTGAGGTCCCTGGAGAGAGCTGATTGTGTAATCGAGGAGAGCTTCAAAACAGCATTAAGATTAAATATTTATCTTGATCTGTTAGAACCCTACTTACACAAGGCGCGATTATTGTGATGCTAATTAGTTTTACCAGCATATAGTTCTTGGCAATAAAAGGCTTGGTACCTAATTAGTTTGCGTGGACAAACAACCCTGGCAAACATTAAATATTTAAGAACTCACAATAGCTGTGTGTCGCGCTTGACCATAGAATGTACAGTCCTGGGTCCGGAGTGTGGTGATGGTTAAAAAGGTTTCTAAAGCAAACGTGTCTGTCGCTTTAAATCTCACCTGGGACGGGCCAGCCTCTGGCCCTGGGCCGCTCAGCCTGCAGGGAGCCCCATCTTTCCAAGCAGCTCCCCTTACAGCCATGGTACTGACAGCCAGTCCACAAGAAAGACAGAATGAAGAATGAAACCAGTACCGTTTCCACCAGATGGCAGGTGTGAGTTCTGTGTGGACAAACCTTATCATGACTTTCAGTTTCACTCGGGGCTCTCGAGGTGAAGGCAGTGTGTTCTTCCCAAAGTTCAATTTCTTGGAAATAATCTTTACCAAAGTACTGGGTGCACTTAAACTGTGACACAACTGGGACCATGACGCTATTACTGTTGTCATCCATATTTCCATTACTTCTTTCGACACTGCTAGAGCGACCATCTCTTGTTCCTGTGTAGCCGTGCTCCCAGGCCTGGACTGGCTGGGCATGCAGCATCGTCACACAAGTCCCAATGCCCCCTGCCCCCCAGATTGATGCCCTCTGTGGTCCCCTCCCCTGAGTATGGCTGGACTTGGTTCCATCTCTTAATGAAGGGTGTGTCCAGCAGAAGGGCTGCATGAAGTCAGCGTATCAAGGGTGTGACTTTGCTGCCTTTTTCTCTCCTCTCTCTTCCTCTGTCTCTTCTTGAGTGTTGACTCTGATGAAGCTAGAAAGGCCCACAGGTCAAGGGGCTGAGAGCAGCCTCAGGCCAACAGCCAGAGAGGGACCCTCAGGAGGGAGCTTACCACCTGAGTGTGCTTGGAAGAGACTTCTCTCCTCTCGGTAGAGTTTGCAATGACTGCAGACCTGGATGACATCTGGGCTGCAGCCTGAGAGACAGCCTGAGCCAGAGGACCCACTAAGCAGTGCCCAGGCTCCTGGTGCATGGGAACTGTGAGTGATAAAGGCTGTTTACGTTCTGTTAGGGACTGAATTCTGTCCCTGCAAAATCTATATGTTGAAGCCTTAACCCCCAGTGTGACTATATTTGGAGAGAGGGCCCTTAAGGAGGTAGTTAAGGTTAAAAAGGAGGTCCTAAGGGTGGGGCCCTGATCTGATAGGACTGGTGCCCTTATCCGAAGAGGGAGATACCAGGCGAGCAACACCCAGAGAAATGCCATGTGAGGACCCAGTGAGAAGGTGCCTGTTGGCAAGCTGAGGAGAGAGACCTCAGGAGGAAGCAACCCTGCTGACACCCTGATCTCAGACTTCTGGACACCAGAACTTGGAGAGAATAGACTTTTGTTGTTTAAGCCACCCAGCCTGTGGTGCTGTGCTATGGCAACCCCAACAGACTGATAAAAGCTGCTGAGCTTTGGGGTGATTCGTTACTCAACAATAGGTAACTAATACAACAGTCAGCAAACTTTGCATTCACATCCCCTTTGGGCTGGGAACTGGGTAGAACAAGATAAAAGCTCTGGCCCATAAGAATCTCAGTCTACACAGGGAGACAAACAAGTAAGATAAAGCAAAAGACCAGGGTGGAGAGAACAGCTTACCGAATAGAAGCTGCATGGTGAACGCATGGACCCAAGATAAACCATCCTCTCTGCCTGCTCTGTGCTCTGTAACTGCGGACACAGGCTCTGCTTTCTCTGATCCTGGTGGTTCCACTGAAGTTGTTCTGTGATTCTTTCCATGTTGTAATTGGTACATGGAAGCTGGAAGAGGTTAAGTTGCCTAAGGTCACATAGCTCATCATCGAGTTGCCAAGATTCACACTCAGGTCTGCAAGGTGAGAAGAGAAGAGATCCTTGGAGGATACCAGGCTTCTAAGAAGTCAGACAGAGCAAAGAACCTTGGAGAGAAGTCAGGGCAGTAGGAGTGATAAGAGGAAATTTACTATTCTCCCAGAATCGAAGGAAAGAGTTTCTCTAGGTTGGAATAGTGTTCGATGCCAAAGGCAGTAGAGACATCAGGTAAGTTTTGGGCTTTTGGAAAATCCTTAGTGACAAGTTTCAACGGTTTAAGAACAGAAACAAGATTTCTGTTCAGTGAGTGAGAGGTGAAGAGCTTGATTGTAAAGTGAAGGGGAAATAGGGCAAGGGCTAGAGCATCTCCTGGTAAATTCTGGTGTGCAGACACTTCCTTACTTGATTCCCCATCGGATGCTAGAAATTTCTTAATTCAGTTGGGTTTTGAATGTCAAGACATCTGCACGCTGCTCTCTTTGAACATTTCCTTCCTTTTTCATTGATCCAGAGCGTCACTGCTAAGCACGCTGTCAGATGTTGACTGTCACACAGCACATGGTGGGGGAGTGCTAAGGTCATCATGGGGCAACAAGAGATCTGATTACAGTCTATCTACACACAGGGAAGGTATCTCAGAGCCAAAGTTCTTCCCAGCAAGGTCCTCCAGCCCCACCCAGCCCGTGATTGTGGGGCAGTGGAACTCTTGTACCAAAGAAAGGATTGGATTAGAAAAGACAGAGCTCAGAATTTGAGGTTTTGATTTTTGTAAGATCCTGCCTGAGAGTCCAGTTGTTCATTTCCTAATCTGCAATGGAATGTGCACGGTAGGACTGGACCACAGCCTAAATGCAGCCTGAGCCAGGCGGGCGTCGCTGGCTGCGCAGAGGGGCCGCGGAGTGGAGCCCACCTCCACGTGATGCACGAGTAGTGGTGTGGGAATTGTCACTGTCAGGACAAAGGGATGTGAGATGCGCTACTTGTAAGTTGTGACAATGTCAACTAGCAAAGTGCCCTGAAGGCTAAAGAGAGCACGTGTGTGTCTTCTGATGGAGGGACCTACAATGACCCCAGTTAGCTACGCCCAGGCTGCCGGGGTAAAGGAGAGTCCGGTCCTGCCCCACCACATACGGCTGTTGTCTCTCTACATAATGATTATAGTGAACCAACCGTTCTCTGTTAATTCGCATTTCTATGTGTCGTCTGATGGACGGGCTGTTTGTTTTGTTGGTGTCCTTCCCCAAGAAATTGTCATCTGCCTGCTGCTGGGTCCATCGTCCCTGGCATTCACTGCTGTCTTTCCTGCTCCCAGAATCCGGCCTGACCTGTTTGGCCTGTGGTAGCTCCATATTGTAAAATATGTGTCTGTGCCCACCAGCCTGCTCCCTCCCTCCTGTTCCCAAATATCTTTTCTGCTCTGCCCAGGGAAGGGGTGCAGGTAATATGGCAAGAGATCAAAGCCAGTTAACTGGCTTGATTATTTTAGATAAATATTCTGGGTTAAAATAAATGTTCTCCCCCCGCAAAATCAAAGATAGGTTGAAATCCTAACCCCCAGCACCTCAGAGTATGACCTTCATTGCTGTGAGGTCATTGTTGGTAGAATGAGTTAAGATGAGATCATGCTGGAATAAGGGGGACCCTGATCCAGTATGAGGCTGGTGTCCCTATAAGGAGACAGCCTGTGGAGACAGACCCAGAGGGAAGCCCTCTGATGACAAAGGCAGAGATTGGAGGGAGGAAGCTGCAAAGCAAGGAATGTCCGGGGCTTCTAGAAGCCAAAAGAAGCAGAGGATCCTCTGCCTGGTTTCAGTGGGGGCACAGCCCTCCTGACCCCTTGGTTTTGGACTTCTGGCCTCCAGACAGATGAAAGAATAGATCTCTGTTGTTTTCAGCCCCCTGGTGTGTGGGACTTTTTTAAGGCAGCCCCAGGACACACATACAGAAAGTCTATGACAGCCCTGAATCCCTCATCTCAAAAATGAGAATAATAACAAAGTTACTTAAAATGGTTAAGGAAAATTAAAAAAAAGACCTTCTTCAGGGACTTCGCTGGTGGCGCAGTGGTTAAGAATCCATCTGCCAATGCAGGGGATACGGGTTCAAGCCCTGGTCCGGGAAGATCCCACATGCCGCGGAGCAACTAAGCCCGTGCGCCACAGCTACAGAGCCTGCGCTCTAGAGCCTGTGAGCCACAACTACTGAGGCCCGCAAGCCTAGAGCCCGTGCTCCGCAACAAGAGAAGCCACCGCAATGAGAAGCCCGCGCACCGCAGCAAAGAGTAGTCCCTGCTCACCGCAACTAGAGAAAGCCCGCACAGCAAAGAAGACCCAACTCAGCCACAAATAAATAAATAAATTTATTTTAAAAATAAAAAGAAGACCTTCTTCAAATTAATGTATCCACTGCATTATGCTCCATCTTTAAAGTTCAGACAATCTACCTCATAAAACAGGAATAGACTGATTCTTGCAACAATTTTGCCGCTAACTTACACCCAGTTTTCTCATCTTTAAAACCAGCGCTGGGACATTGGCTGCCCATCTTCACTCACCCACAGGAAACCCAGCAGCTCTTCCAGATTTCATTTATTTCTGATTGCTATCCCATCTACTCCCAACGTGGATGTGAGGCTGTTTACCATCAAAACACGGACTCAAGCATTCCAAGCACCTTAACGCTGCAAAGGCAAGACAGTAAAAGACGTGATAATATACGCTTATGCGGCTATCACACGCGGAAAGGGTGATCCATTTCTGTGGCTCGTGTATGAAGATGTATCTTTCTAATACTGTGTGACTCGGGTTCTTTCATTTATTTATTTCATCAATTTTGTCCTTTTGTTTTCCCAGCGATTTCTAGGAATGACAAACGGATCATGGTATAATACACCCTGTCGCCCCCTGGATGTGACTTAGAGGGGACCGAATGGAGGATGGGGTGCGTGTTGACTCAGTTTCCTCTGACGCCAGGCGGAATTCTGGTTGATTGACGGGCTGCAGATCACACGTCGATTTCTCTCTGGTGACACGGGCAGCCTGCACAGTTCTGGGTCTACGGGTCTGCTCTCCAGTGCTGATCTGCTAAGCAAGACAGGGGAAGCTGAGAATTGAAGGTTCTGGCCTGAACAGGTAAGGGGATCCCCACTTGGTTCCCTCTTTTCCTGCTAATCCCCTCAAAGCCAAGTTCAAATCAATGGTCACTTATCATTTCACATACCTTTTGCTTCACTGTTTGACTAATTAACCAAGTGATATATTGGTATCATACCTTATAGTTTAGAGATTACTTTCACTTGAAAATAATCATCTTTTTCTTTTTCTGTGTGTGGTTGATCATTTCAACAACAGACAGACCACCTGCCTTTTCCCAGGTGGCTCTTTCAGGAACCAGAAAAGCTCTACCTCGAGGGCCCACACTTTGCTTTGTCTGCTCTTCCTGTGACACCCACACCTGCCGGCAGATACCTTTGAATTTTTCTTAGGACCTATCTTAGCCTGCAGCACAGTGGACGCTTGTCTGTCCCACCCATCACTGTTGGGAATGGTTTGGGGGCCAAGATGCAAAGCAGAGATCTCTTTGCTCATTTTCTGCTGGAGACAACTCTGCTGCGTGTTCAGTAAGTGGAAAGTTCACCTCAATGAACTCTCTTTTCATCAATCAGATTTTTAGAAACATGTCAGATGCTTTCAGATGAAGGGGAGAGCACAGAAGGAACGAGGGGAAGCAGTGTTTTGTCTGTTTTGGAGAGAAAATGCTAAGTGAGGGACATAGGTGTCAAAGGGGGTGGCCATAACCTTCCCCTGAGGACAGGTGGACCAAGGTGGGGTAGGCGGTGGTGGATGTCCTTTCCTTGGATGAAAGTGGCAAAACGCGTAATTTGATTCTTCCCTCCGTTTTCTCCAAAATCAATAGATTTTACAACCTGTTTGTTAGCAACTGACTCTACCAAAAGGAATGCACGAATTTAAAATGATCAGGGAGCTGTGACCTGTCTTCAGGTTGAATCATCTTTGATTTTCTGCTTTTAATTTTGAACCTGTTTACCTCCCAGTGTTAATCTTTTTTTGCGGTACGCGGGCCTCTCACTGTTGTGGCCTCTCCCGTTGCGGAGCACAGGCTCCGGACACGCAGGCTCATGGGCCATGGCTCATGGGCCCAGCTGCTCCGCGGCATGTGGGATCTTCCCGGACCGGAGCACGAACCCGCGTCCCCTGCATCGGCAGGCGGACTCTCAACCACTGCACCACCAGGGAAGCCCCCAGGGTTAATCTTAATGGATAGTTTCAAATCTTTCTTTCTTTAGTCTCCTGATGAAAGTGTTAGACATTTTAGATTATGAATGGGATTGATTAATCCTGCCATCTCAGGCCTGGTATTCAGTGTGTGTGCAGTAAACGTGGATGCTAGCCTGGCCGTGTAGCGTCAACCCTACCCTTACCACTTTATGTGAAATATTGATTTAATGGGTCCAGGCAGAAATAGCAGGTGGGGACCAGGTGAGCTAAAAATTGAACCGGGACCAGGGGCAAGGCGAAAAGGAGAATTAGACTTAATAAGTATTTGACAGAATAAGGGAGATCTTAGCATCAATGAGGAACTTCAAGGCCATCTGTCATTATAGGACATCAAAATTGTTTTTTCTTATGTGAATGTGTCTGTATGTCCTAAATAACTGGAAGAACTGAATGTCAACTCTCATTTACTTTTCATAAGTACATCTAACTAGATCATTTCAACTGGGTAAGTACCAGGGGCCTGGGATTTGAAGATATAAATAAATACCATGGAGTCTGTACCTGAAGTAATATTTTGCCTATGGGCCTGGTTTTAGTTATTTCTTAGAGTAGTTCAGGTTAGATCTACAAATAAAGGGGGAAATTCTGATGGGTCTGGGTCATGTTAATTCTGTAGAAAGCAAGATCTACAGCTTCTACTGAAGGTATATTGGAACCTCGTGGCCAGGTAAGTAGTTTGAGTTGGAGTCTATGACAAGACAGTCTATAAAGAAAAGTGAATTAAAGAACCAGTGACCTCTTCTAATGATGAAGCGCTATGTAAAGGAGAAATGTAAGAAGGACTAGGAAGGTAATTGAATTTCTGTTTTTAGTTTTCTTGACACCTTGGTGTTATATGGTCATGGCACCGTTCCTCATTTATCTACCTCTGAGTAGACAGAGGGCTCTGGTTCTACCTGAATATGGAAGCAATACAGATATATTAACAACCTATCCATTGCCAGCTAGTGAGTGGGCCATATTTCATAGCTCTAATGTAATCGGAGGCTACAAAATTTAATCAAGGGCTACAATATTTCATGCTTCTGAGGCCATTACTTTGAAACATTGTTGTGTTTTTCTTTCTCTTAAGCACAAGAAAAGACCAGTACTTACATTGGATTTTAAATCAATACTATTGAAATATATAAAAGAACTTAGATGAAGCTTGTACCATCGAGCTCAGATGATTGGAAATCTTAATCTGAGATCTGAAAACATTTTCCAAGTAGGAGATGAAGAGTAAAGTTGTCAATTGTTTATTTTTTCTACTTCCTCAAATAGAAGATGACTACCCGGTGGCCAAGGTATTGTGCTAAGTCAGAAAAGAGAGAGAGATTTCAACTGTAATTATTGCCTTAGTGTAATTTTTTCTGAATTGTTTTTAAAGCCAAAATACCATGGAACGATACTAGACTGAGTGTAAGATACTGAAGGAGGCTACAATTGCCAACACCCCATGTCATGCTCATCCAGCAGCAGAGCTTTCCAGTATAGGGCTTGCAGCCCTCACCTTTATGAGAGAGGATTTATAAAGGCCTTTCGGAAAGTCACTAGATATACTTGCAAGTTAGAGACTGATAATTCCCATAGTAAAGAGAAAACCATAATTCAAAAAGATACATGCACCCCAGTGTTCATAGCAGCACTCTTGACAATAGCCAAGATATGGAAGCAACCTAAATGTCCATCGACAGATGAATGGATAAAGAAAATGTGGTACATATATATAAAGGAATATTACTCAGCCATAAAAAAGAATGAAATAATGCCTTTTGCAGCAACATGGATGCACCTAGAGATTATCATACTAAGTGAAGTAAGCCAGACAGAGAAAGACAAACACCATATCATATCTTATATAATATAAGATTGTATATAATCTTAAGAATGGAATCTAAAAGAATGATACAAATGAAATTATATACAAAACAGAAATAGGGTCACAGATATAGAAAACAAACTTATTGTTACCAAAGGGGAAAGGGCAGGGAGGGATAAGTTAGGAGTTTGGGGTTAACAGATACACACTACTCTAAGTAAAATAGATAAACAACAAGGACCTACTGTAGAGCACAAGGGACTGTACTTAATATTTTGTAGTAACCTATAAGGGAAAAGAATCTGAAAAAATATATATATATGTATGACTGAATCACTGCTGTATACCTAAAAGTAACACAACACTGTAAATCAACTATACTTCAATTAAACAGAAGTGGAATCATTGCAGTTAGACAACCGTCATACAAAAGGCCAAAGGCATCTCTCTACATGTCTTAGACTACATAGATTATTGAACTGCATTGTGAAAGGAAACAGCATATCTACATTTTTTCAGAAAATGATATCTGTTATCATCTGAAGTAGAACTATTTAGTTTATACATACTGAGGCAACCTCTTTACCATATGTTATATGGAAGCCCTCAAACGGCTTTTAAAACAACCTCTTTGGTTTGTAATAAAAATCCAGAATTTCTATATCCAATTCCCATGGTGCATGATTTGGAGCTCTTCAAAACTGGTCATTTTCTCTGTTGTGTTATGACTGCAGATGGAAAAGCAATGGCATTTAACCACAGGACACAGTCATGCCCAATGGTGGGGTTCTCTTTTCTTATTACTTGTCAAGACCCCAGTGAACACAGGGAGAAAGCAGGTTAGACCTGTTCCTTCAGTTAGGCTAATGGATCACCTACCTGCATGACACTCTAAAGAACTGAAGAAGTGTGAGAGAAGATATGAAACCCTCATGTTTTACGTTCCTTGATTCACAAACAGTAATAGTGCTGTGGGTTCAACTGTGTCCCCCCAGAATGAATGTCCAAATCCTAACCTCTGGTACCTGGGAATGCAGCTTTATTGGGAAATAGGTCCTTGCAGATGCAGTCGAGTCAAGATGAGGTCATCCAGGCAGGCCTTAATCCAATGGCTGGTGTCCTGACAGAAGGAGAAAGGTCACGTGGCGTGAGGCAGCTGCAAGCCAGGCAGCACCAACGATTTCTGGCACAAGCAGAAGTTAGGAAGAGGGGCACGGCCCTGGAGACACCTTGATCTCGGGCTCCTGGCCTCCAGAGCTGTGAGAAAATGAATATTGGCTGTTTATGCTACTCAGTTCGTGGTACTTTGTTACCGCAGGAAACCAACACCAATAGGCAGTACTTATTTTGTTTTTTCTTGTTTACTATTTTATGCATGGTGTTAGACCACTTGCATACTTTATTCCTTACAACTGCTCTGGCTGTACGTAGGTCTATTATCTATAGGTACACGTAACAGAAAGTTTTGAATGCTCTGGAGCAGCGGCAAGAGTATCGCCTGGGAAAAGGCCAGAAGTCTAAATTCTCAGACCCGCCCCAGACCTAGTGAATCAGGAAGTCAGCGGGGTGGACCCGACGCCCTGAGCATCACAGCTTCAGAGGCTGCTGATGCAGGATCCAGAGTGAGGCCAGGTGGGTTAGACATCCTCAGGGGGATGGAGGAGAGAAGCAGAATCAAATCTCTCCCTCTAAAGCCAGTGCTCTACCTAACAAACTGGGTACACACACACAACCACACACTTACGCACACACACACACACTCACACACAGCCAGACACACATTAACACAGACGTTCACACACACACTCACACACATGTAAACACACACACACACACAGCCACACACATTCACACACACACAACCACCCACTGACATATCAGCACACACACATTCACACACAGCCACATAACCACACACTCACACGTGAAAACTTATTGAACATACACTTCTTTACAAAACAAAGAAAAAGCAAGAAGGGGAACACGACAGCAGAGAAGCGCAGCTCAGCAGAAAGCCCAGGTGACCCTCCAGTAGGATCCACCATCCCCCGGACGGTCAGACACTCTTTTATTGCTTCAGAAGAGTTTGCAGTGATAACCATTATTCCTACTCTGATATATGTCAAGGCCAAAGGCTAACCGACAAAGGCCAAGAAGCTGCTTCATCCGGGAAGAAAAATTAGGGGATTCATTTAAAATAATTTGTTTGCCTTCCTGTTTCTTCAAGGATCTTTATTAACATAGCAACTTTATTTTACCTAATACAAGCGTCCTTTCAAAATATTCTCACTTGCTGCTCTACGAAGCATTTAATGATTCTGACTCTAACCTGTAAAGTGTCTGCAAGGCAAACAGGGCTTATTTTCTAAAGACTTAGCACCAAGGCAAACAGCCTATTTCAGGTGTTGATCTGGGGAGGGAACCGTAGGATGGAGCACAGTTTGTGACGCACATAAGTTCTTTTTTCTTCTGTCCTGGGCATCAGCCAGCAGTCTCCAGCTAATACGTTAGCCTTCGATGTCACATAATATTGATAATATAATAGTTATATCAGAAAAGCCATTTCTCTCCTTGTGAAAAGAGCTGTGTGTACTGCTCAGGGGTTTTCCTACCGTAAGCCTGTGGGAGCTTCCAGGACCCAGGGCAGACCCAACTTCATCTGATTTACAGGTTGACCTCTGCTTAGATAGATGTATTTGTCTTTCAGAAGTCAGCATTTCATGCTGGAGAGGGTGCAGAAAAAAGGGAACCCTTCCACACTGTTGGTGGGATTGTAAGTTGGTGCAGCCACTGTGGAAGACAGTATGGAGTTTCATCAAAAAGCTAAAAATAGAGTTGCCATAAGATCCAGCAATCCCATCCCTGGGCATATATCCAGACAAAACTAGAAAAAGACACATGCACCCCTATGCTCAGAGCAGCGCTATTCACAATAGCCAAGACATGGAAACAACCTAAATGTCCGTCAACAGATGAGGGGATAAAGAAGATGTGGTACATATATACTATGGAATACTACTCAGCCATAAAAAAAGAATGAAATAATGCCATTTGAAGCCACATGGATGGAACTAGAGATTGTCATACTAAGTGAAGTAAGTCAGAAAGAGAAAGACAAATACCATATGATATCACTTATATGCAGAATCTAAAATATGACGCAAACGAAGTACATATCTGCAAAACAGAAACAGACTCATAGACATAGAGAACAGACTCTTGGATGCCAAGGGGGAGAGGGAGGAGGAAGGAAGGATGGATTGGGAGTTTGGGATTACAGCTGCAAACTATCAGATATAAGATGGATAAAGAAGAAGCTCCTACTGTATGGCACAGGGAACTCAATATCCTGTGATAAACTATAATGGGAAAGATTATGAAAAAGAGTGTATATATATGTATAACTGAGTCACTTGGCTGTACAGCAGAAATTAACACAACGTTGTAAATCAACTATACTTCGATAAAAAAGAAATATTTCAATACCCCTTAACTGGATGATTTCTAAGGTTTCTTCCGGTCTTTAATGCTCTATAATTCTGTTCCCCTCATCGAGGGACTTTGAAGAGCAAGCATTCTCTTTTTCTAGCTTTTGGCTTTGCCCATCTCTTCCCCAGCCAACCCCCATCTAGGAATCACTTATTGGGAGGGATTTAGGGGAAGTATTATCAGAAAGACATGTTTTTTTGTAGCAAGTGTCTTTCACAGTACGCTGACCTAAAGCATAAAAAATGCTTTGGACTCTGAATCAAAACCATGCTCCTCTCTCTCCCAGCTCAGGACCATCTTCAGAGTGTTCAACATGCTTTCCAGTCGTGGGTCCCTGGAAGTACAGCGGACAACTCTCTTTAAATAGTGGCCGATCTTCGTACGGTGAATTTCCTCCTCCGAAAACCGAAATGTCTGCTAATTAACCAGCTGTAGGAACACATAAGACTGTACTAAATTTTGCTTAAGTACAGCTTATTTTGAGAACAGAAGCCAAAATATATAATTAGGTTGGCATTCATATTCGCTGGCTGTGTGTCTGGGAGGGGCACGGTGGCTGGGACACTTGTGAAGGGCAGGCTGCCTGGGTGATGTAGCAGAAACCCTTCTCTAAGAGCATGGCCTCCCGTGCCCCTGTCACTGTGCCAGCATATCTGTGCTATTCACAGTCTGCCAATACAGTAGGACTCCACTTGGCAGGCTCTGTCAAAAGAAGCAGTCTTGCCCATCTTTGGAGCAAACGTCTGCCCACGTAAATGAAAGCGACGACTAACCAGATCACCGTGCTTCTGGAGGAACTGATGCAAGAAAATCGTCCGTCTCGCCCATTTACATAAATAAGCATCCCACTCTTCCCAGACGATGTTCACAGGACAAGGGTCATGATTTTCCATAATGAATTCCAAGTGAACTCTTCAGACAAGGCAAGAAAAGTGCTTGCTTTGACTTGCGGTCTGTCTATAATTGTGACTAAAAGTCACCGGTGATGTCGTGACATGTATGTTATGTCCTATTTCCAGTCATGATTTTTAAAACTCTGTGATACGGCTGTTGTCAGGCCAATGTGAACCGTCGGGCAAGAAGAAAATAAACATTTCCTGCTTACAAGTGGCTTACAGCTTACGACATATTCTTAGAAAAAAAATGATATTGTCAGTTGCTAGGGCGCTGTACAGCATTTAAGCTCTACTGACTGATAAAAGGGAGAATATCAGACTTGGTGGCTTGGAAGAAACAAATCCTAATTACTATTAATGAGATTCGTTATAATATGGAGTCTCCCAGCAACGTATTTTAAATGTCCCTTGTCAGTTTTTCGATCAACGTGGCACAGAAGAAAACATCTGCTCCGGAGCGCCCATGGAATTGCATCCTTATTAGCTGATATGGTTAATCTATTTATCTTTGGACTCGTCATGTTGGTAGACAAGGGATCAATCCCTCCCTCAAATCAATTTTTCCACCCAAAGCTAAAAGCTGGGGTGTTCGTGTGGCATGTTTGTAAAATCATATATTAAAAATAATTGAAAGAAATTAAACTGTAATGGCTTTTTTCTTCTTTTTTCTACTTTTTTTTCCTGTTTGGACTAACACGCATTACCCTCATCATCTCCTATTATCAGATGAAGGAAAGCCTTATGCTAGTGTATTTCAGAAAAATCAAGTCTTTTTGTGAACAGTACAATTCCAACTCTTTATTGGAGGATGAATAAGATCTTCCTAGAAGTTACTGTCTTGAAAAGTGGTGACCAATAAAAATGGAATGTGAGCCATATAAGCCATTTTAAATCGTCAGTAGACACACATTCAAAAATAAGAAGAAATATGTGAAATTAGCTTTAATAATGTTTCATTTAAGCCAATAGATCTAAAAGAGTTTTGTCAACATATAATTGACATAAACGTCGTAAGATACCTATTTTACTTTCTCTTCTTGTATTCTGCACTTACAGAACTTCACCATCCTCATTTCAAGAACTTGACAGACTGATGTGTCTAGTGACGTCCATCTTGGACAACCCTGGTCCTGAGGAAATGCTTTCTCTGATTCTTATTTGAAAAACTAGAAGGCGATGATTGAAAAGAAAACAGATGACATTGTTTTCAATGAAACTTCTTTAGATGAATGTTTGCAAATATATTTCTTTAGAACAGGTTAAATACCTTACGGCTTTTAAGCCTCACTTTTCAAAAGTTTGAATGGTGTATCGTTGCTAAAATACAAACTTCTTTTTAAAAGGATAAGACAACTGAATGCATTAGGGATGAATTTCACTAGTCAAAATAGCTTCAGCTCTTTAGAAACACCTACATCTGGCCAAAGGTCTCAGTGGGTGTAAAACAATTTAAAATTTCCATGTGTAGAGACAAATGATTTCTGTCTATCTATTTATTTATACGGAAATTAAGCAATTTAACACAATAAAATAAAGTTTTTTATAGTCCTTTTAATTAGTCAAATATACCCGAAAATATGTTCATAAAAAATATAAAAAACTTTATTAATCTTAATTTCCATCTAAATCCAATTAATTATTTTAGTATTATTTGAGTAAACTGCCCAGAAACATTGCCTGCTCTGGTTTTCCTGACAATTTCACAAGGATTTTTTTTTTTTTTTTGGATTGGGTTTTTTTTTAATTTTTATTTTATATTGGAGTATAGTTGATTAACAATGTTGTGTTAGTTTCAGGTGTACAGCAAAGTGATTCAGTTTTACGTATACGTGTATCTACTGTATTCTTTCTCAAATTCTTTTCCCATATAGGTCATTACAGAGTGGTGAGCAGAGTTCCCTGTGCTGTACAGTAGGTCCTTGTTGGTTATCTATTTTATATATAGCAGTGTGTACATGTCAATCCCAGACTCCCAATCTATCCCTCCCCACCACCCTTCCTCCAGGTAACCATAAGTTCATTCTCTAAGTCTGTGAGTCTGTTTCTGCTTTTTAAATTAGTTCATTTGTATCATTTTTTTTCGAGATTTCACATATAAGCGATATCATATATTTGTCTTTCTCTGTCTGACTTACTTCACTTAGTATGATAATCTCCAGGTCTGTCCAAGTTGCTGCAAATGGCATTATTTCATTCTTTTTAATGGCTGAGTTACAAATTCCATTGTATGTACGTATGTACCGCATCTTCTTTATCCATTCATCTGTCGATGGACAATTAGGTTGTATCCATGTCTTGGCCATTGTAAATAGTGCTGCAATGAGCATTGGGGTGCATGTATCCTTTCAAACCATGTTTTTCTCCTGACATATGCCCGAGAGTGGGATTGCTGGGTCAAGGAAGCATTTTCAATCAGCATATTTAGGCTACCTTGTATATGCTACATATTGCAGCTCTGTGGGAATCAAGAGCGTAATGTATGTAAAGAGATATGACGATCTCCCTGAGGATGTAAAGGAATATGAAAAGTTGCCTTTGTCTACAACGTGGAGAGTGGCTGGTCCCCAGCGATGTCCACACGGAGCACATGGTCAGTGCTGGGACTTTCAGAGAGGGCAGCAGTCTCCCTCTGTGAGTGTTATTGAAAAAGGCTTTTTGGAGGAACTGTGATTGAATGATGAACAGGACTTGGCAACCTGGAAAGGAACAGAGCATTCCAGGCAGGGGGAATATTTGAGGAAAAGCAGGTGAACAGTGGTTGGCATTTAATTTTAATAAAAAGAAAAATAAGGTAAAACAGTGGTAGTCTTATTAAACTATGGATTCATGGGAAATTTCTATATAGTTATTTAAGCGGAAATACAGTAATAATACTGGTTCCAAGATACAGCAGGGTGGCCCCTCATCAGGAAGAGTGGGTATTGAAAGAGCCATCAAAGAAACAGAGAAAAAAAAAGTTGCAAAAGCTGAAAAAAATCTTTCTTATCCTATGTCTTTAAAACAAGAGTCTTCTACTTGGCATTCATTGGTGAACTTAAAAATCTTAAGACAAATATTCAATAACCCCTAGGTATCATTTTTCAATCTCCAACATCTCGATTATTTTTAAAGCAAACACAGAAAGGAAGAGTTTAGTGATGTAGGTTTTTAAAAATTGGAATCAGTGTCTATTTTTACTTTATACAGATCGCTGTGGGCTCTGGAGCTGGCTGGGTGAGTTTGAACCTTATCTCTGCCACTTACTTACTTGGTGTGTGAACACAGAGGGAGATGCCAGACATTCCTGTAACTAGTTTTTCTCATCTCTCTAGTCCTTATTCCCATTAAAATGGGGATAATAATGGTATCTACCTTAGGGACTTTTTAAAATAGACTTCATTTTTTTAAGAGAAGTTTCAGTTTCACAGCAAAGTTGACCAGGAAGGGCAGAGGGTTCCTGTCACCCCTCCTACATGGACACGTCATTACCACCCAAAGCCTGTGGTTTACACAGTGAGCCCTGTGGTTTAGGGCTCACTCTTGGTGCTGTACATTCTATAGGTTTTGACAAATGCATATAGGGTTGCTTTTATGATGGAAAAAAAATACACAGTAAGCTTAGAAGACTGCATGGTATAGATTAAAAACTCAAAATGTTACATGTTATTGTTAATTATAGGAATATATTTTTAAATCGTTTTTTGAGGCACATTTTTTTCTTTCCAAGTTAAGGTATAGTGGTATGTTTGTAATATATATAATATATGATATGTAAGATGTAATGTATGTATATGTAATATATATGATATAGCATACATATTATTTAACACTATATATA
>NW_020174048.1:2336692-2468541 GCF_003031525.2 Neophocaena asiaeorientalis asiaeorientalis
TATATATATTTCTTTAGGAACTGATGGGCAGAATCTCTGAACCCAGACAGGCACAGAACACTTTTTCACACACAGGAGCCTACGTGATTGGGGTTTGGGGCCAAGAACTTTGGGAAATAGTACACTTAAGGCAGACTCCAGGTCTGAAGTTTCTAAATGATATAAGCCCTCTACACACAAAGTCAGTTTCTGGCTGGGGTCTGGATCTGGGGTCAAGGATCTCTATGTTCTTTCAATCACATGGAAGGTGTGATTTGCCCCCTCTGGGCAATCATAGCTTCAGATTGGAAAATAGGATCTTGACACTAAAAGAGATCTGGGGCTTCCTTGGTGGCTCAGTTGTTGAGAGTCAGCCTGCCGATGCAGGGGACACGGGTTCGTGCCCCAGTCAGGGAAGATCCCACGTGCCGCGGAGCGGCTGGGCCCGTGAGCCATGGCCGCTGAGCCTGCACATCCGGAGCCTGTGCTCCACAACGGGAGAGGCCACAACAGTGAGAGGCCCGCGTACCGAGAAAAAAAAAAAAAAGAGAGATCTGGAAGGGATGGAGTTCACTTCCAGACACACGGATCAGGGTCTGTTGGACTAAAGATTCCAAACAGTTAGCAGCTTCACTGTGCTGGTCTACACTAAGCTGGAGGAAAATGTTAGCTCAGATCATAAAAGCTGTGCTTCAGATTGGCTCATGTATCTCCCCCCAGCCCACTCCCCACGTCTCCACACAGACGTCCCATCACTGGACCTCTGTTTGTTATTCTTGAATTAGATACAGATGTCCAGGATCCTGTAGTCCAAGGGTATTACCCACTCTGGAGCTTCTAGGACTGAGTCCATTATGTGTTTTCCTACTGTTTTTCCAAATCAAGCATTTTGTAGAAATTATATTTTGTCATGCCAGCTCTCATATGCTTTTATTATGACAGTACTAGGGAAAATCAGGGATCTCTTGGAATTTTTTAGCCCTATTGGACATGATCCAGGGTCCCTGGTTATACCTGGTAAAGGAGAGCATCTACGCGGCCCTCTTGAAGTGAAGACCTAGAGAACCAGCAACGGTCACTTTACAGTTATTCTCTGGAAGGCAACCAGCGAGATTTGACCCCAGGTCTCCTAACTCTTGGTCAAAATCATGGCCCAGCAGTAACTGTGAATGAACAAACCTGTATTGATTTTTAGCTATGTGTAGTATATTTTTAAAATGTGTCATAGCTACTCCTTTGTGGGCCTTTATAAATGTCCTCTGAGTATGACGTTGAACATCCCTCACCATTAAAAATGGCACAACTATCCAGGTTTGCCAGTATTTGGATGGGTGCTCTTGTTCGTAAAGGTCTTCAGAAAACCAGTAATTAGGTGCTTAACATTTAAGCAATTTCAACAAGCTTACAATCGTCGTTATTTGTTTCCGCAGAGAGCCCTGTGACCCACACAGAATATAAAAATAGTCCCTTCTCTCTGTGCCTAGGTATCAGTGGCCAGGTTGGGACAGAATTCAGGTCATAGCCCATGAGAAAGCTGTTCCCATTTCTGGATGCAGCATTTACCCCTTCAGGGCTTCATGTGTGTTTGTAAATACTGACATATATTTGCTGGCTTCAGGTGATTTTCTTCTAGCCTCCATGAGGAGCCCTATCAGGTAGTACTCTGGTTATCCTCATTTCAGAAGGGGTGGGATGGAGCGGCCATAGGAGAAATGATTTGCCAAAGGACTAATAGCCGGAGGAGCTTGGTAAGAAAGCTCACAGGAAGTGCTCTCAAGGCCAGCAGGAGCCCTAGGTTTGGGTTCAGTGTTAACAGATGATAGAAGACAGAACTCCTTCTACCCTACTTGGTTTTTCCAACCTTTTCTGTTAGCAAGATGGATCTTTCCAGTGAAGCTTTGGGAGGAAACAGGAACTGCGTCCCCGACAGCTGAGGGGAAGGTAAGAGAGGGCTGGCCCTGTGACAGGGATGGAGTCTCCAGGTCCAGAGGACTTTTACCGCAAGGTGTGCAGAACATAAATGTGTGATTACAAAGCCAATTTCAGCTCCCTTTGAAGAATTGCAATGAGGTAAAAGGGCAAAGCCATGGGTACCGGAAGCTTCAAACAGACACACTTGATGACAATTCCTGGTAAAATTGGAGCGTGAATTATCAGACGATAGATTTATTAGCCCTTTGGATAAAGAAGGAACGATTTCAAGGAGTCAGCAGGGGCTTGCTTGGCAAGTCATACCTCATTTTCTTTCTGATGCTCTTACCAGTCTGGCAGCTAGTGGGATGACATGGACACGGTGTATCTGGGTCTCATCAGAGCATGTGATGGAGCCTTTTTAATGCTCATGGAACAGCAGGATGCCATGATCTGACTGATAGTAAAATTGGATGAAATGTAAAGTAGCGGATAACCGTGAAAAGAAAAAGGTGGCAATTAATGTACTGATAGCCACCTGAGAGGCAGTTATTAGCAGCAAGTCGAAAGGCGCTGATGTGATTAAGTACAGTCGGACGCTTCTATCATTCAGTTATTTGAAAGCATAGAAAACATGCTCCTCAAATTAGACAGTGATCTAATGATCGAGGGGAAGAATCTACTACAGCAGATGACTGCATTGAGATTCAAATAACCCAGATGTGCCAGGGTGAAGTTAAAAAGAAAATGTGGGAAACTTCTCCTATGGAAATCCTTCCAAACAAGGTATATGCCCATCAGTTCAAGGTTGGCAAGGATTTCTGCTTTTACCATGGTGAAAGGAAACTGGCATTCCTCCTGTAAGAAATAACTTCAAAATAAGAGGCAAAAATAGAAATAAGTAAATTTCACCATTGATGAAAAGGAAGGAAGGAAGGAAGGAAGGAAAGGAGGGAGGGGAGAGAGAAGGAAAGAAAGAAAGAATGAATGAATGAAAGAAAGGAAGGAAGGAAGGAAGAAAGGAAGAAAGATGGAAAGGAGAGAGAGAAAGAAAGGGAGAAAGAAAGAAGGAAGGAAGGGAGGGAGGGAGGAGGGAAGGAGGGAGGAAGGAAGAAAGAAAGGAAGGAGGGAGAGAAAGAAAGGGAGAGAGAAGGAAGGAAGAAAGGGAGGGAAGGAGGGAGGGAGGGGAAAAATAGGAGATTAATCTGTCAAAAGCAGTGGACGTCCAACTTGGAAGTCATGGAAGGTGACAGCTGTGGTCTCAGATTCCAGAAAAGTTCAACATAGTCCACGTGTTCACAGTAAATGGCAACCCCGGGGGCCAGATCCAACCTCATGCCCACAAGATCTGCAAGTTATTTTCTACACCAATTTAAAGAGAATTTACCCATTTGTCTTGACCCCAGAATGAGTCTGGCTCTGAGGAAATTTGGCTGAGAGAGGAAGCCCACAAACGCATGCCGGTAAGTTAGAGCTCATTAAAAAGTAGCAAACGCGATAAAATCATGGTGAGATACTTTTTGGTAAAGTTCAGCACAGATTGTAGCACACGGTGTTAGCAAAGCTGCCATGAAACAGTCATTTTCCTACTTTACTGGGGAGAGCATACATGTGAATAACCTTTCAGGAGGGCAGTTTGATCCTTTATCAAAATTTGAAGGGTACATAATCTTTGATTCAACAGTTCCACTTCTGGAAATTTATTCTACTAATATACTTACATGTTGGCAAGATAATATGAAAAAATATAATATATAAAGTATTATTATTATAAACCAAATATAGAATAAATATCAGTTAGTCCATACTGGTATAAATAAATGATAAATGTCTAAATAAATTAACTGGGGAGGATAGACAACTCTCCCACGCAGAAGAATCCCAAATACTTTACGTAGGGTCTTCACCTTCAGGACTGCGAGCATTACTCCCACTGTGCGGTGGAGAGACCCAGTGCTACCTGAACCAGGTGGTCAAGCTCAACATCACCAGTGATAAGTCCTGTTGATAGTGTGGACCCATCTTACACTGTGATGAAAATGTACTTCATCTCTGGAGTAGTTCTCCTAAAAACCCATAAGCCCAGTATAATCATGAGAAAAACATCAGACACATTCTCTGCAGAGTTATTCTACAAAATCCCTGACCAGTAGTTCTCAAGACTATCACAGTCATCAAATCCAAGGGAAGTTTGAGAAACCCTCACAGCCAAGAGTCGCCGAGGGAGACATGGCAGTTAAACGCAATGTGGGATCCTGCACTGGATCCCAGAACAGAAAAAGACATTAGGTAAAACTGAGGAAACCTGAATAAACTATGGGTTTAGTTAATTATTGAGGCTCATCGTCAGTTTATTAATTGTAGCAAGTGCACCAAATTATTGTAGGTGTTCATAACAAGAGAGGCTGGATGTACCGGTACATGGGAGCTCGCTCCAGTACAATTAAGATAATTCTACTGTATTTCTAAAGCTGATATAAATACAAAATTCATTAAAATTAAGGGGACGAGGAAAAATTGGAAATCACACATATCAAAACATGTGAGATGCAGCTAAAGCAGTGCTTAGAAGGAATTTTTTGGCTTTAAACGGTTACATGAGAAGAAAGGTTCAAAATCAATGCCCTAAATTTCCACCTTAAGAAGATCAAAAGAAGATCAAATCGAAGCCAAAATAGAAATAAGGGGAAAAGAAGAATGGAAATCAATAAAATAAAAAGAATGGAAAGTCAATAAAATAGTAGACGTAAGTTAAAAGAAGGAACGGAAATCAATAATACAATCAAGAAAATCGTCATTGAAACAAAAGCTGGCTTTTTGAAAAGACAAATATTATTGGTAAACCTCTCTAGCTGGATTAAAAAAGAGAAGGAAAAAAAGAGAGAGAGAGAAAGAGTCAGAGAGAGAGGTCTGTTCATGCCTTTTTCACATTTCTCATATTTTGCCCTTGGTCTTTCAATATTTAATAGATTTTTGTTTATTAGGGATATCGTCTCTTTGAGTTATTTGTTTGGAATATTTTCTCCCAGTTTTCAATTGTCTTTTGCTTATGGGGAGTTTTTGACATATAACTTTTTGTGTATTTTGTGTAGTCAAATTTATTAATCTTTTCATCTGAATTTTGAGCCATAGTTAGAAAGTTTTTCTCTACACCAAGTTTAAAGAGAATTTACCCATTCGTCTTCTAGTACTCGTGTCTTTGTTTTACATTTAGTTCCCTAATCAGTTTGGAGTATATTCTTAAGTATAGTGTGAAATGTAGATCTAATTTTTATCTTTTTCCAAATGGCTACCCTCATTTGTTCTAGGTCTATTTATTAATAAGTCCATCTTTTCTCCAGTGATTTGAGAAGCCATGTTTGTAATATACTAAATTCCCATATGTACTGGGATCTAATTCTACATTTTATATATTTCTTCCACTGGTCTATTTGTCTATTCCACGCCAGTACCACATTGTTTTAGTTATAGGAGACATATAGTATGCTTTAATATCTGATAGGGCAAGACCAACCCTTTTTGTTCCTCAGTGTTTTCATAGGTGTATTTGCATGTCAGTTATTCCGTATGAATTTTATCAAGTCGTCTAATACTATAAAATAACTTGTTGGTATTTTTATTGATACTGCATTGATCTTATAAATCAACCTAGAGAGAATGTACATGATGTTGAGTCTTTCTATTCAAAACATAGGACTGACCTTCCAGTTGGTCAAGTCAACTTTCATGAACACTTTCAAATTTTCCTGGTGTAAGTTTTGCACATTTCTTGTTACATTTATTTCTAAGTATTACAATTTTTACTGCTATTGTAAATGGAACTTCCTCTAACTGCTTATTATTTGTACATATGAAGGCTATTGATGTTTGATGTGTTGATTTATATCCTACTATATCACTGAATTCTTTTATTATTTGAGTTAGTTTTAGCATGGATTTTTTTGGGTTTTAAAAGAATAATAACACAACGCCTGTAAACAGAGAAAATTTTACTCTTTTTTTACCCATCCTCATGTCTCTAATTGATGTATCTTGTATGACTGGCTAATACTGCTACTACAATGCTGAGAAGTAGTGGACATAGTGGGGCAACTTGCTTTGTTCCTAATCTAGGGGAAATGTTTCTAGAATCTCTAGAATTTCCCCCATTAAATAACATGGTGCACTTTGGACTATATCTCCATTTATCTATGTATCTATCTATCTGTTTGTGTGTGAATGGTATATATATCCTTATTAAGAAAACATCTTTCTATTTTCTTGAGTGTTTATAATCATGAATAGGTATTGAATTTTGTTAAAGGCTTTTCAGCAACTAAGAGATGGAAAAAAATGAATTAATATTAAACTAATGTTTAACTGGAGCTATCTCAGATTTTTTAACAGAAAAGGAATCACTGAAAGTCATTAAGGAAATACAGTAAACAGTATTCCCTAATTTAAGACACGAGAATCTTTTGTTCATAAGTGACCTTCCAGGGCGCGTATAACAATGAACACACTTTGGAAAACACAGTGACCCTGCTGATGCCCATCCTTCCCCTCTTCATTTTAGTTGTGGATAAAAGTGATTCTGCAAAGGTTAACACAAGCACTAGTAAATATCAGGGTCAGAATGCAAGGCTGCAGCTAGGACCCTTACTCTCCTGGCGAGCTTCCTCTCAAAGCCATTTCCAGGAATTTCATTATGAGATCTTCTCAGAGATCTCCCACAGCCAGCCAATTGGTATGACAATCTTCAAAATCAAACCATTTGGAGAAGGCAGCACATCCCTACGGAGATACTGAGCATGGGTAAAAACTCACATGAAAGAAAGACTTTTGGCAGTAAAATTATCGACATCTTGAGAAATGGTTTTGCATGTGTTTTCTTTATTCCTTGTGAACTACCGAGGTTTATACAAGTTAAAATACATGAGAGAATGAACTGTCTGGTTTGTTTCTTGTTTCTTTTTCTTCTTCCTAGGGGCAAAGGAAGCCTATAGAGGATAAAAATTCCATGGACAAGAGTGTGACTTTTTATGAATTGAATTCCAAGAATAGAATCACTGCAACTGGAATTGGAAAAAAGAAAGGAGAGACAGAAAGAGAAGGAGTGCTATTAAGCAAGTGGCTCACATCAGTATCTTTGTCTGGGCTTTTGGCCCATGAGTTGGTTCGCCATCGAGGCCAACTTTGCATGGCCCTAAATTCAACAGGTGTGTTAAAGCTCCAAGCACCATGGTTTGCTTTTTCCTGGGAGGGTTTGATTACATTGCCCTTCACTCTCCAAAGAGCCATAGACATTTTTACTGTCAAAGCTAAAACCCCAATATTCCTCATCATCTGGTAACAGCTTTTCACAGTTGTCTTAGGAAATGCCACTCAGAGTGCCACAAGAGGTATGTAGTAATGAGCAACATCGAATGATGGCAAGACTGCCCCAAAGGTACCATTTTTGCTCTTTGCCATGTACTGACCTTACCTTTTCATGCACACACAAATAAATCAAGTCCAAATTTGATTTTCCTCCTTTTCACAGGAACGCCCCAGGATTTTAGTAATGACCATAAACCAAGATGCATAAAGGGCATCTTTTACAGAGGTATAAAGATAACGTCTTTATCTTGTCATGGCACGGAAATTGCTACTTTATATTGTGAACGGTGTTACTTTTTTATTGCAGCAAAATTAAGCATTGTTATAGGTGTCCACCTCTGGTCTCCGAGGTCCTCATCACCCTTCCCTGTAGGGAGACCTGCCTGCAGAACAATTTGCTATTGACTCAAGGTCCCAAAGTCTCCCCGGAAGCCTTGGATGTTGGGCTTCAAGGCAGTCACTGCAGTCCTGCCTGGATTATCTTTCAAATGCCTTTGGGCTAAATTTGTGTCCATCGTTTGCTGGCAGATTTATCCTGAAGCCTTAGGCTTAAATGCATTTTCTCAGAAAAAATCAGCCATAATTTTGCATTAATGAAGCTTATTCATTTGGTTATGCAGGGTTCCTTTCTTCCATCAATGTGCATGTTTAGTTCCCATTAATGGTGAATTATGTGGACATATTGACATAAGAATAGATCCCTTGGGCTCTGTGTGTAGAGAACATTTGTTAATTGGGAAGTACTTAAAAAAACAAACAAACAAATACATCACAAATCAGGGGAAAAAACTAATATTACTTTGGGAAGAAAGGAAAAATCTTGCTCTGACTTGGGAAGGATCGGGTTTGAAAGGATGCCAAGCTTACTTCCAAAGTATTACGGAATGTTTTTCCCAATAAGAGGCATCCAGGAGGAAATGTACCTTCGTTGCTCCCAGCCTCCTCGTTTCTCTCCCAGTTCCTACTGACCATAGCCCCCCTCGGGTAAAAACCGTTCTCTCTGCCTGTGCCCTGCCTGTGATGATAAAAGGGGGTCCCCTGCACTGGCTGTACCGGCCCCTTTGTGTACACAGCATGGGCTCACTGTGAATGTCCCCAGGGGAGTCTCATTCAGAAGATTTCTCTTGTGGCCTTTAATGGACTCCAGTGACTGTTCCAAGGATCTTGGCTAATTGAAGATACCCTTCCTTGGTATTTCCTAAAAGTGTCAGTTTTCAGCAAGTGGTCAAAAGCCTCCTTATTTTCCTCTGGGCAGCTTGTTTGCCTGCCCCATGCTGGCTCATGGTGACAGGGATGCACTTGAACTACTGAGTGTTAATTTTACATAGGACAGGGCACGTAACTCAGAACCAGCCTCCGACCAGAGTCCATCCTGGGTCGTACTGTTCCCTGTATGGCCCCTTATGCTGCAGTGGAGTGGACTTGCATTTCATGGGCTCCAGTTCAACCAGACACGTGAATAATTTCCATCACAAAGTGAAGGAGCCCTACAAAAGAGTGAGGTCTGCTCTGAGAATGGGCTCTGGCCCACCGAGGCTTCCTTGGGGTCTGACAACCTGAGCTGTGGTGACAACCTGCACAGATGGTGTTGGCAGCTGGGGGAACCAGGTGCAGATTTGGACCGGCTTCAGGAGGTCTATCGTATTGTTAGGACAATGTAGATGGTCTCCAGTGAGGGGCGGGAAGAAAAGGGGAGTGGGCAGGGGTGCCAGCTGTCGCTCTGGTCTGCCTGGGTTGGCATCCCCACACCCCCGTGCTGGTGATGTGACCTTCATTAAAGCCTGTCTCTGTCAGCATCTCTCCCAGCCAGGAAATGCCACAGGAGGGATGCATGGGGACGGAGAGAGAAAGTTAAATTCTCATCAGAAGCACAGGAAATAGTAAACAAACGCTCTCCTCTCCTCCCCGCCCCCTGTTTCAATTAGCGATGTAAATATATTCAAATGTTCTGCCTGTTACACCCTAGGGTGGTGGGGGGAATTTGCTGCCATAGGCAAGATGGGGAGAAAAGAGCCACAAGCCCACCTACCCCCTCACAGCTTACAGACCCACCCGTAATGGAGTCACTAAAACATTTTGCTGCCCTAGGTAACCACCTGCCCTTCCCGTAAAATCCATCACTGGCACGACTTAATTCAGCTCAGCCTGGTGGATCCGGATCACAGGCAGACAATCTCAGGTCAGGGTGAAAAACAACTCAAATGCATTCTAATATAAAATGGAACATTCACCAGGCTGCTTATATGGTCTCCTTGTTAAATCCCAGATATTTAGTTCTTTGCATTACTGTCGGATTTTCCTTGGGATTAGAAATTCTAGCGAACTGGTTAGGAAGAAGGAAGGGAAGAAGGAGGGGTTTTTTTGTTTTTTGTTTTTTTACCAGAAATAAATTTTAGCCCTTTTCCCTCCCTTTTGACCTCTTTTCCAATTTTCTTATTATTCTGTGTATCACATGTCCATTCCAATGCTACCTGGTCCATCACTACACAAGTTTTTAAAAATCCCTTTGAAAGAGGACAAAAATAAGTCAAAGTGATGGCATAGAGTAGTCTCTCGGTGTCCGTGTAGGTGCTTCACACCCTTGTGACACGCGTGCTGTGTGTGTGTGTGTGTGTGTGTGCGGCCCGCCACTGCCACTTGGGGCGGCCAAGTCAACAGTGCAAATGGAGCCTTCACACTGTTTGTGTAAATATCACAAAGTTACGAATCAGGCTGGCAGACAGTGAAATAAGGCATATTCTGTCTGCCTACCTTGACACGCATGTCTAACTAATGACCAGAAAGGGCAGGTTTGAATTGGGGATTCTCAGACTCCTCCAACCTCTGAGCTAGAACCAGGACAGGACTCCATCACCCGGCCCCTCGCCTGCCTTGGGTGTATAGGTGGGTGCCCAGCCCGCAAGTCCAGCTTCCATCCACTCCCCACAAACAGTGGTAGCTACCTGGGGCCACGTGTCCCCTCAGGAAGATGGATGAGAATGTGTTACAGGCCTTGGATGTGACCTCGAGACTGTTTTCTTGGGATTTCTGGCTCTGGGGTGGGCAGGATATGGACTAGAAAAGAAAGCATGGCTCCTGGGGCAGGGGCCCTTGGCCCATTCAGCATCTTGCCCTTTGGAAGGACAACGCCAGAGGAGGACCAGAGCGGGGACTGTAAAGGTGAAGGGTCAGGAGAGGGAGCTCTGTTGCCCAGGCCGAAGAGTGATGGCCACATGGCCTGTCCTCGCCTGTTGGATCTTGTAAGTTCGACTCTCGGAAGAGTTCTGGCCAGAGTCCGCGCTCTGGTCACACATCAAATTCATTACCTCATTTCATCCTTGCAAGCCCTGCAGGGTGGGTGTCGTTCCAAGCAAGGGAAGGGCACGTGGAGGAATTAGCTCCCACAGATGTAAGTCCAGAGCAAGTGCGACCGTGAGAGGCGCCACGCCTCCCTTCTCTCCACCATGCCCCAAGACGTGCGGCGCTTAGTAAACATTTCGTAAAGATGCAAGAGGCCGCAGTGAAAGCTCGAAGCTGAAGATTCTGCTAACAGTCGAGGGAGGAAGACAAAATATTAGAGAGTCAGGAACAAGAGATAAAGGAAGGGGAGCAGCTTGTAAATGACGCGGGAGAGTCAAAGATGAGCGCCAGCATCCCTTAGAACAGTGAAGCTGCCTGGTGGGGGTGAAGGAGACCCGAGCCTCGTTTTCACCCAGGGCAGTCCTGTCACCCACCGAGCTGTCCTCACAGGGGCCCTGGCCGCAGCATGGCCCCATCGGACCTGACCCGTCCTCTGTTTTCTGTTCCCAAAGTCCTCAAGCCCGCGCTTTCAAGGGGAGGTCAGACCCCTGTTTTGCAGATTATAACTGCTGCGGGAAGTGCTTTCTATGACCTCTGTAATGAGCTGATTTCTATAGGAGGCCTCTAAGTCCTGTCTGGAAACTTAACACCCGGAGATCCAGGCCTTTCTGAAACGTCTTGTATTCTGATACGTGGGTTTAGAGTCAGGTTCCCAACCGTGAAAGTCAGGGGTTGAAATGACAACACTTCCCAGTCCAAGAGCCTCCATCCTCAGGGCAGTTTGGGTGGCGTTGCTATGGTAACCTCTAGCCTGTTTCAGATAGCTGATGGTTACCCAGTGCGTGACAATGGAGAAAAGATCAGGTTCCTGGGCCAGCGTCCTGTGTGATGGACTGAGGAATGAGGAAAGCCCAGTTTCCCAGCACAGAGGGTTTCTGCAGCTTGGAAAGGAGATGCACCACGTCACAATACCGCTACAGCACAGGTTTGCAAATATTGATCGCAAGCGTCCTCCAACAATCCCGCTCCAATAGTGCTTTGGTCTTCCGGAGGTGCTGGGTCAGTTTCCTACCCTGCACAGCCATTATCCTTAAACTGTAAATGTCGGAAAGAAGAAATACAATCTGGGAAAGCTTTCTTTTGTGTTTAGGTGGAAAAACAGACATAGCGGCTGAGACACATTGCCTTCCCTTTCCACGTGCCTTGTGCATAGCGGGCTTCAGCATCCATGCAGAGGAGCTGAAGGAGCACAGGTGGCTGGAGTGGCCGGCAGACGCTGGGAATTCCAGGGAGGCGGGAGGTGGAGGGAGCAGGAAAAGTATGGACACTTAGAGGTGCCCAGGGATGCAGTGGCCTCCAAGTCCCACTCCCTTGGCCACAGCCGATTATTGGGAGCAAAGAAAACGTTGTCCAGTCCTTCTTGTGAAACCCAATTGTCTCAGAAAACTTAAGAACGTGACATTTAGGGTTGAGCCATCCGGGCCAGGATCAGATCCATTCTTTGATTTTAAAAGACCGCAGAATCTCTGTACTTGGAATATAATATTGATGCCGTGATTATCGACTTGCACATGACACCCAGGAGGGAACCCTGATTAAATGTAACGGGAAAATGATGACCTCCATGTCCGTTGCTTGCATCATTATTACGTCAACCATTTGTCATCTTGCTGGATGAACAAATGTGTATGTTAAAAAAAATCCGGGATCACTGTGAAAGCAAAGCGAACGTTAATTAAGGGTAGAAGCAATAACAGTGATGCATGGCTGTGACTCATCCGGGTCAAAACCAGATTATGAATCCTGAAACTACTCATTGATTACTTGGTATCATATGATCATCCAGTGCACCATGTTTGCTAAATGCTCGTGTAGGACCTAACAGGCTGAGGGCTTGGGCTGCTTAGCCTCCCAGGCCTTCTCCTCCGTGTCAGGAAAGTGAGGGATATTGTGTGTAGGTGATTTTCAACCCACACTGTGCTTTGGAATCACCCGGGAAGTGTTCTTACAAACGTGATGCGGGAGTCCCATCCCAGACACACTGAACTAAAATCTCCGCGAGTGAGACCCAGGCAGATGTACTTCTTACATGCTCTGCAGATATTTCTAACTGCATCCAGGATTCAGAACTACTGTACCACTAGCTAAACTCTTAAAATCTCTGTTCATTCTAAAATAATGTGTCCTAAGGCAGGGGTTCCCACACTTGAGAACATCACACCAGGATCCCTGGGAGGGCTTGGTACCTGGCAGGTGGCTCGGGCAGCCCCTCTGAGTTCCTGACTCAGTTACCTGTGTTTGGGTCCTGGTAACTCAAATTCTAGGAAGTTCCTAAATAGTCCTGATACCGCTCTTTGGGGACCAGGCTTTGAGAATCTCTGTATTAGGGTTCATTGACACACAAAAATACACATTGTGATCTGTAACACAACAATTTTGCAATTTAATAATATACGTGATAGTTTGATGTTGTAATTTCACAACCTGTTGACTTCCATGACCCAACCTCCCCCAGTCAAATGATCGTTTTTCTGTAGTTGGTTCTTGGTGACACAGCCCAGGGGGTAGGAAGGTGTCGTGAAGTGTCCTGAGGGTGTACTCCCTGGAGGTGTCTGGCGGACGGTCCATAAGCAACACTGCTCAGCCCTCACCGACTTACAATTGCTCAAGTCTTAACCCCAAACTGGAAAAGACATTCAGTTCTCCTGCCACGGTCTCCGCCCTTGCTTCCGCCTCACCCATTGCCTATGGCACTGGCTTTGGGGCTATAGCGTACACATCATAAAGCAAGATATGCAGCCTCATCTGTGCTGTGTGCCAGTCCTCCCACTTCCGGCTACTTGGAAGCATCATCCTTTCCGGTTCTCACTGTGCAGCGAGGGCCATGTGACAGAGGTGGCCAGTGAGTGATGAGCTGTGTCCTTGTGAGGCTGAACATCCCTCACCCAGAAAAGCACACCTTTCTTTCTGCCGCCTTCACAAGCAGTGTCACTGCTGTCTCGGCCTCAGTTGCAGAACACGGAGTATGCTTTATAAGAGGAGACCCCCTAGATGGTGGGTGTGGGCACGCAGATTGAGAAATAAACTGACGGCTGTTAAGCTTTCGAGACTCGCGGGCTGTTCGTTACTGCGGCAGAGCCAAGCCTATCCTGACACAGACTCTCTGAGGCCGGGCTGCCTTTGCCTGGATTCACGCCAACCAAGAGCTAGTCCAGTCCTAGGAATACCCAGTGCACTGTCGATGCTTCTGCTCTTATCTCTTCTGTGGGTCTGAACTTCTGCCTTTACGTCTAGGACTTGGATACTTGCTACTCTAAAAATCCGAAGACTAATTGGAGCTGCTTGGCTTTAAAACTATTTAATGTTGACAAGAGAGCAGACAGCTCAAGTTCTGGTCTCTTAGCTTTCCCGGTTAACTTTTCTTCAAGTGTCACATGGTAATAGACACAGCAGAGACCTTCAGAAGATAGGTGACCTTGATTTCAAAGGTCTATCAGAATTTCAGTGGAAGTCAGATTCTGAATCCTCTGGGGCCCCTGACTTGGTACATTTCCTGTTTTCTGGTGTGTGCTGGAAAAATCCTTTCTTGTGGTGGTGACAATCCCCCCCAGGTGGCCTCCCCACTGCAGGGCCTTTCTCCACGGCTGCTTCTTCACTTACCGCAGCTGGTTCTCTGAAGAATAGCTAGTTTGGAGGAAGATTTAAATGTATTTCTTTCAATGCATCAAGGATAAACCCTGTATATTTTATATGGGGTCCATCCCAATGTCTGATGTCATCATTTCCTGAGAGTCTCTGAGGTACGAGGCACAGAATTAAGAGCTGGACGTGAGTCAGTGGACCTTCACTACACACTGGGAGACAGGAATAAGTATTGACCCCATTTCACAGATGAGGAAACTGGGCCTCAGAAAAGACAGACATGTCGTCTAAGGTTACACAACTGGTCAACAGCAGATGTAAGTTTGGCATCTAGGCCCATTTGAACACAATCAGTTATGTTTTCTAAGGGCCTGAGTGGTGACCTGATACTTTGCAGATGTGGGACAGAGACCCCCCCACCTAGAGACCTGGCCACTGGGACCGTTTCTGTCCTTAGCCATCCTTAACCACTAGTATTGCCCTTTGCTCTCCGTGACCAGCAATTTTTTTTTTTTTTTTTTGCAGTATGCGGGCCTCTCACTGTCGTGGCCTCTCCCGTTGTGGAGCACAGGCTCCGGACGCGCAGGCTCAGCGGCCACGGCTCACGGGCCCAGCCGCTCCGCGACGTGTGGGATCTTCCCAGACCGGGACACGAACCCGTGTCCCCTGCATCGGCAGGCGGACTCTCAACCACTGCGCCACCAGGGAAGCCCCTAGAATTTTTAATTCAGAGATAACGGTGAGGGAGGACGTGACTAAGTGAGCAGAAGAAAAGTTTATCCAGTTGCTTTTATATTAAAAATGGTTTATTATAGACAATGGGAAGAGGAATGTGTCAAACTGACCAACTTCTCTAAGAGGCAGGCAGAGTTGGGTCCTTTCAAACATACAGACATTGAAATAAAACCTACACTCTATTTCTGAACTTGAAGGTGCCCGTAAATAGCTAACATTCAATCCACATTGCTGTTTTTTTTTCTTTCAGCAGGACTGTTGATTTTTCCCCATAAATTTACAAATAAATGGAGAATCCTTCATAAACTATAGAATCTGATTTCTGCAAGAGGTTTGAAAAGTGCAAAATACAGTCCTGGGCATGGGAATTTAACCTTCTTTCCAAAGGCCGGAATGACTGAGCCTCACCCCAAGCAGTGCTCAAAATAATAACCCATATGACTGTTGTGGTTAGTGACCATCAGTGGCCTATCATCTTCTCTGGAGGTATTCTGTCTAATTCACTTTAGGTATCAGTAATGGGCACTTTCAAACAGTAGTCCAAATGGAAATAACGATCCCTGCAGAGTGAGAGCAGGACAGAGAAGCCTGGCTAAAGCACAATTATCTTAATACACTCCTGATTCAAGGCTAATTTGCAGGGCTATATGTCTATTTTCATTTTCTCCGGAGATAATCCCATAAGACAAAGCTTCCACACTGGGAAAAAATTCTACAGTGGAGGATTAAGGGGCCCAGCTGTGCATGGAGGATTTGCCTGTGGGATGGCAGGCCCCATGTCAGGACTCCTCTCTCCCCAAGCCCCCAAATCCCACGAAGGAGAGGAGGAAACCCAAACACTCTTTATCTGGCTCCCAGGCAAAGTAGAAGACAGCTGGCCAATTTTCAGCTTCCAATTGGGTAATTCATTACAGAAACAAAATTAATGCTTGTGAAATTCGTGAGGCAGCTTTATCACAGTCTGAGGAGTTGCTCATCCAAACTTAATTTCTACAAAGTGGAAATAAATACAGATTTACTGAAGATAAAAAAGAAAAAAAAATGATTGGGGTAAGGGTTTGGAGAAAGGAGAAGAAATCAATTCCTTTGTCCTGAACCAAAGTGGAAAATAAAAATTGTTTTGAATGTTCATCTCTGAAAACTTGAGTTTTACATAACAGTTTGGGTTTCTTTGAAGAAGGGAATCACTTTTCAAATATGTATTTATTTTGTTTACAGTTTTTTCCTTTGTTTCAAAATGTGTACTCAAGTCATTTGCTAAATAAATATTATCAGTCTTGGTTTACCTTTGAGTATCAGGGTCTTCCCACCTTATAATCCCATAGTAATGCCTGTAAAGATAAGGGCTGGGGCAGAATATGAGGTCTTAGGCTGTATCAAAGTTGGGACTTCCCTGGTGGTCTAGTGGTTAGGACTCCATGCTTCCACTGAAGGCGGCCCTAGTTCGATCCCTGATCGGGGAACTAAGATCCCACATGCTGAATGGTGCAGCCAAAAAAAAAAAAAAAAACAAGAAAGTGTAAAGAGAACTTGAAAAATTCATTCCAGAGTGCTGGGAAGGCGATAAGGGCCACAGAAGCTGCCACGAAGGGCGACTTACTCCAGTTCTGCAGTCAGAGGGGGCTTCCTGGAGGAGGGTGCACTTGCTCCCTCAGGGTTTCCATATTTGCGATGTTTGTGAGATGCAAGTAAAATGTAAGACATTTGTAAAGCACTGCCCTGGCACATCCTAAGTCGTCAAGTAATGGTTGTAGTTATTAATTAAAAATTTGGTAAAATTCCAGGAATACATGTGATACTAATGTGGGAGAATTTCCCACACTCTATCCTGAAGATGGTCCAGAGCTTTTCTCTAATATATAGTCTGGTCTCTGTTTTCCTTGTTTTGTTCTCCACAAACAGAGAAGGGAAAGGGAGGTTTGCTTAATTAGAGAGATGTGTGCAATTTGGGCTGGTGGTTAAACATGCCCTACAGTGGGGCTCATTCCAAAGTTAATAATTCTCTCAACACAATATTTACCTTATCAAGGGGAGCTGTGCTGTCTGCCTGTTCCTTCAGGGAGATCTCCCACTGAGTCAAACTCAAAACCATCAAGGCATACGTTAGCTCTTCCGAGCACAGGGCTCTGGAGCTGGGAAGTGGTGGGAATCACGGGGGACCCTGTCATGATCCCCATCTTCACGATAACGTCATCTCACCTCACTTGTCTGATTGATTGCTTCCAGCAGGTGGCCTCAGCACCTACGCATTTTTCTTCCAAATTATGTTAGTGTGTTGCATAGTTGATAAAGCCCTGATCATTTTCTTCTGCTAAGAACAAGTGAAACTTTCTGAAAACATTACCAAGAGGTAACTGTATTGACTGCTTTTATTATTTTCATGGTTGACCATTTTATCTTATCCAAGTATTTGCCCATACTCCACTTCACTGAGTGTGATGTAAATGCAGCCTTAGGTTATGGGTCCCCCAGCAGATCATAATCAAGGTCAGTGTGAAGTTACCAGAGCGTGAGATTGACAAAACCATAGCCATAGCCCAGTCTTTAATATTGGCCGGATCTATAAGCAGGGCTTTATACCTGTTATATAAAAGCAACTAAGACTTCTAACTTCACCCAACTTCTGAATTACTTTAAGATGGAGAGTCCCAACCATCACATTGCTGTCCTATTCTTCTATAACGTTGAGTTATATGACAATGATATGCTGGATTAAGATGTGAATGGTGGGTGACCATGGAAGCTTATGTAGATCTTAGGTAGATCTGCAACCTGCCAGCCCCCTCATTGACCCCTGGAAGAAAGAACCTCTCGGTTGGTGCTCAGTTGTGGAGCCTCAGTTGGGGCCTCCTTGTGGAGGATACAAGGAAGTATGCCAGCATCGTACTTCTCTGGAAGAACTTAAAACCTGGATGAGCAAGAAGTAATTAGAGAATAATACAGTTTAGTAGATAGTCAAGCACTTAACTGACTATAAATATGACCAGATTTATGAGAAGAGATGTTTAATGAGCACTGAATAAGAGAAGAGGGGCTTTTTTGAAAGAAGGCAAAAACTGAGTTGGATTTGAAATAGTTTTATTCCATATATATTAATTTGGGGCAAATAATTTTCATTAATATACGTATTCTTTTTTGGCAAATAATTTTTGGCAAAGCTACATACATTTTTAATGTTTATTATTATATGTCAGCATTGCCAAAAATTATTTGACAAAAATCTATATGTGTGTGTGTGTGTGTGTGTGTGTGTGTGCAGCTTTGCCAAAAATTCTTTGTTCACAAAATGCAACAGAATGGAACACATACAACACTGTCACTGAAGGTACTTTGTTACACACACACACACACACACACACACAGCACTGCATGTTCCAGCAACACTGGACTATTTGAGAACTCAAAAACAATTGTGAGTTGCTTGAGTTTGATTGTACTAATTCTCAACCTTGACCCCACTGATTTATCTGTTAAAGATTACCGTTGTCTGAAATAATCAAATCCCAGGTTTGGGTGGCGGGGTCCAAGCAGGACCTGCATTTTAGGGCTTTGGGTGATTCCGACGTGCAGCCAGGGTTGGAGCTACACTCTTCTGGACAAGTTATTGGCTATGCTTTCTCTCAAATTCCCTCGGTCAAAGTTCTGTCTTCTAGGTGAGCCTCTATGGACCCTTTAAGGGCCATCACAGAGTTAAACGTTGCAGTAAAATCCCTGCTCCTTCCATCTCGCAAACTGCTAGTGAAGAGAGTCACTCTTTCCTCTGTATCTTGAATTGGAGGATAGTTTACCGACTGCCACCACCAAACAGAAGTAGGTGACATCCATGGGGCACAGGTTTTATGGGGTGAAAACCGGGACAACTTGGAGGGACATATCAGACTCCAGACTCCACAGTCCCTCGTGGGGCCAGGCTGAAGCCGTCCTCTTTCTGCAGTCACTTCCCTGCTCACCTTCTTACCCATCCCTGTCTTGCACTCGCTCCCTTCCCGGTGTCCCATGGGAGCACACCCTTAATAAATTACACGCGTCCAATTCCTGGTTGATTCTGCAAGAACCTGACCTAAGACATAAGACCTAAGACATTCACAATAAGTATGCTTTACTCCAGGGGTGGGCTGGAGCTGGCTTTTACCAGCTCACAGAAGCTAATTGTGCAGATCTTGTCTCAATCCTTTATTGAGGGAAGTCACGTTGGTAACTTGAAACCATCCATGGTGGGAAAGGCACAGAGAGAATGAGGGTCTAGAGAAATAATATGAGTAGAAGCCGTGAGAGTGGGTGTTGGGTAAAGGGATGTTATGGATAATTTTAAGACAATACTGAATCAGTGAAGTGGTGGTTCCATCATGCTTTTGGTTGTAGATGCGGAGTAGACAAGCAATTTGAGAATCCAGGAAATGAACCAGATCTCCCACTTCAGAGGTTACTTCACAGCAGGTCAAACCAGAGCTGGAAGGATGCTTGTACCATGCGGAAGGGACTTTGGGACTTTTTAAGATGCGTAAGTACTTAGTCACAGGTAGAAAGTGACCTGTTACGAGCAGAAAAAATCTGCCTGCTCCCTAGGGTCTTCCTCTGACTAATTAGAAACCCTTTTTCCTACATCATTATTTGTCCTTCTCCCCTGGACCATTCTCACTACCATGCAAACATGCAGTTACTTCCTCTGGCTACTGCTCTGGCTACCTCCCCACTCTCTTCTTCCTGTATGTTCTGTACTGTTGTCTCCCATGCTCCTTCCGCTTGCTCTTGAACTGTCTTCAGCGGGGCCCTTCCTCCCTGACTCCTGAAGGTTTACGGATGGTTTCCATGCAGCTGCTCACAATGAACAATTTGCAGTCTCCACCTCTTTCAGTTTCCAACATTGGTTGACACACTCAGTTACTCTACCCATGGAAGAGGACATTCTGGTTTTGCTCCTACTTCCCAGGTCATTCCTTCTGAGTCTCCTTTGCTGGTTATTCCACATCAGGCCAACTCCCTAACATGGGAGTGTCCCAGGATTCTGTCCGTGGTCCTTCTCCCTTCTTTACATGAATTAACTCCATGACTTCAACTAGGTGTACGTCCTTCAATGCCAACCATACCCTTGAGAACTTCCAAATGCCTGTTAGGTCCAGACCCCTCCCCTAACCCCCAGACTCACATTCCACTCAATATTTCTACTTGGATGCCAGAGAGACATCTTGAATTTAAGGTGTCCAAGACAGAACCACTGCTCCCAACACACATGCACACATATGTGCACACACATACGCACATACACACACCCAAACACACACACATACACACACTCACACGTACACACGCACCCTTCCTTCCCTGTGGTATCTTCCATCTCAGGACACCATCCTTCTAGCTTCTCATCTTTGACCTCTCCTTTTTTTGCACACTCCACATCCAGTCCATCAGAAATTGATTGGGCTTTACCTTCACAGTATATCCAGAGTCTGACCTCATCACCTCCACTGGTCTAAGCCTCCATCACATCTCCAGAAGGTCACTGCCTACCATAGCCTCTTCACTGGGCTCCCAGTGTACCTTCTAACCCTCCTACAGAACACGCTCAACACCGCAATCCCTTCGCAGTATGTCAGCACGTGGCCATTCCTCTGCTCAAAACCCTCCAATGGATCTCCATTCCTCTCTGAAACTAGAGTCTGTACTATGGTCTGGTGGGCAAAGCCCTTCATGATCAGGGCCCTGTATTTCTACCTCCATGGAGTCCTTCAAACTTCACGAGCTTCCTTGCAGTTCTCTAAACCCAGCAATAGGTTCCTTTTCCCCAATGCTTTTGCACTTGCTTCTCTCTCTGCTTGGAAATTCTCCCAAATATCACCTTTTCATAGAGGTGACTATTTAAAGTTGCAATTCCTCCCCCCGGCCCGAGACTGTCGTTACCACTCTCCCAGTTTCATTTTTCTCACTGGCATTTATCACCATCTGACAAATTACAGAAACAGTCCCATCACTTCAGGGCTATTTGATTCCTAGTTGGGGTGCTGAGTTTGAACAGCAGGAGATAAGGCATTATTGGGATTTATTTGGTGCCTGAATTTCAGATGGCAAGTAACAAGAATTTGGATAACAAGAGACTTAATGAAATATTTACCTGTATACGCACAGTTCCTGAGTTTGGAAAGCCAGGGATCGTTACTACATCTACTCACTTATTTTGTTTGTTGCTCTCCTTAAGTCAGAACGTAAATGCATGGGGTTTTCCTGTTTTGCTCACAGCAGTGTCTTCTAGGACAGCACCAAGCACAAAATACATATTCAGTAGATAAATGCTGGCTGACAGCTAAGGAAGGAAAGAAAAAAATAAGAGACATAAACTAGATGGAAGTGGGGGTGGGAGGAGAGGGCATGCAGTCAGAAGAGATAATACCTTACCTCTCCTCCAACCCTGAAATATTGGCATTTAATGTTGCTGGCCCTATTATTTCCAAAAACAAATGGAAATTCTGGTCCCAACACCAAGTGTGAAGCATAATTGCCATTTGAGGCTCAAGTCATCTCTGCCTAACTCCGCTGGCTTTGGAGGGTTCCAGGTCGTGAGCCCCGTCTTCTGAGACTAGATACTTTTCTTCTGCAGCCACCCTTGAAGCAGTGTACCTATGCATCCCCACGGGTCCTCCATAAGATGTACCTGTCCCAGATACTGATTGTAAAGCTTGCAAACAGAGCGAAAGGTCCCCGCATGGCCCTCTGTCCCCAGAGATGCTGACAGAGGCTGCATCTCTGGCACCAGCTCCGCTAGCTGCAGCAGCAGAAGTGACAGTCTCTGTCAGGCCTGTTCTGCGATGTTGCAGCCCTTATGGGAGCTCAGGGTTACCCTCTTAAAGCAGCCCTCATGACAATTTTTTGAGCTACTTAATTTTCTTTAATAAACGTATTTCTTTTTGGCTTAAAATAAACAGAGGGGGGTTTGGGCTTTTGCAGGTTGGTACCAGATCTTTGAGGGAGAAGTTTTGATTTCTAGGATACTTCCTGTTTCCTCTGGTAGAAAAGGACCGGAAACAAAGTTCCTGGTAGGTTGGTCTTTTAATTGCAGTTTGAAATTTTCAAAGTTGAAACGCTTGGTTTCTTTTATAAATTATTTGACCGCGAAAGAGTTCATCTAGACCAGGATTCCTCAAGCTCAGGAATGCTGATGTCTTGGGCTGGATCATTCTCTGTTGTAGGGGGCTCCTGTTCACGGGAGGATGTCTCCCAGCATCCCAGTTTCTACCCATGTGAGGCCAGAAGCATCCTTCCTCATCCATGGCAACCAAAAATGTCTCCAGACATTGTCCAGTGTCCCCCCAGGGCAAAATCACCCCGTAGTTGAGAACCTCTAACCCAGAGGCAGTTAAACTTATTCTATGTGTTATTTCCTTGTCATGTGAGGAATCCACAGTTAAGGGGCAGAAGCACACATAGCGCTCCCTCCTTATCCACAGGTGATATTTTCCAAGGCCCCCAGTGGAGGCCAGAAACCACAGATGGCACTGAACCCTATATATTCTGTGTCTTTTCCTCTACATAAATACCCATGATAAAGTTTAATTTATAAATGAGACACAAGAAGACATTAACAACAATCACTAATAATCAAATAGAACAATTAAAACAACATATTGTAATAAAAGTGACACGAATGTGGTCTGTCTCTCTCTCCTTCCCAAAATAACTTACCGCACAAAGTTCACACCTTTTCCGTCTTAGCTAAACACTTATCATGCACTGTGGCCATAACTACTGCAGTCTGAGATGTGACAGCAAAGCTAGTATGAATTTCTTCTTCCTGATCTCATGGATAAAAGATCCATTCTTCCCGTAGATCTTAGCCATACTGCTTTTTATACATTTTTTATACTCAGCCTACTGATTTTTTTCCCTTTCCTTATGAAATTGAGAACTTTGACTTTTTCACTTAAAGGAAACACTTTATGACTTCTCTTTGGCGTACCTGAGTTGCCAGCCTTGCTGTGCTTTGGGAAAGCAGAGTCACGTGAACTCAAACACCATGATACCTCACTAGTAGATCTGATAACCAAGGGGCTACGGAGTGACGAATGGGAGGGACATGCTGGGCAGAGGGAAGATCCACATCCCAGGTGGGATGGAGCAGGACGGTGCCAGATTTCATCACGCTACTCAAAACTATGCGTAGTTTAAAACTTACGGATCATTTGTTTCTGGAATTTCCCCTTTAATATTTTTCGACTGTGATTGGCTGCAGGTAACTGATACTGTAGAAAGCAAAAGCAAGGCTGGAGGGGGACAATTGTTCATCGGATGTGAAATTCGGAAGGAGTGGTTTTAGCCCAATGCATTCCTTATTGCTCTATTAAAAATAAAACAAAATAGTCGCTTTGAATCATAAACATCTAAATTGTTTTATTGCTAAAATATGTATGATTTAGTCACTTCTCTGTCATTAGAAATGCCACACTTTTATTTTATATCGTATATCATTTCTTGAAATGACTTGGCTGTCTAAAGCTAAAATCAGTAATGATGCATTTGGAAAAGTATATAACGGTAGATAAGCAGTTATACTTTATGTTTTTTTTCTTTTCTCCCAGATCAAACTTGGTTTTCTGTCAACCTGTTCTTACTTAGGCCCTAATGCTCTGCTAGTTTCATGTTCATGTTGTGTTTTGGACTATCTATCACTCCACATTTTACATTTCCTAGAAGTTTTATTAAAGCCATTTATTTGTAATAATAAGGTGAGCGAGATATTTATAGCAGTCTCATTTTTTAAAATACTATAAAGACATATTACAAACCTAACAGACCATAACTAGAATTTTGATTTGTGGAAAATCTGTCATTAACACAACAGAATTACTAACTTTCCAGCACAGATGCTGAGATAGGTTATGGCCAACAGCAATTTCTAAAGGTTAAAAAAAAAGTAAGAAAACTATTGTTAATATTATAAATAACTGATTATCATCTATTACAAAATAACTACCTTTAAGCAATTAACACAGTTAACAAGTGATTGCTTCGGGATTACTGCTGAATTACTATTAAACAGCAAAGTACATATGGCGTATGAAATTCATTGTTTATTATTATTTTTACAAGTACAGATGGCTTAGTACAATCAGGGAGACTAATGGAGAGTAATCTTTTTTTAATGTCATTACCATATGACTATGTCAAGTGATTGTTTTTGTTTTGCTAACATTATAATGTTATTTTAATTAAGATGCTAAGGACAGTAATGTTTCCCACATAACTGGACCAAAAGGAAAAGGGATATTCAATATATTTTTAAAACTTGATTATGATAATTTCATATGAGTTCAAATAAGTATGAATCACATTGGTACATCTAACCTTGCTTTTATCTTAGTTGAAAAGACTGTTCTGCGATGTTAAAAAATCTTATAACTCAATGTTAAAAAATCTTATAACTCAATGACAGTTCAGTATATCATAAAACTCTAATGGTCTGTATCAAAATAATAAAGTATCTATTATGGATGTGTGTATAGTGTTGGAAATAATGGCAATGAGAAGGAAAGAGAATAAAAGTGATGATTGCCGGTGCAGAAGGTAGTTCAGACTTCTGCAGGTCTTTTTAGACCAATACGTCTATTCATAAAGATAACATATGATTCCACATCACTTTTGTAAATTTAGGACTGATAATATGGAAATATGGTTGTAGGATAGAGGGATGACTTTTCTATAGAGGGCTTTCTGCACCACGGGTCCCTCCAAGACTCTGAAACCCACACTGCATTCCCCATAACAAAACCCAACATGAACTTTGTCCAGATTTAAACAAAACCAAATGTGAGCAGAAAATAAGCCGGTCCAGGAGTGAGTGCCTCTGGCTAACAGGAGGATCAGGGTTTCCCAGGAGAGCTGATTCACAGCAAGTCTCTCCCTGAAGCCTGGAGGATTTAGGGACTGAGTTTCAGGGCAGACCCCTGCTCTTTTGGGGAAAAGCAGTCTTGTGTGAAAAACACAGATGGTCAGCTGACTTCCTGTAGGTTGTTGGAAGATCCATTTTGTCAAACTGAATAGCTGGCTGGAGGTCTGGATCTCGTGTCTGGTCAGAATCACTGCTTTTGGCCACAGATGGTTGCAAGATGGTGGCACATATGGTTATTTCCAACACTAGCACCATCGGCATCGCTGTCTCCTGAGGTGAGGCTCAGACCTTTCACGTCTCCCCAGACAGATGCTGAACAGAGGCTGAGGGTTCTCCCTGGGGTGCACACGCCACCCATCCCAGCCACAGGGGTCGGGGGCTGCTCAGAACATGCTCTCAAGTCCCAGGACCCAGCTGTGTTGGGATCCAAAGCCTGATTTCCAGGGCACGGTGGTGACCTTGTGTGTATTCTGTAAAGCTTTTCTCTCCCAGGCGGACACCGGCACCTCCCTATCCTAAGGCAGTGCCAAGTCCCCCAAAACATGTGTTCTCTGGAGGACACATTCCTTCCTCCTTAGAGGCAAAGACATATGTTACTTTCATAAACTGGGAGAACTCAGGGCTGTGTGGCCCTAATGGCCTGTCCCCAGCGTGTAGCTTTCCTTGTTCAAAGACTTATTTAAAGTTCCCAATAGTTCAGGCCAATGGCTATAGACAAGTCACTAGAATCTACCTGCTTTTGTTCTTTCCTCCGTGTTACCATGAGAATAAACTTTCAAAAGCATGCGTGCAGAAGCATGAGGTTATAACTCACGGTTCTTCAGTGGACCCCTGTCCTACGGTGCAGCGATTCTCAACCCTGGCCACACATTACACTCATCTGGGGATCTTTTAGAAACTACCTAAACCCAGGCCATACGCACATTCTCACATACCTAAGGAGAGGATGGCTTTCATTCTGTCCAACATTAAACCCTATGATTTATTCCCACTAAAGTAATCCCACTAAATAAGTAAAACCTTTTTTAAACCTATAATTGTCTATCAGAAAAATGATGCAGAAGAACTGGGCAGAATAACCAAACTTCTTCCAATTCAAGGTATTTTTAAAAAGAACGAGGGAATTCCCTGGTGGTTCAGTGGTTGGGATTCCGTGCTTCCTTTGCCGGGGGCTGGGTTCAATCCCTGGTCAGGGCCACAAGCCACATGGCTCGGCTTTAAAAAAAAAAAAAAAAAACGAAAACAGAAGAAAGAGAGAGAGGGAGAGAGAGAAATGGACTAATGGCTAGCAGGTCATTTAGTCTGCTCTGTGGAGAGTCATCCATTCCAATTAAGCAACTTGATTATATTCTAGAAAAAACTATGAATTGTTCATTTCAATATGCAAAAAGACCTTCAAATAGACTGTCAGGAAGAATAAATAAGTCCCGTGTACCAGACCTCACCGAGTCTGACTACACAATGAGTGTGTGTCCTGTCTCATAGCTGAGTGTTTGTGGTGTGTGACATAACCCAACCTGTTGGTAGATAGCCACTCACTTCAATACGTTTCCCAGCTACTTTTGCAAGTTTTTGGAGAACTCACTGTGGCCCAGAAGCAGCCCACCATGCTCTTCCCTTCCCGGATTCTCCTCTTGTCTCCCCTGTAGCTGCCTCCGTGGCTGATGACTGCTGTCTACTTTGTGTGGCTGGAGACCAGGTGATCCCATAGGACCTCAAAAAGTGTATCTAAAGTGTAACTAAAAAGTTATCAACTGTCTAGAAGCATTGAGCAAGATCCTTTGACCCCCAAACGATTATAGAATCTGATTAAATTGCAGGTTTTCCAAAGTGTAACCAGCACCATCCAATAGAACTTTCTGCCATAAGGAGTATCGCGCGTCTGCACTGTCCAGTGTGGTAGCCACCAGCCCCAAGGTGGGTCCTGAGCACTTGAAATGCGGCCCCTGGGACTAGGGAACCATGTGTAGTCTGAGCGAATTTCAATTTATTTACACTGAAATCGCCTCGAGGGGCTAGCGGCTACTGTACTGACAGTTCAGGTCTGGTGATTCAGTGGTCACCTTTGTAAAGATGAGTTACGTGTCTTACACAATTAGGATGATCAAGTCAAGCCCGTCACCCAAACGTGTACTCAGACTCTCTTTCTAAACCATAGATCTGATTAGCATCACACCATCCGAACAGTTTTCCTCAAATTCTGCATCGAGCCCTCACCTATGAAATCCAAACCTCTTAGCATAACTATACAAGTCTCCGTAGGCTGACCCTAACACCACCTACCTCACTTCCTGAGATCCATCTGTGCAACGTGACCCCAAATTACATGACCTGTTGAATGAGTTGACCTTGAAATAATAAAAGTAATCTTTCATCCCTCTATTTATTGAGAGTAAGATGATCATTATAAATAGTTATTGAGCTATTTCTTTGTGCCAGGCACTGTGTTATTTCGTAAATTTTCTCCCGTGATCCTCTTAGTATCTCCACAGATGAGGTACTTAACGTAGGTCACTGCTACTACTGAGGCATCTGACCCTCAGACACATAATTTCCCCCTAGTTTCTGCTAGTGATTGATGGTACGCCTAGAATGTAAGGTCCGCGAGGGTCGAGCATCCCGCCTTGCTTACGCTGTCATACCTGGATTAGGACCTGACACAGAGTGGACATCGCACTGATATTGGTTGGATGAACACACGAGTCAGCTTTTAAATCAGGTCCATCCTCCTCCAATGCACGCGCTTGTTCTTGACGACAAGGGTACTGCCCCACAATCAATTATTTCAAATCAGTTGGAATTTTAGTCTTGCAAAATTTTTCTGTAAAGGGACAGTCTTTGGGAGTTTGTAAGGTTTCTGTCACAACGACTCAGCTGTGCCATTAGCAAAAGCAGGTACAGGCAGTAGGTGAATGGGGATGTAGAGCTGCATTTAAAAAAAAAAATTTGGAAAAACAGTACATATGGCAATTTCCTGACCTCTGCTAACTCGTGACAGCGTTGAAGTTGCATTGCGAACTTAACATCGGTCTGATGACACGGTTTGCAGAGTCACATCCAGTCGTCTTGTGTGGCAACTTCAGCCCCAAGCTCCTCTTCTCTCTGTCATCAAAATGACAGTGAAGTATTCTGTATTGTTTTCTTCTTCATTTCCGTTGCTAGAATAAGGATCTTTGAAAGTAAGAAGTAGGAAAGAGTTCTCGGAGGCTCTCCCAGGGTTATCCTCAAATTTGGCTCAAATAAAATTTTCACTTCTTTCATTGAAGAAAAACAAGAATCTTTGATTCCCCTGCACTTCAATCGCAGTCGCCTTAGTGATAAATACCCCAGAGGCCAGGCTGAAAGTCACATCCGCTAAAAAGAGCAATCACCTCTAACAGAGGCTCTGATTCCTTTCCCAGATGCACGCAAGCCAACAGAATTTCTGCTTACGCCGGATCTCAGAAGCCTGCACTCGATAGCTGGGATGGATTTTGCCAGCGAGAGGAATAAATGCTTTTGGGCTTTCGAAATACAGAATCCAAGGATGACCTGAAGGTTAATTGGAAATGAATAAAACCCAAAAGTTCACACAGGTTATAGGAGGAAACCAAGGAGCTTGTTTCTAAGTGTGGTTCGGTGTTGAGATCATGTCAGCTAGGTCTTGTCATAATACGTCAGTGCAAGCATTTCATTTTTTTTTTTTTCCATTTTTTCCTCTGGTACTTTATTCCTGTTGCTGGAGTGAACGCTGAACTAGTGGAAATTCGGTTGTTAATCCACTTTGGTTTCAGCTTGATGCTCCCTACTGGGATCCATCCACACTCCGGCAAGCGTGCAGATGTCGTCTGTGCATGTAAATTGTAAACTCCAGGAATCCCAGAATTCCAGCTGGAGGGATCCAAGGCATGGAGACCAGGCTACAACCGCTCGCCCCCCAGCTTTTTCCTCCTCTGAGAAAGCCCTCATCTGTGAAAACACGCTCCAATGTCCCTGTTCAGAGGTACTGGAGCCTCTGAGAGGGCGGACCCGGCCTTTGGTGAACAGCAAAGGAAGAAGAATGAAGGGCAGCTGCTTCCATCTTGAGATGAGGGGCAGCAGAGTCCTTGACTTATGGCTTGGTGTCCAGCAGCGGCCAGGGGACCTGCCTCGTGCCACTCACTGCCTTGGAGTGGGGTTTCAGATCTAATTTTTGAGGACTGGTGTGAAAATTCCCGATTTGTAAATATCAGTACTTACTGATATTTACAAATTTACCAAAAGAAGTACTCTGCAAGTACTTTTCTCGGCGTAAGGAGAGAGCCAAACTTCCTGTATACGCCAGCTGTACCTGGTGGTATGGTCATCTGCCTATGGGCTCTGCTTTAGCTCTTGGAAGGCTGTTTAAATTTCAGGGATCTCTTGGGCTTCCCTGGTGGCGCAGTGGTTGAGAGTCCGCCTGCCGATGCAGGGGACACAGGTTCGTGCCCCTGTCCGGGAAGATCCCACATGCTGCGGAGCGGCTGGGCCCGTGAGCCATGGCCGCTGAGCCTGCGCGTCTGGAGCCTGTGCTCCGCAATGGGAGAGGCCACGACAGTGAGAGGCCCGCGTAGCGCAAATAAATAAATAAAAATAAATAAATAAATAAATTTCAGGGATCTCCCTCAGTTACAGAGAAAATAATCCTGGGGGAAGTTAATGAAGTCATTATCAGCAACTATCTTAACGGTAAGACCAAATTAAGACATTCTAGCAGCAAAAACTGTACGCAGAGGGGCGGGAAAGCCCCCGTGATGAACATCAGGGACCTCAGAGATTGGTTCTGCTCGTCCAGGGCAAAATACCAGTGGGGAACACACGTCCGGTATGCCTCAAGATTATTAAGTTATGCTCCAAAATTACACTGAATAAAATATGTCCTATTCCCCCCGCTTCCCTAGATACATGTGTATGTATAACTGAATCACTTTGCTGTATACCTAAAACACACACAACATTGTTAACCAACTATACTCCAATATAAAATAAAAAGTAAAAGAGAAACGTTAATGCATTTCACAGAATGTATAATTGTGCTCTGCATGTAATTTGCTTTTTGGCTACCATGCAAGTAAGTGAAATAATATATATTGAGAGCATCTATGCATAATTATAATTGAAACTTTATTGATTTTTTGAGGTTTTTTTCCCCAGATGTAAGAAAAAAACTACATACCAATGAAATAAACAACTATGCAAATCCATGATGCTAAGGATGGAATGTCAGCAAGCTATCAAAGATGAGGTAATTTAATTAGAATTGTGAATGTCTGGGTGTTCTCACAACAGTGGTATTTGATACTTAGATGAGTGATAAAATACAAGCGCATAACACAACAATTGAGTAGCAGTTTGAATTTTTTGGTGTTGCAAACCACTCCTCTGCAACTATTGTGAGTGTGGACTGGTTTCTAGGACCTTCAGACCCACGAAATGGTTGGGCAGGGCGTGAGGACAGATGGTCAGCCCTCCTGGGAAAGGATCTCGGCCGCACAGGGTGAGTGCATCCTAGCTGATTTGTCTCTCCTCTCACCAAGGGGCCATGTAAATGCTTCTGCCCACGTAAGCAGAGCCTGTCTGTCTCTCACACGACAATGGCTCATCCCCAAATCTTCGCAGCTGGACACAGTAGCTTCTTGCTTTAAGGACAAAGGGAAAGAGATGTGGAGACATGTTGCTTTGGGTCTGATGGGCCTCTGTCATGAGAACGATGCTTAAGGTGTGGTTGTCAACACAGAACACTGGGTTTGAGTGACTGAGATACCCATGTGCTCTTAAACAACTTTGTAGTGTGTGTGTGTGTGTGTGTGTGTGTGTGCGCGTGTGTGTGTGTGTGTTTAAAGCGTGGGACTCAACAGCAGAACTCCGCTTGCTTGAATGTGACGGTGGGACTGCAGCTGGGGGACTCAGAGTATTTCCTGAGTCAGCACATTTTTCCTGCAGTCCCTGGCCTAACTCACCCCATTCCTGGGCAAAGAGGAGAGTTCAGGAACCCACTATCTTGCCTCTTCGCTTGGCTTACGATATTAAGTTTATCCAACATAAATTCCAGGAAACGGAAGATAGGCGCTTTACTACAGAAATGACCTTAAGGACGTAGGCAGGGGAGTTTTACAAAGAAATGAGCCTCAAGAAGGCAGCCAGGTGATGGAGACCTATACACGCTTCAAGCCAAATGAAAGAAAGGGGGGTTTGAACTTCCAAGATGGGGAGACAAGTCATGGGAAGGTGAGGGGAGAACACGTATGGTAAGCGAGGATTGTCTTGTTATGTAGATAAGAGTCTCTCCGGCGATGAGATGTGTGTCCGGAGTAGTTCTCTTCCTGGTAGGAAGACGTCTTTACCCATGGGAGTTTCCTTGACGAAAAGGGAATTTTATCCTCTATTTTCAGGCGGTTAGTGGGAGGTGAAGAGCTTTCCCTGTGTCTGCTGGCGCTCAGTCCAGTTGCCTTTAGTTCAACTAGTCCATGAGCCAAACAGGCATACTTTGGGCAGCATATTCTGGTACGCTTCATGGCTGATGCCAACCTAGAGGTTGTTTCAGGGCTGGCATGTTGTCTTAACAAGCTCCTTCCAATCATAAAAACTGATTAAAGGTGATTTTACAACAAAATTCTACCTATAGAAGTTGTAGTCTCACGCAACATAGTTTAATCTTTAGTGTATTGCTTTCTACTTATCACACCCACAAAGGACGAAAAAAATACGCGTGGGAGCTATGGAAGGCATGGTATAAGTTTGGGGTGTCCGTAGCGCGGGCAGCGACACTGAGGCATTCACAGTGAGGCACTCGCCATCCAGACACGGCCACTCGGTTTCCCAGGGGACCCTGAAAAGCGAATCTGGTAGCGCAGGAAGAGGCAAAAAGCTGATGACCGTTATTTGTGTGGGCGTGAGAACTTGTTGGCTGGGACACAAGGGAGAAATAAAAATGTTTTCCCTTTTGGGACTTTGGCGCCTTGTGAGCTCATTACCTGTTTTGTAGCTAAGTCATGCAATGACTCGATGAACGAATGAATGAAGACAGGCCCAGGTGTAGCAAGAAGCCAATTGAATATCCTGGCAGAAGAAAGATGGGTGATGTGAGAAACCATATTACACACTGTCACCACTACCCTGCACGCCTCTTTGGAGTGGTAACTAAATGGAAAGCGAGGTGAAATAGGAGAAACTCTCCTATTAGGTAATAGGAGAATAGATTCTCCGCCCCTCTGTTGAACACACCACCTGACACCACGCTGATGATTCTGTGCTGGTGTCTCCTTGCTGGTGTGGATCCCACGTGCTTAGAGGACTTAGTGACAAAAATAACTCTCAGAATGCATTCAAAAACTTCCTTTTTATAAAACTAATTCATGTAAAGTACTTATTTATAAGCATGTCGACACTAAGTTACTAACGTTCTTTTTTTTTTTTTACTGTGACGTCAATTTTACTCTGTTGTGAATCTGATGAGCACCGTCCTCCTCTCTGCCACGCCCACTGCCGGGCACTGCCTGGAACGGCAGGAGGCACTGGAACAGCAACAGGCTGGTGCGAGGGGCGTTGGAAGCGTAATCGGTCAAAGGCACAAATTCCTCCTTTCCCCCATCTCTCCCTCCCCCCATCCCTTCTTCTTTCCTTTCCTCAACTGTTTAGTGTCTACCGTGGGGCAAACACCGCGTCTGTACGGGTGAGTCTATTAGAAATTCTCTGTAGACTCTACAATCTGATGCAGGAGACAAAGTATAAATAAGTGGACCGCGTTTGAAAGTGCCCTTTGAGGCTCTTGGACACAAGGAGCGTATTGAACACCAGCAGAAAGGCGCTGTGTCCTGCCCGGCAGATGCCGAGGGCGCAGAAATGCACAGTCACCTTGGGTCCCCTTCACCCTTGTTCCCGGACCAGCCCCTCACAAGGGCTTGGTGCGGCCCAGTTGGTACTTTCTCTTACACCTTCTGTGGCTTCAAACAGAAACACTACTCTCTTCCTCACCCCTCTCAGAGGGAAGGTTTTGGGGTTCTTTTCCATCGGATCCTCCAGAGTGTTCTATTCTGTGCAGATGCCGGTGGCAGGATATTAGAGGGTTTCCTGGCAAAAGAACAAGTCTGTCTTTCTAACAAAAATAAGCAAATAGCCAAACGTGCAGGAGAGGCAGGGCTGAAAATAGCTCAGAGACAGAGGCTAGCTCACTTTTACCTGGCCTCTTCATCTCAGGGTGGCGTCATCGCTATTACACGCTGGAATTTAGCTAGAAAGTGGATTCCTCTCTTTCAACTGCCATAGCTTTGGGGGCAGAATGGCTTTTCTCTGGGACACGGGTGTCCTCGGGGGCCCTCAGTGGCTGACCGGCAGTGTGACACAGAAGTAAGCAGAATCTCAGGAAAAAATCCCACGTATGAGAACCTACCAGGCTTTTCTATTTGGATTGATTTTCTCTGAGGGATAACCTCAAAAACCACGCAAACACAGAAACCCATTCAGAATAGATTTTGCAAAAAGTATGAAAAATCTACTAGAAATCCGTCACTGCCTTCCACTTAGATAAGGAAGAGTACCACCCAAAGTTGTGTCTTATTGAAATGGCAGTGACCAGTTATATTTGGAATGACCCAGGTCTTAAGTTGGAAGGATTGAGGGAACCATCTGTCTATCGCCTCTGGTCACGAGAAAACACCAGCAGTCACTGGCATTTGTCATCCACGGACTGTTCCTCGGGGTTTTCGTATAGACTGTTTCATGATATGCTACAATGTGAATTTACACACGTGCTGTATGTGTCACAGACCAGCAGTGTGAATTCAAACAATTGGAAAGACAGACTGGGCTGAATCTTACCAGCAGAACGCTTCCTTGCTTTTGCCCACTTTCTCTTCCCCTTTTTCCTTCACTCTTCGTCTTTCTCTCCTCTCCCTTCCTTTAGGACAAATTAACACCAAAGTGTAGGATGACCAGCGTAGCAGAGATGGACCGCTGCTTTGGGACCTGAGGCCGCCAGGCTCTCTCCAAGCCACACACAACTGGGCTGAGAACTTAAAAATAGGGGCGGCATGGTGAGGAGAGACCCTAAAATTTCCAAGATTAAAAGAGCTTATTTTATCATATAAGTGATAACATGACGATTGTGAAAAAAAAATAACAATACTATAAATTATAAAGAAGGAAAAAACCACTAGTAATCTCTTAGGGAAAGCCACTGCTAGCTAATATCACTGCTTGATATTTGTTTCCAGGATTTTCTGCATGTTTGCACGTTTGTATGTATAATTTTTAAAAGGTTAGGTTATAACTTTCTAAAAAATCTGCCTTATAAATGTTGCCATGCCAATAAATGTAAATCTGTTTTATCATTCTTAAAGAACACACTTTGGAAGTATCTACAGTAATTCAATTAATGCCTCTACGGATGGTCAGTTCAGTTTCTGATATCTCTTATTTAAAATCAATGCTGTGAACATTCTCACACACACATATATGCATTTGCCCTCTTATTTATTTGGATCAAGTTCAGCCGGTGCAGTTCCTGGGCCAAAAGTTGGCTGACAGTTGAATTTTGATTCCTATGACCAGAGGTTTATAACCAAATAGCCCCACAAGAAGATCAGCCCATGGTAATCCCAGGTAGAGGGGGAAGAGGGTATTTAAATTGAAAGATGACAGGACCACGGAGGGCTCTTCTGACTCAGTGGCCCTCCTTCTGCACCTTCAAATACATCTAAACGTAGTCTGTCTTCAAGGCCAGCTTCTTCCAGGGTTGTCATCACCGAAAGAAGTCTACTCTGCTCCCCTTAAGTTTCCACAGACATCATAATTATTGAGAAAAGACTACAGAGAAATAAAGAAAAGGTGGTGAGATGTAATGGGTGTGAGTGAGAGGGTCACAGGAGTGATGGGCTTGAAACAGGATGCAATGAGGGGAGAAGCTCCGGGGAGGATTGAGGGAGTGGTAACTGGGCCATTTTGCTCTGGGAGGAATTTTTTTTTTAATGAGAAAGCCTTGGGAATATTTAAATGATGATGCGAAGGGCCCAGGAGCAAGGAGGGGGACCTGACTACACAAGAGAGAACTGTTTATCCGTCATCACACACTTTGGTTACTAAGGAGGTGAGATGAAATGGGATCCAAAGCACCAGGGAAAGAGGAATCTTTCAATTCAGTGGGACAGGTCTTCTGTGTAACAAGAGAGAAGGAGGAGAGTGAGTGCCAGGGTCTCTATTAGCAAATAATAAATTATGGATGCCCTCGATGGAAGGAATGGCACCAATGTCACCTGTGGCATCCTCCGCAAGGAGGAGAGCCGGGAGCGTTGTGACTGACAGGGAGGCCGTGGAATTACTGCCATCAGCACATGAGAAAAGCCTCAAACAAGGGGCTCAAAGTGCAGCCACAGGAAGAAGAGAGGAATTTCAAGAAATGTTCATTTCATCATCTAGTTTCTTAGATCTCTTTCATTCTCGCCTAAAAATCAGCCACAAGATGGTATTCTTTTTTTTTTTTTTTTTTGCGGTACGCGGGCCTCTCACTGCTGTGGCCTCTCCCGTTGCGGAGCACAGGCTCCGGACGCGCAGGCCCAGCGGCCATGGCTCACGGGCCCAGCCGCTCCGCAGCACGCAGGATCTTCCCGGACCGGGGCACGAACCCGTGTCCCCTGCATCGGCAGGCGGACTCTCAACCACTGCGCCACCAGGGAAGCCCAAGATGGTATTCTTTACTCCCGACTTTGACACTGCCTTCTGAGCACCAGCCCTGCCCCTGTGTTTTAGGTTCTGAGTCATTTAAGTCTCAGCTCCAATGATGCCTCACTTCTCTGTCTTGGCCACTTGGAGGTGAGGAAGTCATCTTCTGAGGCCCCTCATCTGATAGGTAAGGAGCTGTTTCATCTTCCTGTCTTGAGCCCCTGTCATTTCTTACCTTGAATGATAATAACCTATGTTCCAGTTTCATGTCTTCTGTAAGACTATAAAACCATCACCACCATTTTTCCCCCCACGGTCGTGTCCCTTGATCACAGCACAACGTGGTAGTGCTCCAGGATTAGCCTATTCCACCAATTGGACACATGGGTTCCAAAGGACACACTGGATGGGAGAGGAAGAAGGAGAGTGATTCTTGAAGATGATTCTTAGGTTTTGAAACAGGGACACCAGAAGACAGATGGCCGTCACATCACAACAAGGCGGGGAGAATTGAGAGCGATGGTTTGTGGAGGGAAGATGATGAATTTCTTTTTGGCTTGGTTGAGTCCAGGAAGACTTTGAGGCTTGGCCAGGGACTGGATTTCTGACACAGCATTGGCTGCCTGCAAGTGGGGGGAACTGTATCCAGGCAGACGGAGTACCTGTTACCCAGCCGGACAGCTTATCTGAAAATCCAGGTGAGACCAGGCTAATCCTGCAACCTCTCCCAGTCTGATGTTCTCCCTCTTCCAATGGAGATGATGAGGATGGTAAGAAAAGGGATGCTTTATCTCACGGGCAGCAACAAAGGGGAACTAGGATGAGTTCTGTGAAAATACTTTTTAAGGCTTTATAGAGCTTTTTGTATGTCAGTTGTTATTATGAAACGTCCAAAAATTGATTTTCCGTGAGAGACAGAGTGAGCTCTGAAGCCGGATGCCATCTGTAGTGCCTACCTCATAGGGCTGTTGTTAGGATTAAATAAGTGAATACGTGTAAATTCCCTAAAACAGTATCTGGCACACAATGGTTGCTCCATAAATAAGAACAAAACCCTTCCTACCGCGATGCTCTCTGTTATGCTTATGTGGGTCTGTGGCTGGAGTGAGAATGGAGTGAAAAGCAACATGAAAACATCTCTCAGATTAAATAAGACAAGAAAAGAGATCCGACTGGGGAAATGTCCTCAAGTGGGTGATTGGAGAAGAAGCAGATCTCACCCAGCTCTCATTTAGAGTTTAGACTCACCCGTTTCCCTCGTGTGGCTCAGGGAAATATGGCCCTTTGTCTCCCTCTGGAATCTAAGGGAAAGTGTTTTCCTCAATCTCCAAAGAAAGCAAATGAAAGAAAACCCGGGGTGGGCAGAAGTCCTCGGAGCTAACTGTTCACACTCCTGGGTCCCTCACGGAAGAGACAATTCAGAAGAAGGGACTTCCTTTTTGGGTGACGATTCTATTCTACAGAATCTATGTGTTTGGTGATGGGCAGATTCCTAGGAAGCCTTGCAGAGGCTGTGAGCCAAGTGGGTGAAGATGGACAAGGAATCTGCTGAGAGGTCCTCTGGTTTCTTCACTGAGAGTCTCCTCAGATTTTGAATCTTTAAACCCCTAGGAATTTGGATGCTCTGCACATGAAGCCTCTTGTCGTGAAACAGTTAAGTGGACATCAACTTGGACTTCGGCTGCCCTTGTGAACCTTCGTCTTCAGTCTTGGCCAGAGCTGTTCCCCTAAATTTAGCCTTTGGACGGGAGGCCACGCAGGGTCCTCTGCGACCAAATGAGTAAGAGTTGGCTGTGAAGACTTGTTTTGTCTGCAGTGATCTCTGGAGATTTCAGATCTGATGGGCTTCAGAGAGTTCCGCCCTTTCAAATTCACGATTCCTCTCACAGCTGTTCTGTTGGGGGCAGGAGAGAAAACAAAGAGTGAGCTTCCCTTTCTTCATCAAAGGATCAGTGTTGTTTGAAAAGAAAAGATAGAAGGAAAAAGCAAAGCAAAACAAAACATCTCTAGGCAACCAGTTCTTTAAAGAATGAGACAATTTCCCTGTGAGCAAAGCGTACGCCTGGAGCTCTGCGGACTGTAGCAGGCAGGGCGTGCGTTTGCTGCTTTGCTTTATGACTCAACACATACTTCTGGGATGAGATGCCCCTGCATGTGTAGGGAATTGCTCCAAATCCACCAGATTTTCAAACACGATGCCCCAGTCAGCTGCCTTTCCTGAGGTGACAGTTAATTCTGTGTGTCTACCAGAGTGGCCAGATCTTTGGTTCAGTGTTAGTCTAGAGGTTTCTGGGAAGGTATTTTTAAGATGAGATTAGCATTTGTAGCAAAGTACACTTTGAGTAAAGAAGATTACCCTCCATCATGTTGGTGGGCCTCGTCTAATCAGTTGAAGGTCTGGATAGAGAAAAGAGTGACTTCTCCAGAGAAGGAGGGAATTCTGCCAGCAGAGGCCTTTGGACTCAGACTGCACCGTCAATAATCCCCTGGGTCTCCAGCCTGCCAGCCCACCCTGCTGATTTTGTCTTTGCTCCAAAAGCTCTTATCGTCTCAGTGCTAATAATAATGTCATGTTCTCCAGAACCATCTATTGGTTCTGTGTCTCTGGAGAAACCTGACTAATGTACCTACCATCCTGTGATCTGCCATTTCTTGTTTCACTTTTAAAGACTTAAGGTAAGGCTTCCCTGGTGGGGCAGTGGTTGAGAGTCCGCCTGCCGATTCAGGGGACACAGGTTCTTGCCCCGGTCCGGGAGGATCTCACATGCCGCAGAGCGGCTGGGCCCGTGTGCAATGGCCGCTGAGCCTGCACGTCCGGAGCCTGTGCTCCGCAACGGGAGAAGCCACAGCAGTGAGAGGCCCGCGTACCGCAAAAAAAAAAAAAGACTTAAGGTAGACATCCTGAAAAGTGTGGCCCAACCAGAGTTAGCAAATTCAAACACAGGAAGCCCCAGTTCAATTCGAATTTCAGATGTACAAGAAATACATTTTTACTATAAATACACCACATGCAATACCTGGGACATACTTATACCGAAAAGTTACCTGTTGTGTAGCTGAAATTCAGTCGTAACTGGCTGTCGTGTATTTTATATGGTGACTTTCGCAGGAAGGGCTGGTTTGTGGTTAGGGCATTGTTCCAAGCTGGGATGAAACCACCACCAACCTCATCACGTTCCCTCTCATCACCTCGAATGAATGAAGCCCTGAAAGGTTTCCACCGTATGTTCTATCAGTTACATCCTTTGTGAGATCAAGACCCACTTTCCTTCTGAAATGGTTGCAGATAAGTTGTCACTCTATTTACTAAATTCAGAGAACCCTTTCGTACTTTGAAAAGCCATTTCCTTTATCACTTTGCCTTTTGTTTCTAGATGTCTGTCTCCCTCAGTTCCGCCCCCATATGACTGGCAGCCCCTTTTGCTCTCTCCTAGGGATGTCAGTGGCATTTTCCTGGTATCCAAATAACAATAAAAGAGGAATGATGACTAAGACCTATCCCTGTAGGTCACCCCTTCTCATCCCAGGCACTCAGTGAATGTTAGTGGAATGAATAAATGAATTGCATTATTTAATATAAAATAATCATAAAATCTTAGGGTTAAAGAGTCCTGAGACATTATTTCTTATAACTCCTTTTCTAACGTCCTCTCATCTGAGCGGCATTGAACCATTCATGATAATTGATGATTACGATCGTTAATGTCGATTAGTACTTACTGTGTTCAAGGCACAGCTACATTAGAAGGAGGTACCTAATGGTATCAAAAGGTCCCAGAAAGACCTGGCGTGCATGTGACTCCAAGTCTTTTCAGGGCCACTTAGCGAGTCCTGGGCACTAGGACCGAGGCCACTTGGCCTCCGAGCCCTGCAGTTGCCATCATGCTTCTCCAAGTCGCGTGCCCTAGACAAGTCCTTATTAATGAGCGACATTTTTGTTTTTAAAGTTCTTTCTGAAAGGTGGTTCTCAAATTTTCCTGATTTACAGAATGGAGACTGGAGAGTCACTGAAGAGTTTTCTCAGGTGTGCTTTTGGACAGGTGAGAGCATCCTCATGGGCCAGGCTCTGTGGACTCAGTCAGCCAAGGGCACGGCATTTAATTAAGGGCCCCCTTACCTGCCTGGGTCTGAGGTGTGTGTGAGAAGAGAGGGAGAGAGAAGCATGCTGCCTGCTTCCCCTCCACCAGGAGCTTACAGGGGACGGAAACAATTCACTGAATCATCCACTCACAAGTAATTATTAAGCCTTTATGATGCAGCGTCTGTCAGTGAAAAGCATGGGCTCTGGACCCAAATCTCTGCGTTTGAGCCTAGGCTGGGCTGCGTGTGAGCAGTGTGCGTCCAGACAGGTGTTTTTACCTGCCGAGACTCAGTGTCCCCACCTGTCAATGGGTAGTAACTTCACTGACCTCGTCAGATTGCTGGGAGGGTTAAATTCGCTGGCGTAGGTAAAGCCCTTGGACCAGTGCCCGGGGACGCCTAGGGCTGTGGTTCTGCTGTTGTGCTTCACGCCCGGTCCTCTATGGTGGGGACACATCTTGTTTACAAGACAGACGAGGTCCAGGCCATCATGGGATGTATCTATTGCCGGGCAGATGGACAAACCATTCAACAAATGACCGTGCAATTAATCGGGGCAATAAGAATGCTATGGACAAGTAAAGCAACGTGACAGTAAAGAGGGTGATGGGCAGGGTCTTCTCCGGGAACGGACCAGGAAAGACAGTGAGAGGACCATATAAATGGCCCAGAAATCCCAGCCAAGGAACTTCCACGAGTCTTGGGAAGGTCAGCAAAGGCCTTCTGGGAGGATTTAGTGGGTCTGACTCACTCGGGAAAGGCCAACCACAGCTGAGGGACACGTGGGTGGTGTCATCATGGGGCCACCACAGGAAAACCAGCAGGCCGCCTGGCCCCATGGCCCTTTGGAAAATGATGGAAGACACTTCTGAGTAGGCAGGGCGGAGCTGGGTCCTGAAGAGTCTCAAAAGCCAAGTGCATGGTACAGACTGTCTCTGGGGGACGCAGTTAGCCTGTCAAGGACTCTTAGTGGCACAGTGATGTTGCCATCTTTCTACAGGGAGCAGGGCGTGTGTTGGGAACAGGCGGCTGGTCCAGCTCCCACCTTCCTGTGGAGTCAGAGGACCCAGAAAGTCACATTTCATGTGAAGAGTTGGGTATGGGGGAAGGGCTCTCTTAAGGTCTCTGGCTGGGTCTGAACATGAAACCAACAAAGACAGATTAAGAGGAGAAAAGCACACACATGCATTGAATATAAGTTTTATGTGACACGGGAGCCTTCATGAGGCAGGGAGGACGAGAAGGGGCAGAGCTGAGTGTTTCTACGCTGGGTTCCACAAAGAGCGAGGGTCGTGGAGGAAGATGAAAGGGCAGGAATAGCAGGGACGTGCAGCCTGTTTGTGCGGTTCTTCTCGGAGTCCCTTTGTCTTACAGGCTAAGGATGCTTTTTCCCTTGAGGAACAGGGAGAGCTCCCCTCACAGGAGGGTTTTGACCTGTTTTGGGGAAAGAAGGTCAGAGCAACTTCCTGCTAGTGCCCTGTCCTCAAACTCCTTCAGCCTCCGATACCCTGTATGTCCTGTATGTCGAGGTGCCGGATTTGGGAGGAAGCACGTCCTGAACCCCATCACAGGTTTGGTGGTGGGAGAATTTCCATCTTCCTTCATCCACCGTTGTGCATCAGGAAGCAGAGTGGTGGGCAATGGGGGAGCAGAGCAGAGCAGAGAAGGGTGGAAAGAGGCTGGGGGCCGAGGGGAGGAGGCTGGGGGTTGGCGGGTGTGACAGGGACGCAGCTCCCAGACACACTGAGAGGCCCGGCGCTTGTCAAAAGGTGCACGACCCCTGTGTCCACTCTTGCACCCCTGACCCTCTCCCGCTTCCCCGCCCTTCCTTCTTTAGAGACTTCCTTTCTTAAGTATTCACATCTTACTGTCCGCTGTGCCTGAGCTGGAAGGAGGGAGGGGGCCTTTACATGTGGCTTCAAGCCTCCCCCGGAAGGTCTGCGTTCCTGCAGGCATCTCCCCCTACCCACCCCGGGGGGCTCCGGGCCCAGAGACCCAAAGGCTACCAGAGGTGTTGGCAAGGCCTCCCTCGCCCCCTGCCCGCCCAGACGGGGAGATTCCAAGACCAGAGAGAAAACCAAATACGCGCCCTCTGTGCTCCCCCGCGGGGGCGTAGCTCATCCTGAGACGGGGGTCTTTCCTCTGCAGAGAACCCTCCGGAGGAGAGTCAGGGGTTCCCTCTGCGAGGACAGTAGGGCCTGGGGTCCCCGTTCCCAGAGATGTCCCCGTGGGAGACGGTGGGCATCTCCGGCGCCGAGAATGCCAGGTCATCACGCCTGCTCTGGAAGGCGGCTACGCTCTGCGCCAGAGGTCCACACGGTGAGAACTCATCAAATACTCTGCAAGGAGCTATGAACCTTGTACAGGGGCCCGTGGAGTGGTGAGAAAGCATCTGCTCTACCCTCCTGGCAGGGGCTCCTCCTGCTTCATGGCTTAATCCTGCTTCTTCTGGCCCTTCTCTTCCCCCCTTTTCCTCTCATTTGTAAGAACGGGATTCTCTGGCGGCAGAGGCAGAAGGGCGGTGCCCTTAGGGTGCAAAGGGTCCCGTGAATATCGCTGTTCATGCTGATAGTTTATACTGAGCAAATTCAAACAGGCCAGTTGGAACTGGTTAGAGGCGGCTGCGTTTTAAGCGAATCTGGTCAACTTCACACCTTGGGCGCCACCCGCTCCCCATCCCGGGGGGGTGAGGTGGGACCCAGCCCAGGGATGCTGTACTTAGGGTCTTGATCAACGCCTCTCCCTCCCTCCTAAAAGCCCTCACAACGTTCAGACACCCACCTTTGATAACAAGACAAGCATTTCATTTCCTTCCATCACTTTCTGACCGGTCTGCATTCACGGGGGCTTCTCCTGCAGAGCTGAGCCAGGTGCCTTGAAAATTCCAGATCTGTTTCGTTCTGCGCTGTGTGCTTCCCATTCGTTCCTTCCCTGGGAGGCTGAGGACTCCTCTGGGATCCTCCCGGAATGTTATTCTGGTTTCTTGCTAGAATTCTTGTTTGGCTCTGTGTGTGTGTGTGTGTGTGTGTGTGTGTGTGTGTGTGTTCACACAGCACCCACTATGTGAATACTCGATGAAACTCTTCCCCAAAAGCACTGTGAAAGGCATATTAATTGTTCTCTTCCTTTAAAAACATTTTTTTAAAGAATTTTTGTTCCTGGCATAGTAAGAATTAGAAGATTTCATTTTTCACTGCAAAAAAAAAAAAAAAAAAAAAATTGTGCCTGCTGCAGACTACCTGCCTTGGGTTTCTGAAAGATTTTGCAAAGGAGCCCTGGATTTACACCTCTATAGGCCCATTTTAGCAAGTTCAATCTTTCCATTAACTCCTGCTAACCATAATGACTTCCTAATACCAGTTAATTAACGAGTTCTGGTGTGTCACCAAATGGATTCCCAGGACTGTCTTTGGTGTGGCCCCAGGTCTGCTAAAATGATGCGCCAGTCCCGCCTTTGTTCTCCGCATCACTTTTCCTGTGGGCTCACATCACTTTGAATCTCAAATGAACTGCCTAATTAATCTCCAGCCTTTCCTGTGGGATGGGAAGGGCCTGTCCATTATCTTCACTTTGCAGATAGTAACAATTTGCAGGGCTGGGCTGAGGTCACAGGAGAATTAGCAGCGGAACCAGAATAAAATTCCCGGTTCCTAAACCCCGCTCCTCTTATCCTGTTCCCTAGACAACATCGTTTCATGCTCTTGGTATAAAATTAGTAAATGCAGCGCAAGGACCTTACTGAGTGGTAACGAACTACTGTTTGGTACACGTGGCACAGTGGCTACAGGGGGCTTTAAAAATGCAGAGACTGAAAAGGCACTAAACCATGTTTATTTGGGGAATATATCTTACGGGATGGTTTTTAGACGCCACGCTGGAACCTGCCTCCATGAAATCAGAGTCATTTACGTGAACCACCCAACATCTGCACTCAGGGATTTCTGTACCAGGTCCAAGAGGATGTGTGGTCCCTCAGGTGTTTTCTTGCTAATAAAATGTGGGTGAAATGTTTTCAACTCAGTGTGAGATGTGATCTGCAAATGAGCTTACCTGGACGTGTGTGTGTGTGTGTGTGTGTGAGTGTGTGTGTGTGTGTGTGTGTGTGTGTGTGTGTGTTCTTCTGCAGTTTTACTTGACCTCTGAGAGTGGTTAATGGTGATAATTATGGCCAGAGACATCTTTTCCCACATCACAGCAGGAAACATCTTAATAGCTTTGCGTGGAAGCACAGGTCTCTATTTTTTTAGAACTAGATATCTGACAGGCAAGGGTATAAATCCAAGCTGTATTCATTCAATTCCACAAACATCCATGAAGCACCGTCTCGGGACAAGTCGGGAGCTGTGCATGGAATCCCACGCAGGCACGTTTCCCAGACAGACTTTCCGATGACCTTCCCCATGTGCTTATTTGCAGAATCAGGAGGGCGACGGTGATCTCTTGATTACCTCTAGCTCAACTGTCCGGGAACAGGGTGCACACTTCAGACAAGTTCATCTTATTTTAAAGGTTCAATGGACTCCGAAGGCTAGATGCCCCACCCTCTCTGTTAACAAGTAAACGAGTTCTTAAGCAGATCGTGGGAACTAACTAATGAGTAATTAGATGCATTCTGTAAAGTCACTAGAATGGAATCCCAGGGTGGACCCCTAGGTAATGGGAGAGATCTTGGACAATGCAAACACATTCTTCGGATTCCAGGTTTCAGCTGGGTTTCTGAGCTGCAGAGAGCGGAGCTTGTTTGGAGCTGCGACTCTGACTTGTAGGAGGGCATATTTGACCCTATTAGCTGTTATCAATCAAGACTCTGTGGGCAGGGTTGCTGGAAACACTAAGATCATTCTGACTGTGGTTGTGCCTGCTTTGAGAACGAAACCAATCTTAATATAAAAAGCATACTCTTCTATGCTTTCAGGCTTACTATCCAACTGCGCCCCCAGAAGCTCTACAATTGTTATTAATATTATTTGAGTTGACCTCCAAGGAAATAGGCATTCTTTCCATTTGGAAAATTGCAAACCAATAAGAGGCATTCCACTTATCACGCATTTAACTTCTGAGGCATAACGAATAGTTCAAAGAATTATCAAAGCTGAACGTTGATGGAAGAAACACCCTGTCCGTAAATGTTAAAAATTGCATGTCCTTATAAGTGAATCCCATCTCAACATTTGGAAATCATTACAAACGTTTGTTGACTATTTGAAGCTGACACATGGTAAACAGAAATGTCATTTCTTTCATTAGTCCTGAAAAAGGCCCCTTCTCCCCCTCCTCCAAAGTCTGCTGTTCCCTTTTGATGAATTGGTCAATTATTTCAAACAATATCATTGCACAAATAGACATTAACTTGAATGATGGCGGCATGTCACTTCCCCGGAATCGCATTTGGGGAGGTCCGTGTATGACAGCTCACATTGTCTTGTCTTCAGGCCTGTTTCTATGCAGCAAGAAAACAGGCTTTCTCAATGGATCACTTCATCACAGGTGGCTTGCCTACCTGAGAGACATCCTCCTGTCAAGACTGGCAGACTTTCTCATGCGTAACTAACCCATACTCCAATGGCGACTGAAGGACATGATCAATTAGTTGAAAGCAGTTCATTTGTTTAGTATGTCAAACCCAAGAACAAGCCCCAAGGTTTAAGTTTGACAAGAGACTGTGCTTTTTTGACATGTGAAAGAAAAATAAGAAAGAGAAAGAGAGAAACAAGAAAGTCAATGGTATTTTTGACAAAGAGCCTCATGGAGACTGAAAGTTCTGAGAACCTCAAGGCCAACCCAGTGTCTTACGGCTGAGGAAAGTGAGGTCCAGAGGTGGCACGAGTTGGCAAATTTACGAAGCAGAAGTGACATCTAACAGACCTTTGATACTACCTGTTGGTGGTGCTGGAGGAGGATGTCACCCAGACACCCCGGCTGGTAGCAGAGGGTGGCATTCCCCAGATAAAGTCACCATGGTCAGGGGCTTGCCCTCAGCTTTGAACTCCTGGAAAAGCAAACCTGTCAGTCTTCCCGTGATTATTTGGATTCAACATTTTAATTCCTAAAGGGAAAAGTGAATTCATAAAGGGAAATTTCATGTCCTGTACTCAAGCCCTCCCATTCTTACGTCCCCCTTAGGACGGGAAGCATCCTGACCATGCCCGAGACACTGGGTGAATCTGAAAGTTGTTAGGTGAGCATAGAAGGGGTCGAGGAAGAGAGTGGTGTCCAGGCATGACATCTGGCCACCCTGATTTGACCACTGAGGCCACTGCTTTGTTAATGTGTTAAAGCCTGATCACATCACTCTGTCTCTTTTCTCTGAATAATTATGGGAAAATTCTGGCTTTCAGGGCTTCCCTCACCAAGAATCCAGGCTGGTTTTTGCCTAGTTAGCTTCCAGATAAGGTCTGGTAACACAGATTTGGTTTCACTAGACTGGATTTGATTCACATTTTAATTTTCCACCTCGAACCGGTCACCTTGGTTGGAGTTCTGGAGGTGCCGGTTCCTATGGGACAGTGTCCTTTCCACTTATTGGGCCATTTCTCAGAAAAGAGGGTCTGAGGGCCCACCTTCCTCAAAATCATGAGACCTCAGACCTGCCACCAGCAGACGCTACTGCTGTTGTAGCTGCCGGGAGCAGATGGCAGGAGTGTCGCCCCTCTGTCTACATGAAAGGGGACTCAGCCAGGACCCATGGCTGCGGGTAACGCCAACATCTTTCTCTCTTTCTCCCTGGAGGGGCACACGCTCTCTGCACCCCTCCTGGCTAAGGATGCTTTCTTTTCGTCCCCACAAGTTTGCCAGACAACAGGAAGCAGAATTAAAATTTGCTTGTATTTTCATTCGGACTCCAAATATTTTACTCTCTAAAGATATAGTCAGTCATCAGACCTAGAAATGTAAGCAGTCATCAGAATTCCACAGATAAGTGTTAAGCATTTCAGTCACTTATTAGCAGATCACTTCTTGGTTGTTTATCAAATACAGCGAGAGTTGTATTCATCACGTCTGCTTTTGGTTATTTTTTCTTAGCAGGCAGCCTTAGGCCAATTCCTCGAGGGGTGGGAGGGGGTGCCCCCAGATGAATCCAATGGTCCTGGGAAAGGAAAGGAAGAGAGGGTGGCAGATGATCTGAGTGGAATTCCAAAAGCAGCTAACTGGATGGAAGAGATGAGGGAAAAGATGATGTCAAAATGATTACGGAAACAATCACCAAGAGAAAGTATTTACAGTTAAAGAAACTCTGGAACGTGACACAATTGTTAGCTGTTTACAGCTCCTTCCTGAACTAAATGCAATTTCTCGGTTAGCAGGGAACCTGTCTTTCAAGCCAAGTCCGGTGGGTAGCTGCCCATGATGGACTTTCTAAGGAATGTCAAAACATCCCCTGGAGATAGTGCAATGGAGATATTTTCCTCTCCACCACGTCTCCTTGACAGATGCCTACACTTGGTTAGAAAGACTATGTGGATAAAGCTCCCTGGGTTGGTTGTGGGAGTGATTCCTTCAAGGGGGATGCTTGAGTAGTAACATGTAAGAGTAACATTCTCTCTCGTAACTTCAGGGCTTTTCTTCTGTTAAGCCCACTCAACAGCTGTGAAGATGTCAAGTGCTTGGGACAGTAAACGTGGTCCTTTTTTCTTGTTTCTGTTCTTCCCTGTTCTGTACTCGACTTCTCTTAATACGTGGCTAACGAATCTTTATCGCACAAGGGGCCGCATTGCTAGCCTAACAGGGTACTCAGATGTTTCCATCTGGTCTTGCCTTTCCTTTTCTCTGTCCTAGCAGGCCTTTCAAATAAATATCGGTCATCAGTATTGATTGCTACTAAATATCAGTGATCAAATAAATACTCAGTACAACGTAGCACTTACCACAGGCTGCCTGGCTAGGAATGCTGACTCTGCGTAATGCAGGGCAGTTTCATTAACCTTTCATGGCCTCAGTTTTCTCACCTTTAAAAAGGAGATGTTCGTACTCCCTCGTGGGATTCTTTGGGGATTAAATGAGAATACGCGTAAAGCCCTGCTGATAAATCCAGCCACGTTGCTCAATCTCGCCGGTAATCCAAGGTGCTCATTAAATACCAACTAGATATTTGTCATCTGCCTTCAACTGTCTACAATGTTGTGTACATCAACGGTAATTACATGTTCACAGGATCACGTCCCCATGATAATGGTCTTAAGAGATAGGCAAGGGTTTATGACCCTCTTTAAACAATAGATCCAACTGGTGATCAGGAAGGTTAAGTGATTTGCCCAGCGCATATATGGTCTAGACTTCTATAATTGAGCCGAACGATACTTTCCCAATTATATTTTTAAAATAGCAGATCGTTAATATATGTAAATAGCTAATCCCTAGAACTTCAGAAAGTACAATAAAATAGGGTGAAAAATTCAAGACTAACCAACTGGATGGTGATATACAAATCCAGGTCTGTGAGATTGAAAAAAAAAAAACCTCTGGTCTTAAAAATCGAGGGTTATGGTAAAAACTGTGGACCTTTTAGAGAGTCCATCACAAGGGAAGCCAGACCGTCTTTAGGGGTCTTGACACAAATTAGAGAAAGGAACGTCTCCAAGACATTTTATGCCTCTGTAGTAGATGACACTGCTGCCTCATACTGGGAAGTGTGGGGATGCAAGTCCATCCTGTTTAGATGTGAACTTTGCCCCACGGAAAGTGGCCCGGTGGAGTACCACCCAGCATGTGCCACTGTAGGCAGCAGCCCTGACCCTTTGCCATGGAAAAGCTGTACATGCAGGAGACGCCAAGGGAGGCTGTCCACTTGGGAGACCACAACCCCATGAAAAATGGGCCAGTGTTGGTTATGTCTGGGCAATGGCAAAAGAGCTTATCAAAAGAAATTCAGGGAGCTATTCTTCCTCTACATGTGATTTCTCGGTTACACCTCTTGGGGCATCTTATCAAAGGTGTAAGTAAAAATTGACCGCAATTTGTAGTAATTTGGGGTAACTTAAACTTACTATTTTCATGACTTTTTAAAGCTCTGTACAAACTGAAAAGATCGCTGCACTGAGTATGGTTTTCCTTGCATATTTCCTTCCTAATTTTCCTCCCTCCCTCCCACCCTTCTTTTGTCCCTTCCTTCTTTCTTTCCTTCTGGAATTTAGAGAATGTTAACTCTTGACTATCTTTTTACTACCAAGAAATCTATATATTGCTACAGATCACAAAACTTCTTTTATTTAAACTAATATCAGTGGTAAGGCAATTTTAAAGACACTGCTTAAAGAATTATTATGGAAATTTCAAAGCTATAAGAAGCAGAAAGAGAGGATATTATAATAACTTCATGTACTAATGACCCAGCTTCAAAACTTAACTTGAGGACAGTCTCACTTCATCTCTAATCCTAGCTTGCACCCCGTCCCTGATTATTTTCAAACAAATCCTATACATCATATCAATTCTTCCATAAATATTTCAATTAGCATCTCCAAAAGGTAGGACTCTTACAAATGTAACCTCAATGCCGTTATTGCATCCAGAAATTAAGAATAGTTCCTTACTATTGTTAAAATCCTGTTGGTGTTAAATGTTTCCGATTCTCTTTTTTTTTTTCTCTTACAGTTTGTTTGATTCAGAATTTCCATAAAGCTCCAAACACTGCAATTGTTTGACTTTTAAGTCTCTTTTCATAAAAATATAGCCCCCTCCTTCTTTCCTTGCATTTTATTTGCTGAAGGATCTGGGTTGTTTGTCCTGAAGAGATTTTTTACAGTCCACATTTTGCTGTATACCTGCTGTGTAATTCCCTTGAATCCCGTATGTTCTGAAAATTGGTAGTTAGACCTAGAGTTTTGATGAGATTTAGATTATAGTTTTATTTTATCTTACTTTTTATGCATAGCATCGCATAGGCAGTATTAGATATTTCTATCAGGAGACATATGATGTCCAGCTATCTTTCTTTTTGCAAAGATAGCTGCCATTAATAACCTGTCTAGAATAGACTTAAAATAATTTAGGGGTTGCAAAATGGTGATATCTTAATTTGAGCATTCCTTTTTAATGTATTGTCTATAATGTGCCTTTCCCTCATATATTATTCAGTGACCCTCAGGTAGAATTCTTTCAGAAACGGCAAGATAAGTGCTTGGTTATGTCTTCTTACTATTTTTCAAGATAACGAGTCATTTTCCTGGCATTCTCTAAATACGACCAACGAGATTTAAGTATTATTATAAACACACGAATTAATATATTTGATGTACTTCAATTTATTATATGTGTTAACCTTAAATTTTTATTCAGATTTACCCAGTACTGGGTAGTGAAAGCCTCTTGAAGGTGAATTTTTCGGTCATGAGTCCAGTGGGCCCTTCTTGCTTCTTGATTTCTGGTAGTAGACCAGCCCTCTAGCCATAAACAGCTACAAAAATTATACAAAGTGTATGGCTTTCAGATACCCAACATCATTGTGTTCAGGTAGCACAGGAATACAGTCCATGGCAGGAGAGATACTTATGAAGTGATCGCTTGATGCCTTGGCTTTCTGCCTGGATGATTCTTCTGGATCATGGCCCAGGAAAGGGGAACCCAAGCAGAGTACGGGACCCCACTGAGATGAGATGATGGAGATCAGAGTTCAGGAAGCTGAGATTTCTGGTTCACAGGTAATTTCACAGGTAATGCACACTTGGAATTTGTGAAGCAGAATGGTGGAGGGCAAGGAGGTCTGTAGAGAAAGAGTTTGCCTTGAGTCTTTGTCTGAATGTTAGTCTGAACAACTATTCAAGAAAGGAAACTACGAACTGAAAAAAACTACTGAGGATCCCAGAGAGCGGGGAGATATTTGAATTCCACGCAGCCTGAGTGGAAATACATTGTTGAACCCCCAGGGCATTCAGTAGAGGCTCCAGAAAGGCCATACCTCGGGAGTAAGGCTACTGCAGCCCCGAAAAAAGCCACTCTAAACCCACTCTAACAAAGCATTAAAACATAAGAGTTATAAGGTTTAAATCTTACTCAAATTAACTGCCGTCCAGGACAAAGCCCGGTGATCTTGAAAGGAAGGCACTGGACAATATGGACAATGTCAAGCATCTGGTTAAAATTACTAGGCATGTGGAGAAGCAAGCAAGACACGTGGCCCGAGACCGGGAGAAAATTTAGTTAGTAGAAAGAGAACTGTGACTTCCTAATCGTCAAACCTAAAGATTTCAATTCAGTTGTGATCTTCCTACTCGCCATCATGTTGCACGATGCCTACAGCCACTCGGCTCCGGCACTGGTTTCCATGACACCAGCCACACCTAGTTACCCACCACTTCCACCATCACTTCTTACTCTTCTTTGCTGGCTCCTGGCTAGGCCTTATTCCTAAGTATTAGTCTTCCTCAAGGTTTTTATTTCTTTTTCCTCGTTCTGGCTGACACCAAAAGTTCTCTTGGACAGCCTCATTGACTCTTATGTCTTCAAGTAAAACTTTGGTTTTGAAGAAGATTCTGCTTTTATAATCATAAAAATATTATAGTAATTATTCTAATTATTATGTCTATATGCAGTAGACTTCATCAAACATTATTCTATAAATTATCTCCTTTGATTTTCATGAAAGTCCTGTGTGAAGGAAAATTCAGGGACTCCTTAACAAAGAAGGAAAAGAAAGCTCAGAGAGATTAAGAAGGTATTTTCTCAAGGTCACCTGTCTGGGAAAGGGTTGGCACATTCTAGAATATAGGATTTCTGTCTCTGCATACCGTGCTTTTTGCAAATCTGTAGTTTCCCCCGCAAGGATTGAAAACATGGAGGATTATCTCATATTCAGTAGTCATGACACCTGCTGCTAAGAAATTGGTTGAGGAGTTCATTTAATTTTGAAAGAGAAAAGTCTCCTTTTGGGGCAGTGATGTGCAGACAGTTTCTTTGAATAATGTCTTTAAATGGACCGACGCAAAGCCTGTCAGGTGATTCATGCACCACATTGACATTCCAAAGAGTTAGATGGCTCAGCATTTGGCTTTCTCTCTCTGAGCAATTTGAACTATTTGTGCTCACATGTCCTATCATGGAGTTATGTGCCAACGTGGATGTTCCGTTTCGTTATAGACTTGGATTCTTATCTCTGTGGAAACACGCAGGAAAATCCAGGGTAACTCCAATCTCAGGCCTTGGGTCGCTTACACTTGAATTCACTGGTATTTGCTTTCTTTATAGGGAATCCAACACCTCATATAACAGGCATTTGTCAATGGTGATGACAGCTTCCTTCTATAGTTCATGCCCCATCATGGTAGTTAGCAATGTCCCTGAACCCAGGAATCTCTAGTATGCTCTCTGATGTAATCCCGTAGATTTTGTTTGGTGTCTGACTTGGAAAGTCAAAGGGTTGGACACATTTTAACTTTCCTCAGGTCGCCTTAGCACAGTCAAATATGGGTCAAACTCTGTGGTCCTCGACAAGCACACACAATCAAAAACAAAAACCGAAACACACACACAAACAAACAAACAAAAACCTCCCTGAGAAAACTAAATTTTTACTGAAGCTCTTTTCTATCCAGATCTATTCTATCATTCACAGTTTAAAAGTATTAATGCAAAACATAATTTAAGGTACTCTAACAACAAAATATTAAGTTACTGCCTCCGTTATACTTGTGAATCTAACACACATCTTTTCTATTTTTCAGAGTAGCCCCTACGATTGCTTATCTAAGTCCCACGTAACCACAAAATTAAACTTTTTGTTTTCAAAGGAGGAACAAATTTCATATTTCTAAGTATTAGCATTTAAAATGCTAAAAAATTGTATTAGTGCCCTGTGCATGTAGTATTTAGTTTAGTGGGGATAAAATAATATTTTGTAACTTTGTATATTTATTTCTATGTAAAAAATATATGCTTGTCAGTAGAAAGCAAAAATAAGGGTTAAGGGAGTAATGACCGGAGAAAGAATAAGTTTGTCGTGTTATTTCCGACTTCCTTTTGCCCAGGTTCCTGTCTAGTACAGATTTCTCACTAGAGTGAAAGTGTTGGTTTCTGTTGGTTTTTGAGTTTTGTGTTACGTTTGTCTCACACTTCATCACACCAGGGATTCGCTCAGTGCTGCACAGCTTTGAGAGTTTCTGTTTTCCTAATGTATAGCCACTTACCACATCAGCAGAATTCGCCTTGTGAAGGCTGTATTTCCTTTTGCAAACAGCCTAAACAAGTAATGTTCTATATGTTTCTTGCCACTTACCACATCAGCAGAATTCGCCTTGTGAAGGCTGTATTTCCTTTTGCAAACAGCCTAAACAAATAATGTTCTATATGTTTCTTGCCACCGTGAAGCAATTAAGCTTAACATGGAGTTTTCTTGTGGCGATTCAGTTGCTAAGAAAGCAAGGTAGTGTTTGGTCGACTTATGTTTCTAGAAAATACACAGTGTTGATTTCACTAGAAAATGTATTTATATCAGTGGTTTAGTAAATAGATTATTGTGGGTTTGTTTGCCAGGATGCTCAAAATTTAAAGTTGCAACTTGTGATAAATTAACACTGCGTGAGTCCCCAGATCTTAAATGGAGACCCTCTAAGACCTTTGGCAACACCAGCACTTATGGAAAGCTTTTGTTCTGCCACATGGTAAGGACTGCAGTGGTTGGCAGTGCCTCCTTAGCGCTGAGGACTTGATAGCTGTCACAGTAATTCTGCATGGGGGTAGTATCATCCCCCTTTAATTAAGGAGGAAACTGAGCTTCATATAATCTAAGTAATTCATTCTCTTACTCTTTTAGTAATCCGTCTCTTATTAGTTTATTCTACATTTTCAAAGAGATGGCTTCAGCCACGTCCATTAGTGACAGGAATGCTTATTCTGAGTCCAGTGAATATTTAAATCGGGTTTGTAATGAGTCACTCCATTTAGCCTATGCCAGTTGTGTTATAATGATGTTCCATCTAAAGTGAGACGAAAGGGGCTCAGAACCAGAAGTCAGACGATTGGGTACAGCAGTCAGTGTCCGTAGCTGCCTGGCTGGGTTCTGTCCTTGTAGAAGCCTCTTAGGTTTTTCTGACATATTTCCCACATCTGTGTAATAAACGAATTAGGTGGCATAACCGCTAAGTTCTCCCATTGCTAAATTTCTGTGTGTCTGTGTTGTATCATTTGGTTAAAATGCATGTTCTCTTTCAATATGTTTGCTTGGCCACTTCACAATCAACAAGACAATAGAAACAGGTTTTGGTTAAATAACCTAGTATGCTCTATTGGGAGTGAACTCCGGTGGATGTAAGAATTGACTTTTAAAGGGTGGCTCCGGGGAGAACCCCACGTGTCCCAGAGAATCCTTTCAGGGATGACAGATTTCCCTGGGTCACAGGGCTATCGCCTGGCTGCCTCTAAAACTCCATCAAAATAAACTACATAAGTTCTTCTTTCTGATTTTTGGAAGAACTTATATAATGAAAAGTTGGTTTTAGCTACCTGTTTCAAAGTAATTGATTACTTGGCTGAAAACTCCCCTCCATGCTGAAAACTAATTGCATTAAAATCAAACATTTAGCTAAAACGTTTTCTTCTCTGCTGATCTGATATCAACCAAGGGAGCAGTGGCCCCTATATCCCATACACATTTTGTTCCTTTCAATACATTGATGTCAAATAAATATGTAGACTTTAGAGTAAATGGGATGAAAATGTTTCTGTTCTACTGTTTTCTAAATATATGTATTTAAATAGATGTATATATAACTCTATAATTGAGTTGTTATATATAAACTCTGTTTTGATTCATTTACTTAAGTAGAAATGGGGAGTCTTACTCAAATAGGGATTTTGTAATATTCTCAGGCAGACTGTAAATGTTGTATGTGCCTTTCAGTGCCTCCAGTTCTAGTACCAGTCAGGGTGGATGTGGTCAGACTACACTACGTAACAAATCTCGAAATCTCACTTGGAGTAACACAAAGTTTTGTGCCTCCCTCTTGACCCCTGTCTGACGGCGGTCAGGCGGCCCCGAATACACAAGTGTGTATTAGGAACCAGGGATTCTGCCATCTTAAACATGTGGGAAGGTTTTTACAGTCAGGCTATGAAGCAGCTTCTGCCCACATCCCATTGGCCGGGATCTGGTCACTGGCCTCATACATAAGACAGACTGGATAATGTAGTTTTTGGTGGGCCCAGGGAGGGGAAAATGGGATGGAGTTCAGTGAAAACACAGCATTATGTCTGCAACAAGTCTTTATTCACATTTAATGTGATGTGCCTTAGGAATATCTCTCAAGAGAAAACAGACAAGTATAGTTTCCTTATGGGCCACAAAACCAAAGGAAAACAAAAGAATTGAAATTGTCTATCTAGATAGCAAGAATGCTGTACAAAATAATTGTTCAATGACAATGACACTTTCTCTTTAAAAATTTACTAGTAGTGAACTCAAAGTAAAGAGAACTGGCTCCTGAAGTTCAACAGAGGGCACTGACATGAATCCTTCTCTGAGTGAACCACGTGGAGAAGGTCAAGCTCCGGAGAGGGGAACATTTTAGAAGGCACGTGGTTGGTTTCTTCCAAATAGAATTTACAAGGAAAAACTAATAGACGGAAGGGGAAATCAATACATTATAAAATATTTCAGGAATACAGCAGTGAATTGTAATCGTGGACCTTACTTGGATTGTGATTCAGACAAATGATAAAAAATGTGACATTTATGAGAAAATTAGAAGTTTGTACCCTAGCTGGATATTTGAAAACATTAAAGAATTATTGATAATTTTTAGATGTGATAATATTATGATTAGTTCTTTTAAATAAGTTTTCATATCTTTTAAAGATACATATTAAATATTTTAAAATGAAATGATGGGTCTTGGGTTTTCTTCCAAATAATAAGAGGGGGGAGGAGGTGGGGTAGGAGTGAAACTCACTGACATTGAGTTGGTAATTTTTTTTTTTTTAAGAGGCTACTTTTTTTTTTTTTTAAAGAAGATGTTGGAGGTAGGAGTTTATTAATTAATTTATTTTTATTTTTGTTGTGTTGGGTCTTCGTTTCTGTGCAAGGGCTTTCTCTAGTTGTGGCAAGTGGGGGCCACTCTTCGTCGCGGTGTGCGGGCCTCTCACTATCGCGGCCTCTCTTGTTGCGGAGCACAGGCTCCGGACGCACAGGCTCAGTAGTTGTGGCTCACGGGCCTAGTTGCTCCGCGGCATGTAGGATCTTCCCAGACCAGGGCTCGAACCCGTGTCCCCTGCGTTAGCAGGCAGATTCTCAACCACTGCGCCACCAGGGAAGCCCGAGTTGGTAATTTTTGAAGTGAGGGGATGGGTTCCTGAGGATTTGTTTTATCATCCTGTCTACTTTGTTTATGTTTGCTATTCCCCACAATAAAATATTTAAAACAAATCTCCCCAAATATAATATTTTATTATTAGAGGATTATTATTTTTTTTACTTTAGATTCATCACCTCTTTTTTGTTATCTATATTTCTCTTCCTGCTTACTTGACTTGTAAAAAATTTATTTTATTGAAGTAAGTTGATTTACAATGTTGTGTTAGCTTCAGGTGTACAGCGAAGTGATTCAGTGATACATATATATGTATAACTATGCTATAGAGTAGGTCCTTGCTGTTTATCTGTTTTCTATACAGGAGTTGTATCTGTTAATCCCAAACTCCTAATTTATCCCTCCTCCCCTTTGCTTTTTTAGAAAAGTATTTCACTCGTTTTATATTGACTATGGTTTTATCAGATTCGTTTTTAATAATTTTGGTAAAGAATGAGTGTATGTAGTGGAATAAACCACCTTGAAGCTCCCCAATGTGAGAAATCATTGCCGCCAGGAGAATCTTAGGGTGTGAAAGTGATGCGCTGATTGGTTGCCAGGTAGATTCAGCAGAAGTAACCTATTAAGGAAACAGGCCCTCCTTCATCACTTCCTGAGCATCTCCCTTGAATTTTCAAAATTGCTTGGAAAAAAGTTTCCTAAAAACAAAGCAAAAACCAAACCAAAGAAAAACCCAAAAAACAAAAAACCTCTTCTTCTTGTCTTAGCAAATTGTGCCAATCCAGCCACAGGGAGAAATATTCTCAAGGTATTTGGGTCTTGCTCCCAGCCCTGAAACGCTTGAGATGTAATGACTGAAGATGACCTAGAACTTTCTCAGGATAGACTCCAGCCATCGCCTTGAGTGTAAGCTCTGTTGTCCCAGTTTGGACCAACTCCTGCCTTTCTACAGAGGGAACATTATTTTTCTTTTATTCTTCAGCACTCTTGATCAAAATAATAAAGCTTTGTTTTTGGCACTTTGGGTGAAGGAGGAAGAAGATTTATAAAGCTACAGTTCAGAGTTTAAATCAGACTAAATGCTACTTGTTTTCCTTTCCAAGCTGAATTTTTCTCTCTCTCTCAAATCTGATCAGGTTCTTAATAGGTAGTTCCTAATCTTTGTATTGTATTTCAGACCCTTTAATTGAACCACACATTATACTTTTAATATGAGGAAACAATTTTGTTGACGTTTCAGTAGAGAATATATCTTTCAGTATTCTGTGATCCTTTCCAACTGGGTCTCTATCGGATCTTCGATATGAATTTTTTAAAACCTACTGTCAGAGAAGAAAATCCTCTATGATCTCATCATTCTGACTGCCCAGGATTTTCCTGTTACACCCTTTCACTCATTTAAATGACCTCTAACATGTTACACTTATTCGATGTCTTGTAATGAGCACATAAAATGCCCTTGTGTACTATTGTGGTTGGAGTTTCACTTGGAAAATAATGCCAGTATTAATTCAAAGAACTTGGAAGAAACCAATTAGCTTCCTCAAATCGACAATTCAGACTTGCAGGTGGTATTCAGGGGATTCTCGATAATGAACACTTAGCCATATTGATCTAGAAAACTCTCAGTGTTACTTTGAATACATCCCACTGCCTCTGTAGACGGGAAAGTCAGACTAAATCTGGCACCTGCTCAAACATCAACAAGAAAGGAGGTTGCCAGACTTCCCAGCGCCTTTAGCCCATCAGTCAGACAAAACGTGTCTACTGAGTTTTCACTTTCTAAATAAAAGACTTGAAACAAAGAGACATGGTTCTGACCCCACAGGACTATAAGCATTAATATATAGAATATAAAAAATTGCAAAACCATATGCTATATTGTGCCTGGATCCTTACATGCTCAAGGAGTATTAGAGGTAAACTTTGGAAGAGTTGACAGTAAAGAGTGATGAGGAAAAGAGTGGAGTAAAAGACCAATGTTGGGCAGTAATGAGAGAGAAATTCTGACAGATGAGAGCATTTGAAAAAATGTTTTGCAAGTGAAACCAAGGTGAAGGTGGGATTAAGACCATGGTCATCACTTTTCTTTTCTTCTGTACCACAAACGGGTCAGTTTCTCCCAAAGGACATCCCTATCCGTAACGGTGAAGGATCACAGGCAGTGAGAAACTGAAGATTCCTGTCCGTCCTTATGGGTCCACTCACCCTGGCTGGTTCCAGGAAGTCCCGTCTTCCCCACTCCGTTCTCTCCTCCTTTCCCAACAGTCGGCTCTGCTGACTTGAGGTCAGCAAGTTCCCAGAACTCGGGAAACGGTTCATTGTAGAGAAAAGAACATAAGACCATAGCAGAGTCATGTATGATCTGATATCTCTATCAGGCGAAAAATGAAGAGCGGGGGAAACAATTCACTTGAACTCAAAGTGACCTTTCCAATTCTTGAAATTAGAAAGGTCATTTTGCATGAGCGTTTTACAGCAGATGACGACCACGTAACGTCCTCTGCCCTCTCCTGAGGACCACTCCTATTTCATTCAGTACAAGAAGAAGACGAGAAAAGGAGGGTGGATGTAGGAGAAAGATGAAGAGGGAAGAGGAAGAGAATAGGTGGAGCTGCAGCCTGAGATCACGTTGACGAAACTCTTTCCTAAATATGAGAATTCTCTTCCATGAGAGTTGACTCTCCCACCGACTCTTCTCCGAGTCATGAGAAGACATTTTCTCCTCCCTCCGCCTTCCTGTCTGCAGGCGTGGCCCCAGATGCCACCTCGGATGCTGTCAGGTTACGTACGCTCCCCATCAGGCTTCTGCCTCTCAAAGATTCAGCACGTTTCCCCTTAGCTCAGAGTTGCACCCCTTGAAAGAAAACGAGTCCCATTTACCGCCAGCAATTCTACTCCTTACTCACGGTGCTGTAACTGTTCTGTAGTCATAACAGGTTTTATCTCTCCTCTTGACAGGTGAATTCTTCCTGCTTTTCTGATGTTGGTTTATGGCTGGTTGCCCTGCGCTTACCTCTTTTATAGAACGAGGAACAGAAGGAATCAGGGGGAAAGGGTTGTAGGGAAGGAGCCCCCAAGAGTGTACAGTCACCTGGCCCATTCCAGGTGGTCCTGTTTCTAATGCCCTGGGCCTCCTGGTACCAAAGGCTTGGAGGAAGACACAGACATATCATGTTCAGCCTTCCTTACTTCAGAAAAAAAAATCCCAGGGAATCACAGTGCAATTATAAGTCTTATTATTCCTTAGCATTTAATAAACCCCCAGTGAGAGATGCTCAACATAAAATAAGCTGGTGTGGTATCTGCTCTTTGAAAAGCTGAAGCTCAAAAGACAGACCAGAGTAGGCAAGTCATACAGATGGACGGAGGATTGAAGCAAATAGGGAGGAAGGGGGACCAAGACCGATGGTTAAGTCCACGGATCTCTGCTTTTTTTTTCTCCAAGATAATTCTTCTGGGTAAGGACCACAGAACATTCTGGAAGGGGCTTTTTTTTTCTTTTCTTTCTTTTTTAGTTTCATTTGTTTGTATTTAATCAAGGTTTGCTGTAAACAGTGGAGCCAAGCTTCTCATAATCATGCTCGCCATCGGGGGTTTCAATACAAAACTCCCACTTAAAATCACAACTCTACTTCGCTGAAAAACCTTTCCAACCCACTCTGTTTTACATTTTTCCTATTGGTTTTCTAAAATAGGACTGGAAAGTGCTAATGGAGTGTTTTGGAACTCCGAGTTCTTTGTGGTTTTTTAAGTCTCTTAAAAAAAATCAGTCCTTATCACCACTAATCAGGGCTTATGTGTGACTGGAAAATTAGAAGCTTCACACGTGGCTTGCAGGAGACACAGAGGCCTGGTCTCAGAGAGAAAACATCTAGACACTGATGTGATTACTGAGGACAGAATATTCCCCTGTACCCGTGTGGGTCTGGATGCCTTCCAAGTTATTAATAGCCATGGTGACAGGACTTTACATTATATTACTTCCTAATCAACAAGAACAGAATGTGAGCTCTGGGGATTGTGACATGGAAACTATGTGGTTGGCTCAGTTGTGTTTTATTTTCTCCTTTTGAGGGCTGTCTGTCCTTTGTGCTTTTTACCACTGCTTGTGGGCAAACATCTCCATGGATGATGAACAAGAAATGACCTCATGGAAACAGTCTGGGGGTGACCCTCAACTGATTTTAAATAATATATACAGAGGGAAGGGAGGTGACCTGCTTCCCACAGGGCCGGTTTGATCCGCTGAAGAGAATTAATCTGAAGCTTTCTACAATGAACCCTTGGGTGGAAATGCCTGTCTCAGGAAATACTGGCCTCAGATTTCCATCTGGTCAAAAAGAGAGCATTTTTGTTGCTACTGAGGTTGGGATTAACTCAAAAAGGGAAACAGGGTGTGGATGGCCAGACTCCCTCAGCCTCTCATACAAAAGCCAGCTCCGGGCACAGAAACACAGGTAGGGCCCTGGGCAAGTTAAAATAAATGCATGAATGAAACCCCGAAAGGTAACATTTTTAAAAAACCTATGATGGCATAAAATAATTCACTCCCTCGTTAGTTGTTTTTTTTCCTCCTTCCAGTTCTTTTTTTTTAAAATAGGGCTGTAGTTTTTTCAAAATTTAATTTTTATTTTATATTGGAGTATAGTTGATTTACAATATTGTGTTAGTTTCAGGTGTACAGCAAAGTGATTCAGTTATACATATACATATATTCATTCCTTTTCAGATTCTTCGGGGATAAATCAGGAGTTTGGGATTAACTTATACACACTACTGTATATAAAATAAGATAATCAACAAGGACACAGGGAACTCTACTTAATATTCTGGGGCTTCCCTGGTGGCGCAGTGGTTGAGAGTCCACCTGCCGATGCAGGGGACGCGGGTTCATGCCCTGGTCTGGGAGGATCCCACATGCCACGGAGCGGCTGGGCCCGTGAGCCATGGCCGCTGAGCCTGCGCGTCCGGAGCCTGTGCTCTGCAACGGGAGAGGCCGCAACAGTGAGAGGCCCGCGTACCGCAAAAAATAAAAAATAATAAATAAATAAATATTCTGTGATAACCAGTATGGGAAAAGAATCTCCTTCCAGTTTTATTGAGATATAATTGGCATACAGCATTGTTTCAGTGTTTTTTGTTTTTGTTTTTTTGACTGCACGGCTTGCTACAGGATCTCAGTTCCCTGACCAGGGATTGAACCTGGGACCACGGCAGTGAGAGCTCAGAATCCTAACCACTGGGTAGCCAGGGAACTCCCCAGCACTGTTTAAGGTGTGTAACACGCTGATTTAACTTACATACATCATGAAATTTACATTCACAGTAAGTTTAGTGAACATCCATCATCTCCTATAGGTACAAAATAAAAGAAAAAGAAAAGCAATATTTTTTCCTTGTGATGGGAAGTCTGAGAGTTTACTCTCTTAATAACTTTCATACATAATGCAAAGCAATGTTAATTATATTTATCACCTTGTACATTACATCCCTAGTGTTTATTTATCTTATAACTGGATGCTTTTTATAACCGGATACCTTTTGACCGCCTTCATCCAATTCCTCCTCCCCTCCCCCACCTCTGTAAACGCAAATCTGATCTCTTTTTCTATGTTGTTTGTTTGCTTTTAAAGTATAAATGACCTCCAACACTACGTTAGTTCCTGTTAGACATTAATTAATGCATTTCTTTAATTGTCTATTCAAAGGGATGTTCCCTTTGGCATCCAGCACACGAAATTTAAGAATTTTTCCAGGCGTAAAACAAGATTTTACATTAAGGTAGCTCGTCAGTCTGACTTTATTTCTGCTTTTTCTAGGTTTTGGATGGCATATGGTGAGATGGAGAAGCACCTGTCTCTCCTTCCATGTCTTAGAGTTAATTTATTATTATCTCCAAGCCACCTGTTCTCATAATGGCTAGATTTTGAGGCTTTAAGTCTTATTGCTGCTACTCTTTTACTCAACGGTCCAGATTGTTACATATTCAAGACCTGGAGCTCTGGAGTTTTCGGTTTTTGTAAACCCTGGAACCACTGTAGACTCACCACGTAATAAATTCTCAAAAATGTGAATTGTTTGATTGTATCAAAGACCTAAGCTATTCTCTTTGAAATTGTTATTTAGGAAGCCATTCATTTTGTTGTTACTTTTTTTTCCCCCCCAGTTTAATGAGGGGGAAAGATTAGTATATACAAAACAAACACATAATAGTTTTACTTGAAAAAAAAAGTTATGTCGTCTGCCTTGTTTGATTTCTGTTTTGATAACCGCCTATGTATTTAAAATGTGCGATGAGACAGCAGCTTAGGGGTCTTTTCAGTTCCCTGATTCCAGGAACCTCTTAGGTTTTATGGAGACTCATGCGCAAATTCTTTAAATTCCCGCTTCACCGTTCTTGCCACAATTTTAGATTTCAAAGGATCCACAAGTGTGGCCCCACTAGGAAGAAGTGTGCATTTCAGGACCTCCTAACACCCACACTTGGTCAGGTTGGATGTTCTTTTCTATGAAATCATCTTTTAAACCTTACTTGCAGTTTTCAAAAAGATACCGTCTTGACTTTGATAAACTCTGGCGCTCGGAATTCCTTATGTTTCTGTGTCTTTTTCCTTGGGCTTGCCCGAGACGAGGTCTAACATTGTCAAATCATTGGGGGGAGGGCTTTATTTACAATTTCAAATCATTTTTTTTCATCATAGAAAAATAAATGCCACGTCTTGGGAATAAGTGTCAGAGCATCCTTTGAAGACAATCGGCTCGTGTTTCCAGCACAGTGAATCCCTGAAGTCACTTTTGTGTTTTGTTTCTTTAACATGTATATATTCTTAAAACTGACTATGTACCTTGGATGTGTTTCATTCTTCTCTCTGACCAGAGACAGGCCATCTCTCCTTTAGTGGTCGACCATCGCTTTTATATTTTCCGGTTGGGACAAAATAATCTTTTGGCGATTCTATCGTGTTTTTTTCAAAAATGTCAATTATCCTATTATGATGAGAATCATAACATTTGAGAATTATTGTTTAGTAATTTACTATACATCCTCTCACCTCTCTGCCCCCCAAACACACACACACAGACACACACACTGACAAAAGGCAAGCTAACTACTAAGCTAGGACTTAGAACCTGGGTCCCTATAGTTTCAGCCTAATACTCCTTAGGAATGAATGCATATCAGACCCCTCCATTCAGCACATCGTAGGGACTGGCCTCTTAGTTTTTATCTTTCCTGGGGTAAAGTAGAATAACAGATTGGAACCGTATTTATTCTTTTTCTTTCTTTGCCTCAAAGCTGTCTAAGATCACTTAGGAAAAGCAAAAGTTAAGTATTCTTTAGCTGCTCCAAGAGCTACCAGAAGTGAGTAACAAAGCAGTTAAGTCCAAAGCAGTAATTCTAGGTAAAATAATGGCAGCTAACGTTTGCGTAGTCCACAAACTACATTCACATGTGCCATTCCATATCATACTCACTTCTTTATATCACCCTTCTTTCATTGTTGAGCAGATGAGGGGTCATGACACTTGAAAGAATTTTTCACAGAAGGCAACATACTCTGACAGCGAGTTCCATTTCAGTGAACTGGATTTCTTTTCTTTTCCCTTTCCTTATTTAATTTCATCCTCCTTTTTTTGTCAAGTGCATTTTGAATTTCACTGTCCTTTCAATATAACCTGTTCACATTTACTGTGATTTCCAGTATTCTTAATTTATGCTTGTAATGGACCATGCTTTGGGTTTGCTTATTGATGTTTTGGGTCCTGCCTCTTTGTGATTTAGTCACAAAGTGCTTTAGATTAGTTTTCTTTTTTAGGTTTAAAATTTTTGCACTATTTGTTTAAAATGTAAACTACCTGTAACATTCCTTGTAGTGTTTCTTCTATAGTTTTAATAGAAGAGCCTCAAATTTGGTCAGCTCCTGTTTTGTGTTGATGTGAGCACTTCCTTGCGTTCTGATCACAAAAAACCACCCGGGCTCACCTCTTATTCTCTCTGCCCCAGGGGTGACATTTGCCAATTAGAAACCTAGATCTGTGTGCTTCGTGTATTCACTGCTAATAGCGTTTGTTATTTCTAGGTGCCTTCTTCACTGGATAGAGCTGGGTTTTTTGTTTTTTTTTTAATGTTTTATTCTGAAAGCAAAATCAAATCTGAAACCACAGAATTCTTTCTCACGTTTCCTCATTCTATGTTTGTACCCTTCTTTTCTGATGATTCCCACCAACACTAATAGGTCAACTCATTTGACTGATCCTACCATGAAAGCAAAGTACTTCAGAATTATTTTCATAATACCAAGTTATCAACAGTTATTAAGTAAAGTTCAAGGTTCCTTTGAAATTCTTTTCGTCTTTGGACTCTATTCTATTAGAGATGTACAGTTAAAATACTCATTCAATTAATTCCTTTAATATATGATTACATTATTATTTTGATATGCATCTTGGTTCATTTGTATCTGTATTTAATTTCAAGATACACTTTTTATTATTTTGATTAAATTTTACTTTATAATATGTAAAACACTTAGATGTGTCAAAATTATGTAAAAAAGATACTCAGATTTATTATACCTGATTCTATTTCTTTGAGCTCACTTCTACCAATCCCCTATACAGATCTTCCTTGATATATGATGGGATTACATCCCAATAAACCCTTCATAAATTGAAAATATTGTGAGTTGAAAATTCATTTAATACACCTAACCTACTGAATATGATAGCTTAGCCCAACCTAGCTTAAAAGTACTGAGAACGCTTACATTAGCCTACAGCTGGGAAAAATCATCTCACACAAAGCCTATTTTACAATAAAGTGTTGAATATCTCATGTAATTTATTGAATACTGTACTGAAAGTGAAAAAGAATGGTTGTCTGGGTGCAGAATTGCTGTAAGAGTATTGGTTGTTTACCCTTGTGACCCTGTGGCCCACTCACTGCTACTGCCCAGCTTCATGAGAAACAAAATTCAAAATTTGAAGTATGGTTTAATTCGTATCATTTGTGCTTTACTGTAAAGTTGAAAACTCATAAGTCGAATCATCCTAAATCAGGGACCGTCAGCAATATTTTACTAGGTTTGAGTTTTTTACTCTTATTTCCCTTTTTTCTGACATAAAATATAGCATACAACGTATTTTTTTGTAGTTTGCTTTTGCCATGAGATGGTGGATCTTTGAAATCACTTCATACCAGTTTGTAGAGATCTTTCTCATTCTTTTTTTTAAAAAGATACATTTTTATAACTTCTGAATGCTTGTAAATCTGATAGGCATCTCTTGCCAGGAGGGGAGAGGGTCATTCAGGAGTTCGGGGGTCTTCGGTTATTTAAAGTAATTTATTTCTCCCATTCGTACCTGTTCTAGTACTTTGGGTCTCACATTTTTGTAACCAATGCCTTAAGCTTAAGTGAGCCTGCAAACCCCAGACTTATGATCAGATGCTGATTTGTACTACATCTGCCGTATGGCTACAAAAGATAAGCTATCCCTGAAAACAGAGAAGTTTCCTGGTCTCCTATTTCCATAAGCAGAGAATGAAAAGCCCTAAGGTTTTCATCATCTACCTTTGTGATCTCTAACAGTTGAAAATGACCACACACAGCCCATAACCATTGTATTCCTCATCCTGCCACGTTTGTGACGGCAGCCGCATAGCCCACCAAAGCCAAAGCCGTTCCTTCAACGGACACTTCATTTCCCACAACTCTGGGGGACTCTTTAAGTGTCTCCTTCATCACTGGACACCACAGAACACCAGTGTCCCATCCTTTAGTGCTAGAGGAATCTTTGCTGCCTTCAAGTCTAACAGATGAGACCAGACATTTCAGATTCTTATTTCCCTGAGCATCTGTCATCCTACTTCTGGTACCAGTTACTCTACTGGTAACAGCCAACACCAGCTAGTTTCTCCCAGATTTCCCCCAGGATATTAAATGGGTTAAAGAATCTGAATTTTGACTGAATAGGACAAAAATCACAAAGATACCTCCAGAATCCATAAGTAGCTCCAGAGCCATCGCCCCACCTGCCAAGTTGGAAAGCTGTCCCCCAGATTATTTACTCGTTACTTACATCAACATAGCTCTGCTTGTCCCAGTGACTGTTCTTTGGGCAAAATTTCTTTATGTTGTTGAAGTTATTGTCTTTCGTTTCTCCGATACTTTGTGACCCTTGATGGTGCTGTGGCAGTTAGATGTTCTGCTGAATTTCTTTGTGCTGCCACCTGAGGGAAGGGGTGAATTGTGCAGCTGTGATTTCCTCCTGAGATTATTCTCATGTTATCAATTCTGTGTGGCCGATAGTGGGAAAAGAGGCATCATGGGTTAATGTGTCTGGCTTCTCCTGCTGGACTATCCCATTAAGCCCCTTCTGGGTGGCCCCAGACCCTACCATGTGTGTCCATGACGTACTGTGGCGGGTGTCCTGTATGTCCTGCATCCATGTTAGGCTGTGGTTCCCTTTTGCAATTCTACTGTCCCTCTATTCTAGACTTCTGGCATTTCTCACATTATCTGGTCCACCAAAAGTCCTACATAATGATTCAGGTATGAAAAAAATACATTTTTATATTATCTATAGGGATTTGGGATAGCAGAAGGATATCTTGACTGTCTGATGCCTTGAAAACACTTTCACTGGCTTTCCTTCATTCATGTATGCATTGCTTCATGTATTCGTCCATTAGGAGTAAGTTGCTGCTTTCTGTGTGCCAAAGATTCTGCTAGAATCTGAGGACTATCAAGATCGCTTAAGTCCCCACAGTTCCGTAGAAATGTTAGAAATCATGACAGGAGCTATAATGAAGGTGTGTGCAGAGCTTTTGGAAAGGAAGCGGCATTTAGAAGAATACAATACATCTGAGTCTCTTTCCCATTTCTGGGGCTTTCTATATTCTACATGGCAATCGAGTCATACGCCTTTTTTTAAATTTAGTATTATATCTCATTAAATGTCTACATACCACAACATTTATTTCATTGAAAACTACCCAAGAAAGTGTAAAATCACTTAATAACTGGTTTTGTACACCTTGGTTTGGTTGAGAGACTCTTACAAGCAAATAGAAGGTAACTAATAAGTGTTTACTACACTGAACAGTTTTCAGAACTCTTCTCCTCCTCCCATATCTGCCCATTTATGTCTCGGTATAAATTCTGCTTTAGAAAATACTTCCATGACTCCTTTAAATAAGTTAAGTTTCCCTTTAGATTTGTTATACTACCCTGCACTTCGCCTTCATAACACTTGACAACATTCTTTTCGAAATAGCGGGTATGTGGAATTATTTGTCTGACCTCTTTTCTCCCCACTACATTGTAACCTCTTAGCAGGAATTTTGTCTGTTTGAACAAGACCACATAGGCAGATGAGGAGCTTTAAAAATACATGTTTCGGGCCTCCTTGGTGGCGCAGTGGTTGAGAGTCCGCCTGCCGATGCAGGGGACACGGGTTCATGCCCCGGTCCTGGAAGATCCCGCATGCCGCGGAGCGGCTGGGCCCGTGAGCCATGGCCGCCGAGCCTGCGCGTCCAGAGCCTGTGATCCGCAACGGGAGAGGCCACAACAGTGAGAGGCCCGCGTACCGAAAAAAAAGAAAAAAAAATACATGTTTCATTTTGAGTCCATGAACTTGCTTTAGGTGTTCCATGCAGAAAAGCAAAGCATCCTCACAGAGAAAATGTCAGTGGGCTTCTCTGTGAAATTTGGTACCAAACTATAGGTTCTATTTCCCAGTTGAAACATGCAGGTGAGCGCATTACCTGACTCAGTCTCCTTCTCATGCTCACGATGAATCCAAGATGAGGGTGCAATTACACCTCCCTTCCACGGCTCCCTCTTTTCTCTCTTCATCTGGCTGGAGAGAGGAATGGAGTCTCAGCCCTTCTCAGCTCCGTGAACTCCAAGTGGATCCGCGGACAGCGCTGCAGCTGGCGGTGGGAAACACCGCCCATTGCACCTGCTGTGGTGTCACTTCTCATCAAACCGGTGCTCCCGTTCACAGTTTTAGGTGAACAAAAGTTTAGGGACATGTCACCTGTACTCTTGTAAAGGCTGTAAACAGGACAGGATATAAAGAGACCCTCGGTAGAGATAAATTTTAAAAACCACAGGAAACAAGAAAGTATTCCGCAAGTAAACATTGGTCGAATATTTTAAAGGGCGATTTTCAGTTTCGGAATATTTGTTACAATGATTGATTTCAGGTGGAGTCCTTCTTAGGGTAATATGTTTCATGGTGTTCTCCTGTGTGGAAATGATACTGAAAGCACATCTGACTATCTAAATACTAGGAGTTGTGCTGAAAACCAAAAACTAGTGACGTGTAAGTTATACCTGTAAAAATCACCACCTGTATGAGCATCACAGCCTCCAAAATCAGAGTAAAAGAAAGCAATGATTAACAGAAATGCTCTTGCAAAAAGTCCCGTGGCAATCAAATTTATCAAGAGCGAATTTGTGTTCATTTCATCTGGTATTAATGGCTTGACAGGAGCCAGGGGAAGGTTTGCTCTTGATTAAGAGATGGAAGTTCAAAGCAATCTGGGGTTAGGTTTAATATTAAAAACCTGCAGACAAATTTTAGATGGAAACTTTGAACCAGGAATAGTTATAAGTGAAAATATCAGTACGACTGGAAACTAGCATAAAGCAAATGACTATCTAAATACTAGGAGTTGTGCTGAAAACCAAAAACTAGTGACATGTAAGTTATACCTGTAAAAATCATCCCCTGTATGAGCACCACAGCCTCCAAAATCAGAGTAAAAGAAAGCAATGATTAACAGAAATGCTCTTGCAAAAAACCCAACAATTTTGGGCTTCCCTGGTGGCGCAGTGGTTGAGAGTCCGCCTGCCGATGCAGGGGACACGGGTTCGTGCCCCGGTCCGGGAAGATCCCACATGCCACGGAGCGGCTGGGCCCATGAGCCATGGCCGCTGAGCCTGCGCATCCGGAGCCTGTGCTCCGCGACGGGAGAGGCCACAACAGTGAGAGGCCCGCGTACAGCTAAAAAAAAAAAAAAAACCAACAATTTTGACTGTTTTTTTTTTCATTATTGACTCTCTCTGAAGCCAGACTCAAGTGTACACATATAGAAATTAAAAGTTTTGGTGGACACTTGTGCTTAGAAAAACGTTTGGAATTAAGCATGAGGTGCTTCCCATGAGAACAGAGGGCATAAGACTTACCGGTTTCCTGGTCTAATGCAGATGATAACTCTCAGCTCCCAGCTTTACCCAGAAGAAACTTTTTGGTGGCATCATTCTGCCCAGGGAGTGTCGAGGATAGCTTGTCATGTGTGCGTCATGAGTTCTTTAGATTCAGGAGAATAAAAATGGGATAATCCTTAAGGGGGCCATGTACACTGCAGTTAATAGCAAAACATTTCAGCTGTGTCATGGGGGTAAGACCCCTCCGAATTAGCGGAGACTTTTGGAGCATTTGAGGACAGTTCATATTTTACATACTTTTAAGGATGTCTCTGTTACAGCGGATTGAATGGCGACGCTTTCTTCCTCGTTTCCACTAGACCTCAGGATGACAGTGATTGGGACGCCACTGTGAGCGTGAGACACTTGATAACACACGCCAACTTTACAAGGGAGAAGAAGGAAAACAGGCTGGCTGTCTCCTGGGCCCTCAGCAAGACTAAAGATATGAAAAGAAATGTGAGAGAGGATCCAAGGAAGACTGATGCTCCTTTGGGCAGAGGAGAAGTCCCCCTCCCCACCTTTAGGGGGGTCTGGGGTGCGTGCTAAACTCTCAGTGCTGGGCTTCATGAAAGGGGCTTCACTGAGACCCCCGGGGACATGGGTGAACAGGAAGACACAAAGAGCTGGTACTTGGCCCAGGCCTAATGGGACTGCAGCCCCAGGTGTGACACCATGGAGCCACTGACAAGAGCTACGTCCAGACAAGCCATGAGTCCTCCATGGACCACTCTCTGGGCTCCGATCCCATCCACTGGCTGACCTCCAAAGACCAGGAGAAGGTTGCAGCCAAGAGACGGAAGGACGCTTGGTCTCTGGATGACTGCTTGAGCTCAATGTGCAGAAGACTGGGGTTTCAGGGAGAAAATGAAAATGGAAATACGGGCTTATTGTGTGAAGCCAGTAGATTCTGTGGTTGTTTTTTAAGTCAGTTAGCCTACTTGATTAATAAACATACGTAGGTGGAGACTCAAGACAACTGCTCACTAAGGAAGGCCAAATGTCAACTGTCGGGAGTGAAATTGGGAGATGTAGCAACTTGGACCTGCTGGTTTTTTCTTTTTGAATTTTATTTTATTTATTTTTTATACATCAAGTTCTTATTAGTCATCCATCTTATACATATTAGTGTATACATGTCAATCCCAATTCATCCACCACCACCCGCCCCCCAACACTTTCTCCGCTTGGTGTCCATGTTTGTTCTTTACATTTGTGTCTCTATTTCTGCCCTGCAAACCAGTTCATCTGTACCATTTTTCTAGGTTCCATATATATGCATTAATATACGATATTTGTTTTTCTCTTTCCGACTTACTTCACTCTGTAGGACAGTCTCTATATCCATCCACATCTCTACAAATGACCCAATTTCGTTCCTTTTTATGGCTGAGTAGTATTGCATTGTATACATGTACCACATCTTCTTTATCCATTCATCTGTCAACAGGCATTTAGGTTGCTTCCGTGACCTGGCTATTGTAAATAGTGCTGTAATGAACATTGGGGTGCATGTGTCTTTTTGAGTTATGGTTTTCTCTGGGTATATGCCCAGTAGTGTGATTGCTGGTCATATGGTAGTTCTATTTTTAGTTTTCTAAGGAACTGTTCTCCATAGTGGCTGTATCACTTTACATTCCCACCAACAGTGCAAGAGGGTTCCCTTTTCTCCACACCCTCTCCAGCATTTGTTGTTTGTAGATTTTCTGATGATGCCCATTCTAACTGGTGTGAGGTGATACCTCACTGTAGTTTTGATTTACATTTCTCTAATAATTAGTGATGAGACTTATTGAAGACTTATTGAAGAGACTGTCTTTTCTCCATTGTATATCCTTGCCTCCTTTGTCATAGATTAGTTGACCATAGGTGTGTGGCTTTATCTATCTCTGGGCTTTCTAACCTGTTCCGTTGATCTATGTTTCTGTTTTTGTGCCAGTACCATATTGTCTTGATTACTGTAGCTTTGTAGTATAGTCTGAAGTCAGGGAGTCTAATTCCTCCAGCTCCATTTTTTTCCCTCAAGACTGCTTTGGCTATTCGGGGTCTTTTGTGTCGCCATACAAATTTTAAGATTTTTTGTTCTAGTTCGGTAAAAAATGTCACTGGTAATTTGATAGGGATTGCACTGAATCTGTAGATTGCTTTGGGTAGTATAGTCATTTTCACAATATTGAGTCTTCCAAGCCAAGAACATGGTATATCTCTCCATCTCTTTGTGTCATCTTTGATTTCTTTCATCAGTGGCTTATTGTTTTCTGAGTACAGGTCTTTTACTTCCCTAGGTAGGTTTATTTCTAGGTATTTTATTCTTTTTGTTGCAATGGTGAATGGGACTGTTTCCTTAATTTCTCTTTCTGATCTTTTGTTGTTAGTGTATAGGAATGCAAGAGATTTCTGTGCATTAATTTTGTATCCTGCAACTTTACCAAACTTGGACCTTTAATGAGATTTTTCTTAGAGTCATCGTGAGCCACCTTATGGCTTTTGGATGCTCTGGGCACTAAGCATTCCATCTTTGTAGGGTTTGCCTTTCACCAGGGGCTGGAAGGTGGACATTCCTGGTGCCCAGTTACGCAACTGTCACCTTGAATTCCCTACTTCCCTGCCCTTGACAGCCTTCAGGAGTTGAGGTCATGACTATGTGGATTTCCTGTGGCTTCTCATCTCTTCTGCTAGGCAACTTTTCTTGCTTTTTAAAATATGGAATGTTATCCCCTTATAACAGCTTCAGAGCCCAAGGAAATGACAACAGTTCTCTAAATGCAGAATTTTCTGAAGAACGCTTTCCCCTATGACACACATGTATGTACAGCCTGTTTATATAAAAAAGTTAATATTTTGCAGCATTAAGATTATTTTATTCAACAATAATGTGGATGTACCACAACAGGGAATTTGCTGGGTGAACCCGTTCTGATTATCGTATAAGACCTGGTTTGATGCAATTCAGCTTAATAGAGCCCTCAAGATAGGTTCAGTAAGAAAACCACTCTTCACAATGTGACAGAATTTATACACTTTCAACCCATTGTTTTAGATCAGGGACCTCCAGCCTCTTTGTTTGCAGAAACCTTAAAAGATCAAAACCTCCAATTGAATTTGGTTTTATTCCATTTTTCTTTAGAGATTTGAACTTCCCCCTTTGGAATTTATCAATAGTTTCATTCTCTTTCATTTTCTTTAGACTTTAGAAACTAAGGGGTGACATCAGGAAAATGTCATCTGGGCCAGCTCTGGAGCCTTCTTTTGAAGCAACGCACGCTCCCTGGGGCTGTAGGAAAAGGCAAGCTAGCAGATATGCCAGGATGTCTGTCGATGACTAATTCAAAGGAAAGAGAAGACACATCTGATGCATTCCTATTATAAAACAAAAATTGAAATAAATGCACAGATTTATTCACCTTTGATATTTTCTTATGAGAAAGCATCAAGATTTTCTTCTGCCACTGTAATGATCTGGTAAACGACCTAAAATTCAGGTTATACTGTGTTGTCAGATCATACAAAAATGATACTTTAGGTATAGATTTTTAAAAAAAATCTGAAAAGTGATCTGAGAAATTAGAACAGTGATAGAGATGTATTATAGGCAATCCAATAAGACTTACCCTTTGAAAAAGTCATCTTTAAAGTTTTACAAAGCATCCTGGATTTTAGAGAAACTTACTGAAACCATAATAATGGAACATCCCGGGGGTCCAGGGTACTTAGGTAAAGAGAAAAACTACAAAGGTAATTCTTCCAGGCTGTAACTCAGCATGCTATAACCCTTTGCTAGGTGGGTAACTTTGTAACTCATATGAGTAGAACATTGTAGAATTTGTTTGATAAAGTCATTGCTTAGGAATAAGATGTAACGGAAGTACAACGGGGATAAAGAATATATTTTTCAGTTTTTTGAAAGCAGTGCTACTGTTTTGGGAAACCATGAACGTTGTGGAGTATGTACCATTGCACAATAAATAGAAATACTATGGCTTTCATCTCCATTACCTGGATTTTTATGTGAAGCTATAAGCAATTTGAAAAACGTAATGAAATTACATTGGACTTTTACTTGGAACACGGTGTTTGTTTTTCCAGCTTTGAATGTTTTTTGTTGAGAATTTACCAATGAGAATCAAAATAAAAATAAAACTTTTTAACTAAAGACATACATTTAAAAGTTTGGACAAAATTAGCAGTGCAGAGTAATAGCCAGGGGGTAAAATGTGTCCCATTGTAGAATGCTATTATGTAATAACTTCCATGTCCTTTACTGTGATAGGAGTTGAGTTTGATGTCTGGCTGAAAATGGACAGGAATAGAATTTTCCCAGATATCTATCCAACCTTCTAGACTATGGTCAGAATATACTTTTTGCCCAAGTTGTGTAATGTTTCTGTGTGAGGTTCATTTACAAATCTAAGATTTTCATTGGCTGTTGCTTTCACTGGGTAGCATAATTCTACTGAATTATATGCCACTATTTAAGAATACTAATGATATAGTTTTCCACTGTGGAAAATGAATTTTAAGTCATTTTAACCCACTATGAACATTTTTTTAAAAAAATAAATTTATTTATTTATTTTTGGCTGCGTTGGATCTTCGTTTCTGTGTGAGGGCTTTCTCTAGTTGCGGCGAGCGGTGGCCACTCTTCATCGCGGTGCGCGGGCCTCTCACTGTCGCGGCCTCTCTTGTTGCGGAGCACAGGCTCCAGACGCGCAGACTCAGCTGTGGTGCACAGGCTTAGCTGCTCCGCGGCATGTGGGATCTTCCCAGACCAGGGTTCGAACCCGTGTCCACTGCATTGGCAGGCAGATTCTCAACCACTGCGCCACCAGGGAAGCCCCACTATGAACATTTTGATAGTAGTTTTTAGAGCCCTCTCATAAAGCATTTTTTTAAAGCAGTAAGACTGGGCCGTGTCTTAACATAGGGTAATAATTCACACCAATTATATCGCTAAACGTAAGGTCTCAGGCCTGATAATATATCATAATTCATACCTTATGGTCTGATAGTAATTAAAATACCATCTTTAAATATATTGCAAACATACGCAATTGTTGAAATCTTGCTTATGTGGAATAACATTCCGTGCTTTATTACCCAGAGTGGCACCCCGTTCATTATCCTGACAATGTTGTAATTGTTAGAGAACCACTCTGAGGTTACCTTTAATATCCCCACAGACTTGGACTTTATCTCATATTATTTTGACTATTAATGTTGCTAATACTCTCCCGGCTGTGAAATGCTTTGAGTCTGAGTTGATTTCTCCATCATATACGTGGATCAGGTACAATCAGCTGGTTGTAAGCTACTGACGCACACACGCCGACATCTCTCCGCTGTGGGGAGCAGAAAGCGATGCACAAAAGGCTGTACTTACTGAGTCAGGAGACTGTGTGTCAGAAGATCTTCAAGGGGTTTGGCCTTTAGCTCTGGAAGATGAACAGCCTTAGATGAGACGAAGGGATTACTAGACAGACTAAATATTTACTCCTGCCTGGTGCTTGAGCAGGTGATGATGGTCAGGGTCAGGTTATAAGTACACAGGCCCCACACTGTGACCAGATTAACAGAACAGAGAGTGTGTCACGTGGATCCATGTGTGCCTGGGTGGCTTACTTCATGTACACCTTCCCTGTAATAGGCTTCCATCAGAGTTTCCCACAGCGGTGTACCCCCCAAAAGATCATTTAATGAAGTTTTTCAAGCTAGACTTCCATACAATAAGCATAAAATTTCTGTCTATCAAGTTAAAATGGCATGAGCTTTGGAGCCATAAAGATGAGGGTTTATATTCTGACCGCCTCCTTAAAGCTCTGAGCTTCAACTTCAGGGTCGGTACCCAGAAGATGAGAATTATCAGGAAGGCATATGTCTGTGTCAGGGTTGGAATACTATGTGCAGAGCGACTAAAACAGTCACAGCAAGTACTCAATGCACATCCGGAACAAGTTCTCACAAGCCAAATACCTGGACGGTTCACTTTGCATTCTGGTCTAAATAAAAACATCGTGTGTGTCAGCAGGAGAAATCCAGTTGCCACTTCGAACGCAGCCAAGGTCATGAAGTGCCTACAGTGTGAAGGCTTGGCCACGGAAGGAAGCAGGTGTCTCAAGGGAATTGGTGTCGCGGTTACTTAGGGACTGGGGTTAGGAGGTTGGATGTCGGCGAGAGTGCGAAGAAAGAGCAGGGAGCGAGGCTGGGTGGCTGTCCACGCGGCCCCCCCTGAACTTGTTGGGTGACATCAGTCCTGTTGCCACTTAACCGTGTCTCAACTACGTCTTTTAATTTTCTGCATTCTGACGCTTCCACATCTGTCCCTGGCTGAGGCTGAAGGAACTACCCCGCCCAGGGCTGGCCAAGTCCCAGAGATAGAAGACAACCCCGACCCTTCCAGAGCCCACAGCCCATCCACTGCCTTCGTCCACCTCTCCCACTCCAGGCCACCATCCCCCCGCCAGGGGCCAGCAACCAGAGGACCAGGGGCAGCCTCTGTGCCCGAGAGAGGCTGAAACCATCCAAGCCCGTCAGTCCACACATGCACACCCGCCTCGCCCGTTCCTGCCCAGGAAACCCCAGGAAAAGCTCCAGCCCACCAGCTCCCCTGCTTCCTCTGCCTCTGGCCGCACCCAGGTGCCGCTTCTCCGTGTGGCCCTCCCTGGCTCGGTGTGGGATCTGCGAGCATCACACACTGTCTTCTCAATGGAAGTTCTCTCCTGATTTACTGGCTTATTAGTATTCCTAAATAATTGACATATTTTTCCTACAACTGACGTAGGCCTACCTGGTAGTTATGTAGGAATAACCATAAAAATCTTTCTTTCAAAACAAACCGTAGATCCTAAAGTTTGCAAGATGCTGTGAGAGGAACACACGAACAGAGGTCTCCTTGCCCCTACCGATCTGATCCAGAAACGGAAGTGTTTGTGGAAACCAACAGTGGCACATAAATAACACCACAGAAGAACAGAGTTGTACCCTTTTATTGGCACAGTAACTTTGCCAAGGCTGGTATGAAAACAAAGTTCCAAGGAGCAAGACACCGTGGTCTGAGGCCAACAGAAGCACGTGGATAAGCAAGGCGGGTGCGTCACAGGAGGGTTGAGGACATAAAGTGGGTGAGACATGCAGTGGGGCTCAGAGAGGACAAGCGTCTTGTGGGGCAGCATCACGGCTCGGACCAGCAAATCTCAGCATGCTTATTGGTACTGCGTAGACCTTTGAATGGATATGCCCCCTGCACACCCCCAGCTATGAATCTGAAGCCATATGCATTTAAGGGGGCGCTGCATCATTTCCTGTACCCTCTACTGAAGTCAGGGGATGAGATTTCAATAAAGAGCTCACAATCCGTGTGCCTGGAAACACAGGGCACAGGAAGGAACCGTCTCCTGATCAGTGAATGAAACACAAGACATCGGACTCCAGCCGTACGTTCGCAGAGGTTGGAACGGTGAAGCTAAAACAGCAACACAGCCTCGGGATTTTTCGGTACTCTACATTAAAAATAAAGGTATGTAGGAAAAGAAAAGTTCTAGAAATGATTTTTTAAAGTCTGTATTTTGAGGAAAGGGAGCACCACCCATTGCATAAAATTATAAAATACAATAACAAACATGTAAATCATTAACAGGATCGTAATTCCAATAAAACGCAAACACCTACAAAGAAATAAAACCTAGGTCCTGGAGAGTGTATGAGAGTAAAATGACTGGAGGACAAGATGCAAGTGGTCGGACCCTATAAAAACAACTCTGCGGTGTAGGGGTCCCCCTCTTCCATCATCCTCTCCCTGCTCAGCCACACTTTGTCCGGCCTTTCTCTCGCTACCTCGGGGTAGCACGGCCCTAGGACCACAGAGCCTGAAGATCAGAGTGCACCCCCGCAGAACGGATGAGAAAACACAGACACGCACACAGAGACACGCACACTCACACACTCAGGGAATCTCGTGTATTTAACTGGGCTGTCCTGTGCTTTTCGTGTAGATGCGGACAGAGCCCCTAGCATGTACCAGGGGCAGCCTCTGTCTGTGAACCTGGCACCTCCAGGCAGTGAGTCTGCAGCTGGGGCCCATCACAGGGTAGTGTCCCAGAACTTGGGGGGCGGCCTGCCGCAGGAGGCCCCCTCGGGCTTCTTCAGGAGCGTGGGCTTCTTGCACGGAGGTGGCGGAGGTGCCCTGGGCTCCGCGTGGCGCAGGATCTGTGGCCAGTCTCCTCTCTCCTCGCAGAGTTTCCGCCTCCAGTCCAGGAGCTCCCGAAGGGCCACGCTCTCATTCTTGGACAGCCTCAGCTGATGGATTACCTGGGGGACGGAAGCAGGGGGTAAAAAGAGTAGCACCAAATACTGTGAATGAATGAGAAGTATAAGAGCAACACCTGGACGCCAAGGCTCTGATGGGGTGGAAAGAGAGCTTGGACATCCGCTCTAGAACCTCCTGGCTCTGCTGCCCTGGGAAACGGCATCCAATGCGGGTCAGCTGTGAACTGCCGAATTAGGACGATGAATGGAACTTGGAAATTAGTTAGGGCAAGTACCCTGGGGAACAGGCGATGTACCTCCAGTGGTACAGGAAAGACTCACATGTCTGTTTGCCCTTTGCCCTCTCTTGTTATATACATTCTTACGACATCTTGGACTTTTTCTTCATTGAATATATGACGATTGTAATTCTGTCTATAATAGATGTTTCTGGATTTCTTCAGCTGCATCTCACTCCAGGATCCACCGCTCTGTCTACGCACGGTTACTGGTCAACACCTTCTAAGGTCATGTGGCCCCAACTCCGACCATCACGCATTAGCCCCAGGAGTCCACAGACATGGGAACTTCAGGGGTCTTTGCAGGAGGGCATCACCACGTGCAAGTGTATCGGCTGCTCGGTCTGGCTTCCTTGGGGTCCCTGAAGGGAGGCAGAGCTTGCCCCCAGGGACAGCTAGGGCATGTGGCAGGCTACATGCTGTGGGCTCTGCGCTCTGCCAGCAGACAGCCATCTGCATGCTGCAGAAACGAAATTTGCCGTCAATTCCGTAGTGGGTATGCTGGTTTAACAAAATGAGATTCGGGACATCAGAACGGGACTACTGGGGAGAATTCAGAGGGAACGAGACGGCCTCAAGGCACCTACTACTTTGTTCCCACATCACTTCCATCCTCTCCATCAAGATAAATGAGAATAAAACAAAGCAGGGCATGGTGGTTGGCTTATGTGAGGAGAGTCACTTGTAAACAACAAGGCCATCCACGTTCCATACAATTCTAAAGCCAGCACCTTCACCTGGACACCCAAGCCTCTTGTTTACCTGAGGAAGAAGATTTTAAAGCCTAGAATCACAGAAATGGGCTGAATGTCAAGAAACGATGTTAAAACACAGAAGCTGGGGGGTCAAACCCATACCTGAAGTGCATAACTGGATTTCTGGGCTGGTTATTAGCAAAAGGAATTTCTCCCAATTGAACCCTAGACAAACAGTGTGCAAAACAGGCCTGTGACCGTCCAATCCCCAAAGCAACCTCCAGGCACTGATAGAAAGTGAGTGGCTAAAGCAGTATACCCCCCTTAAAAGGGGGTTTCTCTCTAGTCTCTGGGACTGCACCGGAATGACATGGAAGTCAGAATTCTCCTGCTGGGAGACTCTTGTGGAAGCCAGATTGCCTCTACTGTCAGGGAAGTGAGCCAGGAGAGCCGGGTGGAGGGTGTGCATAAAATTAGTTATTTAGTAAACACTTCAGAATGCTAGAGATGCGTCAGTACTTTTCTAAGCCCCTTACAAATATTAACTCATGCAGTGCTCCCAAGAGCTCTACAAAGCAGTGCTAGCATTCGGCAGATGAGGAAATTGAGGCACAGAGAGGTTAAGTCATTTGCCCAAAGTCACACGGAAAATGGTGGAACCAGGCGGGCTGGTTCCAGAGTCCGTCTTCCTATTACCCCACAGTGCCTGTCATTTGCCCAACAGCCGGTGTCCAGGACCTGATATATGCCAAAGACCAGCATCCCTATATCATCTTCCTCTTTACTTCTTTTTCTCATTGGGATTTGCGTGAAATCTGTGTGTTTCTTTCACTAACATCCCTTAGTTCCTCTGTTTTCTCCACCAGTGGATGCTGTGTTGAATCGCCTGAGGTAGAAAACATCATCAGTAGTGTCTATAGTTTGTTTACACACAATGCTTAGCGTGCAATTAGAAATTACTATACATGGGAAGAGACAAGGAAATCTACCCCAAATCAAAAGATAAAACAGATTCACAGATGATCCAGGTTTAGAGTTAGCAGATAAAGACTTTAAAATACCTGTGATTAAATGTTTAAAAGAACAGAGAAAAAGATGGACAAATAAAAAAATAGAAGAGTAGACATAAACAGAAAAGGAGTAGCAGAAGTCCTGATAGAAGAGATATAAAGAAAGTGGCAAAGCAATATTCAGAGATAAGTTTCCAAAACTTGTGAATGGCACCCACATACATATTAAGAAGTTTGGAAAAGGCACGATAAATACACTCCACCACCAACAATAAGAAAAGAAGGCAGATCGTATTAAAAATGCCAAAGGTCAAAGAAAAATGTTTTCAAAATCTACAAGAAAAAATGCAATACCTTCAAAGGAGCAACAATGAGAATGGAAGCTGACTCCTAAACAGAAATACTGGAAGCCAGCAAACAATGAATCACAAGTTAAAGTACTGAAAGAAAGAAATTCAACCTAGGAATCTAGACTCAAAAAAAAAAAAAATCCCTTAAAAACGAAAGTGAAATAAAATGTTATTGGACAAACAAGAACGAGGAAGTTTGCTATCACAGGTCTTGACTATTTTTTTTAAGGTGAAGAAAATGATCCTAGATGAAAAAAAAAAAGGAAATTTAAGAGAGGATTAAGGACACTGGAATTAAATCCATGGGTAAATACGAGTTATGCGTTTGGAAAATGTCTTATAGACTTTAAGTCATACGCAGAACAACGCGCCAACCATAACTGCAAAAGTCAGGAGGGGTTACATGGAGTTCAGAGGTTCTGAGGTTCCAGCAGTATTAGGAAAATGACAGAAGTAATACCATTTAAGATGAAAGAAATCAAGGCGTCATGCTTTATTCTCTAGGCACGTACAAAAAGAATAATGATAGAATGTGTAATTAACAAAGTACCGTGAAATAATAAATTTCAATTAATCTAAAAGAAAGATGCAAGTATCTGTATCTGCGTCTATAAATGGAGGTCAATTCCGAACAAAACAGTAAAGCGTAAAAACGGAATCCAAATCTCCACCCTGCAGGTGATGCCGCTCGTCTGCAGCCGGCTGGCATGTGCTGTATTTATTTTCATGCTGTTGTGACCACACGCTCTGTCCTCTTATCAAGCACAAAATACACCTATTCTATAGTTATTCTCAACCCTAAACTCTTTTCAGCAGCTTTTCATAATGCCCAAAAATATACACTAGGTGTGACCCTCTGCTAAGACCTTCGTTAACAGGAAAGATTTAGAGATTGAGTCACTCCGTAGAAGCAGCCCGAGCTGCTGAGAGTGACTTTCAGCAGCTGCTGATCTGAATTAGGCTTGTGGGGAGCGATTTTGACATAAAATGTCCCAAATCCCCTGAGTCACTGCTTCACTGAAAAAAAAAAAAAAAAATGCTCTCTATCCTTTCAAAGCTTCTCAACGTTTACTAAAAATATCTGAATTCCCAAGCACATTATAACAGGTGAAACTTATACACACAAAGCATTAGAAAGCACTTTCTTAATGAGGGTATTGATGTCCTAAATAATGCAGTGGGTACAGAACCCCATCTTTGAATCCACCACCAAGAGCTCTCCAAGCTTCCTTGATAAGCAAAAATTTGACTGATGTTTGCAATAATCAAAGTAATGCTCAGAATACGCTCTCCTTTCGAGAGATCCCATGAAGCTTTGTATTACAGAGATTAATAGGTATTGAGTAAAATCTAATAGGTATAGAAAGATAGTTGCTGGACTGGCGTAAATGAGATGCTAAAATATTAACATTATTGATCTCCATTTAAAAAAAAACACAAAGAATCTTCACAGGTTATGCCTTAAATGAAGGTTAAAATTCTGTGTAAGGATACTGGATAGGTCACTACTTTCAACACAATGAAGTTCAAAGGGTAGTTTAAAAAATTGATCTGTGAGACAATAAACGGATCAGAAGATGAAGACAGGATGCCCTGACTAACGGTGTTTGATCTGCTTTCTTTAGATTTATTAAATGTATCAGGTTATGAGGCACAAAAGTCATATGTGTCACAGGCAGTGAAAGAGTTTTACTATTTTAGAAGAGCGACCAAATACAACTATGAATGTTTTTTAAGTTGTGGTCAAGTAATAGGTGAGGAATAAAAAAGTATCTGCGATATTATCTAGCACGGTAAAAACATCTAAATCAGTGTTTGGTCATTCTTTAAATTTCAGGTCCTACTTGTAGTAACAAAAACCATTACAGCTTCCCTTACCATTATTTGTTATGTCACAACAAGTTAAATATTATCATTAAAAAGGCAATAATGATTTTGTAACACAAAATAGCTTTGGTATCGAGAGGGAACCATTTCTTTTCATAAAGAGAAGTGACTCTGGGGCTTAAGGATACCGCTGGCAGTGTGGGTCTGGAGTCAGCTGGCTTCACCCAGGTCTCATTGATCCTGATTTATTCGGAGATTAAAGGATGTCTTATTGGTGTCTTTTAACTTAAATCGTGCTCCCCCCATTGCTTTAAAAGATGTGTATCTACAGCCCATGTCACCACTTCAGATAGTTACTTCCTTACTTATTTTCTTTTCTGGCATGTTTTATAGACCAGTGTTTGTACATGAAAACATTCTCTTTCAGAACCAGACAGCAAGAGCTGTAGTTGGGAAAGTAAGAAGTGTTCCACACCTAGGAACCTCTGGGCTCTACGTGGCGCCACCTCTGTGTGCCATGAAAATGACTAAACACTGCCTTTAAAGGAAATTTTAGACATGCCAACGGTCAGTGCCTCGACGTGCAGCACGGGGCATGGAGATGGGGTAGGTCCACGAGCAGGAGGTTTTAAAAAATTTTTTTCACTGTGTACCTGGGGAAGGGGGCTGTATGGAGGAAGGTCTGGAGAGACTTCACAGAGGTGGTAGCTTTGATGTGAACTTTGAAAAATGAAATGGGCCCCGGGTAGAAAGGAGGAAAGAAGGCACTTCCACGGGGCTTGATGTAGACAAGCACCAGGAATGACACTGAACTTCATTCTCTAACAGGGAATCACACACCCACGGGGACTTTGATTCTGGTGTGAACAGGGGTGGGATGGTTGACAAACCAGGACTCTCTAGCCAGGGTGCCCGGGCTGGGATCCTGAATCTGGCACCTAATGGTTGTGTAACCTTGAGCAAGCCCATCAGCCTCCTCACCTGTAAAGTGGGCGCACAGTGATCATCTACCTCAAAAGGACGGATCTGGGCTACTGAAGAGCGTCCTAAAAACGTAACGAGTGCTCTGTAAATGCGGTGATTGTGATTGCATCATGGTTAACTCTTTGACTTGAGAAAATCCCTAAACATTCTGAACTACGATTATCCTGATGACTCAATCAGACAATGCTAAAGGAAAGTACTTCTCACAATTTGTGGCCCTATAAAAATATACAGTGGTCTTTTCCTTCCTTAGTAACGAGAGGATTTCAAAATACTGAGCAACACACTAGACTTATAACATAACTAGGATTTATGTATGATTTACAACTAAAGAAAGTTATGCAAGAAGAAGGTCTAGACGTTTTTTGAATTTCAGAGTAAGATATAAAGGGCAGTAGTGAGTAGTTTAAACAACAGTTAAATGTTTTGGAAACTGGGATTTGTTTATGTATTTTCAGGGGTCCTCGGGTTCTTGGGACAGCCTAAAGTTTTTTGCTTTTTTACTTGTATGTGCTTTGGATCGCTTGAATACCTACTTTTTAAGCTAGCACTCAGTGAGATTTAATTTTCTGACTCCGTATGTTATTTACAAGCAGATTGACACAGGTAATATTGTTTATACTGTTTCAGGTTAATGAGAGAAAGGTAGATGGATTTGATATTCAAATAAGGCACTTTCCTCAAAAGCTAAGTGATTTGACATCGTAGGGTAGGCTGCCTAGCAGTTCAAATAGAAGTGACAGACTGGGATTAATCAAAGGTACAAGATGGCAGATCTGTACCAAAGTTCATGGATTTGAGTCAGTACCAGATTCATATTTTCAACAGTAATTTCATCTAAAGAAAATCATACCTAACATAAATGTTGTGAATTTTAATGTTTTCTTGCTTTTGTAGGTTTTTGTTTCACTCCATTTGTAAATTGGCTTTGATTTTATAGCTGTAGTAAAAGCTAAAAGGATAAAGAGATTTTACAGTAATGATATGTGTATACACTTAATTAACATTATAGTGAAATAATTTAAGAAATGTTAAGAGTCAAGGATGAATTTTTATTATTTAAAAAGGGTCATATATATTATAATATGCAAGTGGGGGAAAAATGCTGATCTAAGCGGGTAGAATTCCCCGTAAGTAAAATTAGTCCCTGCTTGACAAGACTATGGGTGTCCTTTAGAGTCTAAAACTGGTAAATTAGTAAATTAATCTCTGCCCAGCACAATGCATTCAATGCACTTACGTAGAGGGTCTGGATGGAGTCAGTGTATGAATGCCAAGATGCATGTTTGAGAAAAGGGACAAATGTCATCACAGTGCATCAGACTTGTGGTTTCACTTTTTTGTAAACTTGGGGGGCAACTGAGCACCACACCTCCATCAATTCCTGGGAAGGGAAAGGAAGAGAGAGCCTTTGAGCAATGCCAGACGGACTGTGGATGAATTCTCAGACTTGAGATGTAATTCACATCTCCCAGATTCAGATAAGACCCTTTCAAACACTGTAAAGCCCTGGGAATGTACTCAAAATGCTCTGCTGCTCTGAAATCACACAGGGTGTGAGGCGCCCCGGACTCATTAGTTACTCTGAATTCAGACCTGCCTACATGGGCTTGAATGGTTGGTGAGAGGGGTCATTGAAGAGCGTGGGACAGTCACCCTAGACTTCAGGGTGGCCAAACGATGCAATGCCTCGAGCAATCAAACAGGCTTATCCTATTCTACTGTCTGAATGTGTGTCCCCCAGATTCACATGTTGGGGTCCTACACCCAAAGTGATGGTATTTGGAATAAGGCTTTTGGGAGGTGATTGGGTCGTGAGGGTGGAGCCCTCATGAATGGGATTAGTGCTCTTATAAAAGAGACCTCACAGAGCTCCCTCACCCCTTCTGCCCTGTAAGGACACAGCCAGAAGTCTGTGACCTGAAAAACAGACTTCACCCAACCACTCTGGCACCCTGATCTCAGACTTCCAGCCTCCAGAACTGTGAGAAATAGAATTCTGTTGTTTATAAGCCACCCAGGCTGTGGCATTTTGTTACAGCAGCCAGAATGGACTAAGACATCTTATGCCCAGAATTATTATTTTTGGATGTCATGGGGAAAATGGTACTATTCTATAACAGGTGCAAAACTCAGGCTTCTAGAAAAGGGCACACACTATCTGTCAGCTTAAATGTCTTTGAAAACAAATTGTTTGGTGGAGGATCTAATAATACACTTGGAAATTATTCTGTGGTTTTTATTTGAAAATTTGACACCTGGAAGAGATCTGGAAACTTCAGAGCTTAGGGTCCACTTGGATTAAGTATTTACTGGGAGCTGGGATATTGTGACTCTTCCAACACCACTGGAAAGCAACACCTGAGGCACTGCAGGTAGGCTGCACTTAAGGGGTGGTCAGCATTTTAAATTGACACCCTCCTGTCAGTTTAGACCCCTTAAAACGTGGCCTGGCTTGCATATATAGCCCCACTTTCTCCCTTCTGCCCCTATGGAAGGATCGAGCAAGGGAGAAGCTAAGTCATCCATGTTCAGTAAACAGGCATGCCTCTGATCAGCCCATGTCAAGCTCCCAGAACCTGTGAACAGACACATAGATGATCACAGTCTGAAGTCATTTCCCTATGGGCTAGGATCCTCATCCTGGAACAAAATCCCTTCCTTTCAGCAGATTTTTAACAAGAAGATTCCTTAATTGAAATTAATCCTTAGAAAATAGTGTTACTTAAGACACTGGTGATTACGACCTGGACAACTCAGGATGGGGTTAAAAATAATGTGTGTTTTTTTCCCCTGTTATTGAGAAAAGTCTTGTTGATTTGGTATTTAAAAGACATGAATCTAGACTCCATTCTCTTCACCACCCCCCAACTCCAGGTTTGTGAACTGTTTTGTGTCTTCTAACGTCTAGGAGACAGCAATTAGACGTGAAGATAGAATTTGACTAAGTGACCTCTTGCAAGTTCTACATCCCTAAGTGGGACTTTTATAATCTGTGCACTTACCTTCAGGGGTTAAAAACCACAAAATCTCTCACAACCCAGAGGGAAGCACATTATGTAAAGGCTTAATGAGGTTTATTACATATATATCTACTTGCTAATTTTTAATGGTTTTCTATTGTGTCATTAACAGAGTCCTATGACATGAACTAATTAAAAAATGAGATACAAATTTTCTTCACTTCCTGTGGCTATGCATTTCTATGAATAATATTAATAAATGTAAATTAATAATTTGCTGCCGATTTTTACCTTAAGTCTTTCCCTTCTAGGATAAAAATAGTATTTGTTAAATAATTCATATGTAAAATCATGTTGCTGTTCATTTGTCACAGCATTGATTTTTCTATTGACTCTTCACCCAAAGGTGAAAAGAGGCATTTACTGACATTTATGGAAATTAAAAGAAGACAGCCTCTTGGCTGACTGAATAGTGAATATCAGTGTTTCAAATGCAAATTCCATTTCCACTCATGCTAACAACATGTTGGAGGAAAAGCATTAAAAAAATGAAATTTGAAAATCAGTTTGTAAAACCAAAGTTTACCTAAATAGATCCCAATGACATGGCTTAAAATGAAATTTGATTCAAAAAGTCTCTGATTAAAGGGCTGTGTATCTCCATACTTTAGAAAAAAAAAATCGAGAAAATGATCTGAGAGCAAAACAGCATTTCTGGTTTAGGCAGAAGAGAGTTGATCCCTCTTAATTCCGAAATAGTCATTTAGACAGCAATCCAATTAAGTGCTTTCTTGCTATTTTGTCTCCTTTTTCGCCTACGGGTTAAAAAAGGGAAAATATCCCTTAAAAGGAACAGGTTCTATTGGAAACAAGAGTATATCTGGACAACAGGCAGTGAGGGAAGGAAGAGAGGATTTTAATTTTTTCACCTTATCTGTGCAAGTTGATTTCTTTAAAAAAAATTAACCACTGTCCTTTATTTTTATAATAAGTAATATTATATTGGAGCACATTTAATATAATTTAAATGGACAGTTATTTGCATTTTGCAGCTGATTTTAAGTCCATAGCTAAGAATAAAAATCGACTCTGATGAGTGGATGCATGTTTCTTCCTACTGATGAAAAGTTATAAAATAGAAATTCATGATTGTACATCACACGACAATTAATTTGTGACATTTCAGGATATGGATTTTGTATGAGTTCTGGTCTCTTACCTCAATTCACTTAAAAACATGGCAGTACCAGTATTAGTGACTAGAAGATTGTAGCAAAAACTAATAATGTATATTTAGAGTACATTTATAGTAATGACATATTACATTAATGGGTTCAAATACAGAGAATACATGGAAAAATATAAATCTATTATAACGGAAACATAGAAAGTAAGAGTATTACAATTCCTTTAAAAATATTTTTCTTGGGATTATATGGGAGGCTCACTGCAAACACCAGGAGGTATTATTAAGGACAAATAATCTACTAGATTTTCTCTCTCTAAAGAATAAGTCTGTTTATAAAATTTGCTTGTTCAAAAATCTTCAATGCTGCCGCCTTGCCCTAGCCTAAAGAGTCAAGTCCACACACCTTAGCATGTTACAGAAAACCCTGTATTTTCTGACCACACTAATTATTCCAGCTTCATCATCACTCACCCTCACATAGACTCTATATGTCAATTCAATCAGATGTACCCAGAACACACTCTGTAATTCTATTTATCTTCTCTGTAACAGTCCCAGTTTGTATGCCCAGTTACAGAAAGCTCTAAGGTTTCCAGAGCCCATTTCAAGCATCACCTTCATGATCTTGTTTCATATTCTTAAAGCATTTTCACAGGTTATTCTAGTAAAATCTCATAACCGTGTGAAATAAGCAGGTTAAGGATTATTAGCCTCTTTTCATAGATGCTGAAATTCATCTTTAAAGCCCAAACTCACTTGGCTAGTCAGTGGTAGAGTCTGGATTCAAACCCAAGTACATTGAGTTTAGTCAACCTTCTTAATCACGTTGACTTCCAAGAAGTTTTTCTTGTCTGCTAATCAATGAACACATGTGCTTTCAATGATTATGAGGCAGAAAGTGCCGTGATGGGGTCCATGGGACTTAGAATCGCGCGGTATGACCTGCTCCCTCAAGAGGCTTTCATCTGAGTGTGAGCAACAGGACATAGAAACGTAAAGAGTCAGATGAACAAACAAGCTCAAACAGGACGTCAGCACAAAAACTTCATGAGGGAGCACAGCGTTAACTGATTAATAAATTACAGACGCAATGACTGCTGTTGGGATACAGAGGAGACATGACTCATTTCAAAGCCAGTACGGCCAAGAGATTTCTGTTGGGCTGTGGGATTTGTTTTGGACTAAAAGGATGAGTCGGACACACAAAGAAGAAAGGCAACTTGGGTCGAGTGGGATGAGGGATGGTGTCCACACCTTTGTTCACGTCTACATCGACAATGACCGAAAAACAAAAGAGAGAGAAAACACTGTGCCATGTGGTATACAACTTGAGAGTCAGCTTTGAACTAGTAATGCAGATGTGAATAAGTCAGAAAGGAGATAAGATATAGGTATGAAAGTGAGGAAAGCAAGGGTCACGACCATGGCAGATAAGCACTCCACAGCCTCCAGAGGATGGAGGGTCCAAGTCCAAGGATACTTAACCCCAATGTCCAAATGGCCAGTATCTTCACTTGCACTGCTTTGTAGGGCACAGTTTACCTGTTAACTTATTCATTTCTCAAAATACTTATTTCTGGAAACAATCACAATCTGTGTTATGGTATTAAATATAATTAAATAAGAATGAGGAAAACCACTTCGTGAAACTGAATGCTAATAAAACTATTAGCCCAATCCAAATGGATTTTAAAAATCAACTATATTTAAGAAAGGGGCATAGTTTAGCATGGGGGAAACATCTTCTCTGTCCTCAACCTTGAGTCTCCCTCCAAAGTTTAGTTACCAGTTAGAGCCACCCGCTTGAGAATGAGAGATAAGAGAGACAATTCCTTCTAATCATTAAATGCACAAATAGGTCCTAAGAGTATTAACCATTTCTCCAGGATGCCCAGTTTATTATAGGGGTCTCGCTTTGTCCCTGAGTAAAATAAAGTCTATTGATTTGGAGGGATTTCTGTGTGACCAGTTGTTAAGAATTACAAGCTTTGCTTTTACATATTTATGACTCGGTGGGAGCACCAGTGATCATTATTTTGTATTAAAATGTCTGATAAGCAACATTCCAATAATCCTATCATCAGAAGACATGAACAGGCATGATTTTTACCACCTTAAAGAATAAAGATTGCTAAATAATAATGGAGGCTAAACTTAGTGAATTAAGGGCTATAAATAATGCTCAGTAGCAACCCCTAAAACATTAGGCCAAATAAATGAGCAAGGGTACCAGTTTCCATTACCCAAGATGCTGTAACAGACAAACCACAAATACCAGTGGATTGACACGAAATCCACCCGTTTCAGCCTTGTTCATGTTAAGGCTAAAATGGGTGTTTCTGATCAGTGGATGGATGACCTCCACGTTGTCACAATTGTACTCTGCATCTTCCTGGGTCTTGGAGTATTGTGTATCCAGCTTTTGGATGGGAAAGGGCATAAAGCACCCACAGTCCAAGGGAGGTTTGCATGGGCCAAGGCTGGAGGGAGCTCACATCAGTACTCCTGCTCCATTGGCTGTATCTCAGTCACATGACCACTCCCAATCACAAGCATGCTGGGAAACGTAGTCTAGCTAGGCGCTTCCAAAGAAATGGATTTGGTGGGCACTGTGTCTGCCAGGGGTGGTGACTAGGGGTCAATGACTGTGTCTTTAGGACACAGTCATCGCAAATCATGTGGGTACAAATGCTAGAGAAAATAGAGAAAGGAAAAGAGATGTCAGGAAGCATTAGAAAGGAAAATAGACAAGATTCTGCCAAAGTAGGCAACATACAAGAGCAGATCTTTTTAATCAAGACTCCTTTCCCAAAATAGATATTAAAAATCACCTGCAAGTGTATACAATTAATTTAAATCCACTTGGGCTTCAAAATCTAGGCTTTTTATGTCATTGACTTTATGACACTTCTTCCCAATATCATAGTTCATCTGTTTTAGAACCTATTTCTGACTCTGTCAGAAATGACAGTTTCAAATAATAGTGTAATCATAGAAATCAGAGAAAAATCAGGTCTTGGAGGTCTACTAAGGTCATAAAATAAATTCCTTTACCAAGGTTGGCTAGATTACATTTCAGCACCATGGAAAACTTTCTGTTCCTTTAGCCTAAATTTTTCTTTCAAAGTTGTCAGGCTCCATTAATGTACAGAGTAGTATACTTAATAAGTCAGAAACTCTGGGGCCCAGGTTCCCGGGTATCAATCTTCCAGTTCTCTGTATCTGGAGCAGGAACAGAGCTATTTGTCTTATATTTTCCACTTATAAAAAAGGGAAACCTGGTTAACGGTTTTGAAGAAAGACAAGGAAATACAGTCATAACTGGGATTTTACATTTAGCCTCTCGCTGTCGTTTATAACTTAAAAGTTCCCTTTTTCTAGAATTAACACTTATAGCTAATGGTAATTTCTACTGCTCTTCAAGGAAACATCTAGCCATATTGCAGAATGGAGTTACTCCATTCCAGCCACGCTGGCCATCTTGCGATCCAGGCCGGCTCCTGTCCAGGGTCTTTGCTCCTTCCCCACCTGGAGTGCTCCCCTGACCTCAGCCTGCAGAGATATCACAAGACCCTTCTCCTTTTTAAAAACATAGTCACCACGTATACTTCAACAAAACAAACAAAAAACACGCAGTCACAATTCTGCGTTCTCGTTCCTTTCATATTTCTTAAAATTGATTTTTCCTCATTGATAATAGTCATTGTCGTCATTGGAAAAACATTCTGCATTTAAATACATTTAGGATATACATATGGTGCAACTGTATGAAGGAAAAAAGACAAACTATAGGATTTGTCTGTGTTATTTTCCAAGCTTCTATATATCTATACAGGACATGTCCCTTTCCTGTTGAAAACACGGTCATTTAACTCTTAACCATAAAATTAATTTACTGCCTTCATTGCTTGCCCATAATATGGAAGTCACGAGTGGTGCATACGGATTTCCCGAAACCTCAGCTGTGAGAAGAGCTTTCTATGATAGATCTCCTTCGGTTTGTAGCTTACAAGTGAAATACACATATTTCCTTTGGAAATGGTTATCTAATTTCTATTCCCCATCATGTGTTTTAGAATTACCCCCTTAACATTAAAGGAAAAGTGTCTACATTTTGTTATTTTATCTAACACACTGTTTCTTTTCCATGCCACAATATAGTTCAAGCAGTCCATGTGACAAATAAAATGAATATAGAAAGAAGGCATTGGGTTTATTGAGTGCTCTGCAAACTCTTCATTTCTTTGATATGTGACATTACAAAAAGGCTCCTTTGATGGTTCAGTAAAACAAACCACATAACAATTCGCTTCTTGGTGTGAATCGACTGCATATTGATTCTGTTAGGGCTTCCATTGGCGGCTGTGATGGAAGGGAGTAGATATTTATTAAGCTCTCAGGCCCTGGATTGCCACTATTTTATCAGAAACCATCCATGATTTCTTACATTGAATATTTGAATATTACAGATATGAAGAACAACTTTTAGTGCTCTTTTAAAAAGCCAAAGAATATTAAAAAAAAGTTTGGCGAGAAATGCAATAAATGCCCACATCGAAGATCGAAGATTGTAAACCGCACAATATTACTGGGCAGAACAGACAGATGAGAGGAATAAAACGTCAGGAAGTGAAACCTGGTAAAGTTAAAATGAGAATGTAAATACAAATTAACTATGCTCAAATAAAAAGTAATCTCATTTTTCAATGTCAAGTGTGGACCCCTAAACAGATGTGTGAATAGCGATTTTACGCCGAGGGCAAGCACTGAGCGCTTTATTTCATCCATCCTCTCTGCTGCCCTCCTGCCTCCAGGCCTGCCCTCTTCTGCTCTGCTCAGGCTTCCGCTCTATTTATAATCCGCGGGCTCCCTGTGTCAGGTTACCTGGCCCCCCGAGTCAGCATTGCAGTCTCAACACAAACACGAATAAGTCCCTCTAGGCTGGTGGGTGTGTTCTCAGTATTTCATTCAGTGCTGAGTCTCTCCCCACTGACTTACCTCTAAGGGACTGCATCCTGCCAAATGGTACAAACTTAAAAAAAATGATTTCACATGTTACAAAATGGCAAGTAGATAAATGGCATGGTATCTTCATAAACACTGTCTAATTCAAAAACCAACATGAAGTGGCTTCTTCAACCTCTGCGATTCCAGTTTTGAGAACTGGGAAATGCCACAAAGCCCCCCTTCAGGACTAGGATGTGGGATTCCATGATGTCACACCTTCACTGCTGGTTTACCTGTGCCCTGGGGAGCAGAAGGACGTGAATAGTTCGCCTCGGTTCACAGCCTGGACCGACCAAGCCTTCTACAAAAGGAGCATAAATGATCACAGCCGCATACCCGATCCGGCTAGTGTCTCAGGTTTTACTAGTTCCAAATATTTTAAGCTAAATTGATTTTTACTACTTTGACATAAAGTCCTTACAGTTTGCAAATTAATTTTAAAAATACAATGGAATAGAACATAAACTACATCTTCTATATTCTGTACCTTGAGAAAAGAAGCTATTTATGGAGGTGCTACCCCTATTAGGAAATTGTTTACATCTACATTAAGAATAATACACACTCTGTGTAAAACTTGAAAGACGAATGGATAAAGATGTGGTACATGTATACAATGGAATACTACTCAGCCATGAAAAAGGACAAAATAATGCCATTTGCAGCAGCATGGATGCAACTAGAGATGATCATACTAAGTGAAGTAAGTCAGACAGAGAAAGACAATACCATATGACATCACTTCTATGTGGAATCTAAACTATGGCACAAGTGAACCTATCTACAAAACAGAAAGAGACTCACAGATATAGAAAACAGACTGCCGTGGCCAGTGGGGAGGGGCGGAGAGAGAGGGGGATGGACTGGGAGTTTGGGGTTAGTAGATGCAAACTATTACATTTAGAATGAATAAACAACAAGGTCCTACTGTATGGCACAGGGAACTATATTCAATATCCTGTGATAAACCATAATGAAAAAGAATATAAAAAAGGAATGTATATATATGTATAGCTGAGTCACTTTGCTGTACAGCAGAAATTAGCATAACATTGTAAATCAACTATACTTCAATTTAAAAAAATAGAGAATAAAAAATAAAATTTTACCCCTTTGATATAAAGTAACTTTTATAGATAATAACAATAAAATCAGATTAGTGTGTCAGTCAAAATTCTTCTTTGCAAGCAACAGAAACTAACTCTAGCAGGTAGAAGATTTATTGGAAAGCAAAATAATTGGACGTGAAGTTAAGGACAGGTTTGGCACGTGGGCTGCACCCAAGGTGAACGCGGTGACCGGCGGTCACAGACACAGGCTAACATCTTTGGCCACTGGAGGGAGCCACTGTGGCCAGATGACACCCCCATGGCGACATCTATCCTCGTCCCTTCCATCATATGTCTCTCAACCCATAACCCATGGTGGATAGACAGAGCCCATCTCACATGCATTTATCCAGCTCTCAAAGGAAGGAAGGAAGGTGAAATCTCTCTCCTTATATTATCATGGTGGTAGGCCAGAAACTTAAATATGTGGCCAGCAGGTAAGAACACAAACCACAAATGTCCACTACAGCTACTTAAGATTTTTCACCTTGACCAAAACTTCTTTAAATTTTATGTAAAAGTTGGATGACTCCTCCATTGCTTTTAATGTCATGGTAAGCTCACTCTCAGAAACAAGACATAGGATCTTGACATCCATTCAAACTGTGGACACTGCATTTTCCCTATGACCTCTGGCAAATTACTAAATCTATTTCTTGTTTTCTTTATCTACAGTAACACCCAGACATTTTATCTTCCTTAAAGGGATTTCATTAAAATCACTGATGATGCTAATTAAAATACAGACATCCTCAAATAGGAATTCAATTTTTAGTCAACATTTAATTTTATTGCTACATTCCCAATCAGTTCAGGGCTGATTTTATAGAATTCTTATTTAGTAGCATTACTAGAAAGTCTAGAATTCAATATGCCTGTATGTGTCCATATTTCCTATATAAATGTCATACAAGAAGCATTTATGCTGGGAGATGTGTGGCCATTCAAGGCATAGTTCCACATAACTGTTATAGGTCCCCAACACTGACACGTGTGTCCTGCCAGGAGAATGCCCACACCAGGCATGGAAGAAAATGAGCCTGGTTTTCCATTTCCTTGAAAATATGCACTGTGAGATAACTGGAGGTTGTTTGCATTTGAAAACAAGCCCTCATTGAAAACTGGGAATGGAAAATTATTCCCGGTGGTCTTTCCCATCTCTCTTTGCATCTTAGCCAAATCCGTGAAAGATCAGAGGGAAAGTTCCAGAGATGCCTATTTTATGCACCTTCTTTCAAAATTAACCCTTTTCTCTATGAACCACATTGTAGCGGGAGCCCTGGAAAGGATGTATCTATCACTGTGCTCTACCGTATAGGAGCCAGTCCTATAATAAAAATCAAGCCAATGTCCTTTACAAGCAGGTTCTCCCGTGAATTATCATAGATAAAGCAGCTGTAACGCTCACAAGGTAAAGTAAATGCATCTCTAAGGAACAGAGGGGAGATTAGGACAATCTATTATTGCAAGCAATCAGCATTGTTTTTTCTATTCCAACGCCTATATATCAGTGTAAGTGATTTCAGCATATTGTCTACTGTAAGATTTATTTTTAAGATTAAATTATTGATTTTTCCCACTAGCTCATCAGTGTTATTTTAAAAATCTCAGCTGATAATATAACCGTGCCTGTATAATGTCAAATGTTCAGATGAAAAAAGATCTTTGGCTGGATAATTGGTTTCCTGAAAACATCTGAATACTTGACTGAGTTTTTAAACGATTTTAATGTAGATATTTGACAAAGCAAAAGTTGTGCTGTAACTTCATAAAAAATAATCTTGCTGCTAAAGCAATGATCTTTAATATATTGATAATAAAATCTGATACATTGTTGGTTATGTACCACCTTCAAAGCAAAGTCATACTTTTTGAAGATACTTATTGAAGGCAGTATTTTAAAACTCAACATAAAAAGGACACTAAACTATTGATATGAATCCTTTATTCTTTCTACAAACACTAGAGTTTATTTTAAAGTGACAATCCTCTTTATTTTGGCAAAATTTTTGAGGCCAAACACATTGCGCATACACGTGAAATTACTGAAGCACATCAGAACAGTTTTGTGAACTGCAATCTCATTTTGATTTTGCAGTGTTCTGATCATATGATAGTTTACAAATGAATTTGGATTACGTGGAATTTGAGGTGGAAACTGAGAGATAATGGCCATGAAACCACAGGGACTTCAAGCATTTTCTTTCCATGTTGTCTCACTTACAGCCTTCCTATTTCAGCTGAGGTCCAATGCAGGGAATACTAATGCCATTCAGCAGATGCAATATGCCCTTCACCTGACAGTGACTTTAAAATGCCACTACATAAATTATGTCAGAACAGTTCATAGGAAACCATCTATTAATTTTTATTTGTTTTGAATGTTCTTCTTTTTTTGAAACCAGCAGAAAATAGAGAGCAGTCAGCTGATACAAAGGGAAAGAGAATGTTGAAGTGAAGAAACTTACAGCAGAGTTGAAAATAACTGTGTTCCCTAGTCCAATAAGAACAAGCACTCTTGGTCACACCTTCGTGAATCTCTTGTAGGCATTTAACATCAATTACCATAGCAAAGGTAAGCATTGAGGGGTCATTACCTGAGTGGTGTGACTCTCTCTATGCCTCTGAAGGGAGGAGGTCCCACTCCCAGACAACCTGGAGAATCCATCGTCTTCAGGTAAACCTATGGATGTCAACACAAAATAGCCGTTAAGTTGTGTGTTCTCTCCCCAAATAAAGTAAGTCGTGTACTTACTGAACAAATTAAAATGGTGACATTTCACGGATTGAAATGAAGGTCAGTAAACACTCATTGAAAAATAAATTTCCCAAGGCAGCATGGTAATACCAGGTATTGCTGGAGTTCCATCCAATCAAAGAGGAAATGTACTGACAAAAAAAAGCTGAAATGATCACGAAGAAATATGTCATAATAGCACAGACGTGGGCAAAGAAGTACTGGAGGGGAGAAGGAAAACTTTTCTAGAGGCTGAAAACAGTCTGATGAAACACTGATGGGGAAAGAGAAGCCTGTGGGCAACGAAGGGTAAAGGGGTCCCTATGGTGGCAGTTTGCTTCCCATTTGTGGGGTAGCAGGGTGGCTGAGAAGGGATGGAAGACAGATGAGATAAGACACCATCAAGTCTACGTGTCAGGTGAATTGTATTGACTATCGTTCATTCTACACCCAAAGGAAAGGAGGAGATTGGGTGAAATTCCACGCGGAAAAGGTCAGGGTAGCTGCCCGGTCACAACAGACCAATACGTAACCAACCCTATAGGCTCAGTGGCGGGTCTGAGGCAACTTATATCTCCCACGATACAGAAGTGCCCTCGAGGCTCCAAAAGGTTATAGTAATTATCCCTCGTGACCCAAGCAGGATTTTTCATCGTCAGCCTGGCTGACGTTTTGGGCTGTGTAATTCTACGCTGGGGGTCTGTCCTGTGCATCTCCTACTTAGCTGTGGCAACCAAAACGGTCCCCAGACATTGCCAAATATCCCCTGGGAGGCAAAATCATCCCTGGCTGAGAAGCACTCTGAGAGAGGGATCAGTCAGGTGACTTCCTGATAAAAATGAATGGACTAAAAAGTAACAACCGTCCAATGAAAGTTCAACCTAGACAACTTTAGATCTGAACTGTTTGCTCCTCTCATCTGAAATCATAATTAACCAGTATGGTATAACTGATTAAACATGTACATGATTCCCGATTTAAACACCATTAGAAAATCACTCATAGTTTTCCAGTTAGAGAGTTAGTTCTGCAGAGAAGTCCACAACATCCTGTTAACACATAAGAAGTCTTCCCAGTTGATCTCGATATATATACAAATACCTTGGCGTGGAAGGGTTAGTTCGTTGAGACTGGGCAGGAGAGAGCCAGTCTCTAGGAAGTGATAGACATACGGATGGGCGGTCATGGGGGGACTGGGTCTTGGTCAAAAGTAATAGCAATGTCTAAAGTTGCCCAGAGGAATACTGTATCGAGACCTGGGTAGCAGGTGTGGGGAAGGTTCCAATCAAGCAGTGAGTGTTAGAGTGATCGGAATCAATACAGAGGAAGGGTGGGTGGAAATCCAAGATCACACACAGGTTGGTGTTCCAGGCAACTAGATAAGCATAGTCACAATAAAATGTATGTCCAGGTAGCAGGGCAAAGCTAAGAGTTTGGGATTCATGTGAGAGGGGGATGAAGGGCCCATTGACAAGCAAGACAAATGTCTGCTGCTAGAGAATCCGGTTCACTGGACGTCTTACAGAGACTAGGAACCTGGGGAAGGAGAAGAGTGCTGTGATCCATTTTTTAAAACTAAATGATCAATTAGAAGATTGCTCGCTGAGTCAGAACAGAAAGTCAGCTTAGTGCGGATCCAAACTCAGAGCCAAGTCGTTAGCATGAACTGCTCTACACAGTGTCAACTAAATAAAGGTAGGAAATATCTAGGTCACCCTCTGAATGAGGCACTGGGAGATGTGCCAAGACTCAAGAAAAGGTCTGCCTCCGAGGATCTCAAATCTTCACGGTAATGCTTCTGAAGCAGAATACACAACAGAATGACTTAAGGGTTCCACAGGGCGCAGGTGGCGTTGAGATGGAGCTGGAGAAAGCAGGGATTCACTCTGGGCGAGGGATTAGAGGAAGAGTGATGGTGGAGATGCCAAAGGCTGTGGACCTTCCAGGATGGGGAGGATTTTGAAAGGTGAGCAAGGTTGAGGAAGGTCAGCCTGGCCAAGGGAACGGAAGCGCTGACGCATCGTAACACGGAACACGAGATGTCTCCACGTCCTGGGGGTGGCCTGTAAGATGGCCGAAGTAGGGGACCTGGAGGGTGTAGTCCAGAAATTAAAGGCGTCACCTAACACTTCACAGAATCTGGCGATATTTGAAGGCAATGGGTAGCACTGTAGATTTCTGAGAAGGGCTGTGGCACCAGGGTACCAAAGTGGTGGGTACAAAGGCATCTCTTACCTGTCGACTAAAGAAGGGTCAGGACAGATAGAGTCAGTGTCGGGGGTGGGGATGGAAGGCTGGGTGGTGACGGAGAGAGAGTGACAGAGAAGAAAGGGGCACTGGAGAAATTCTGGGAATGTCATTTCCTCCTGGTGATGCAGGAGGTGAGGGGGCTTCAGGGGAAGATGACTCTGGGGTAGCACTGACCCTGAAGGTCATAGCAGGGAGGTGAGAAAGCCCGGTTATGGCGAATACGCATGGGAGTGTGAACCCGGAGGCGCAAAGGAATAGCTGGAAGCACTGAAGGTGCCAAGGAAATTAGAAAAGGCAGGGTTTCTTTTTTTGGCCAACAAAACCTTTTATTTTGTTGCCATATTAGAAGCAGTACTTTTTAAAGGCAAATGATCTAAAAATGGCACCAAAGACACACGCCATGAAGGAAAAGAAAATGTATCAATGCTTCTATTCGAACCTTTAAAATAAATACACTTTAAAAATATCAAAAAAGTAAAATGCAAATTAAAAAAGAACAACATAGAACATTTAAATACACCAAATAAAAGGCTCTATTATTCTTAAAACATCCTACAAGTCAAAATAAAGGACCTACTCTCATATTTTAAAATATGGGCAAAGGCTCTGTACAGAAAATGAGAGACTTTAAGTGACCACTAAATAATAAACAAGTTTATTTTCATTAAGTATTCTGAGAAGTGCACATAAAACTACAATAATTAACCCATCTTATCTATCAAGACAACAAATATCTCAAGACTTTATTACAGAAATTTCATGTACATATAAAAGCAAAGAGAATGTGGAGTGAAACTCCATGGACCCATCACCAAGCTGCAGGATTTTCAGTATTTCAGTCTTGTTTCATCTACTTCTCATTATCTTTTTTAAAAATTACAGAAATTATATTATTTCACCTGTAAATTCTTGAACATGTGTCCCTCATGTAGCTAAGGGACATTGTTACACAGAGGCATCAGAAGAACCCCAGAGCCTTGGGGTACAGAATCCCACTGTGTTTTCCCACGGGGTTGAAGACCCCTGATTGGTGCTGGGGGCGCATTCAAGGTTCATCTGAAGCCCCTTATTTGTTGACTTCCATCGGAAGTGGGGTCTCCATCACAGAACCATTTCTCACGCACACTTATAAACCTGCTCTAGTTTTCTCAGGGCACATCCCTCTCCCAGACCAGACTCTGGGGCAATAATTCCCAGCAAACACAGTTCTACGCCCCTCCTTCCATGTACTCTTTCTGCGGCAGCAACAGTGTTCTTCCCTTCCCTTGAACTCTACCCACACACCCCGACTTCCATTCATGCCAGAGGCTCCGAATCATAATGTCTGAACACCAGTGTAGACCATCAAAATGACCTGCGTGTTTGACTATACACACGTGGGTACTTGGGTCTATGTGTAAACAAGTTATAAGGCATTGATTCTAGTATTATAGCCTGTGTGGTCTTGGGGGAATTAATTCACTGCCTTATACCTCATCTATGTCATGTACATAATTCTAGTTTTTATTGGATAAATCCTCAGGGATCTTCTAGCTCTAAACTATCTAAGCCTTTTATGATATCTGTGTATAGGTAATATTTATTGAGCGCTAATTTTAGCTAGCATCACCGTATTGATACTAAATCCTCATAACAATCCCACAGGGCAGGGCCTTTGATTGTCCCCATTTTTAAGCTGAGAAAACTCAGGATTGGAGAGGTTAAGTCATTTTCTCAGGGTCATGAGTTAGCGTGCATCAGCCCTGGGTCCGAGCCCAGGCAGAGAGGAGCCACGCGACACTGCTAGGAAATGGCAGAGTCAGCAGTTCCATCCGCCATTTTCAACCCGAGTTCTCAACTACAGTGGAGGAAACTGAATTAAATGAAGTCCAAATTAGAGATTATTCAATATGACTTCAAAGTATCTTTAATGAAACGGAGGAGTGGAGCAGGGCTTTCTGAATGCCTGAGGAGCTCGCTTTCTTGACAAACCTACGTTCTGCTGCTCAAAATAGATAATTGCACCAGATTCTAGATTGTCAAGTGAAGACTTGCTTCCCCTGGCAGTTTGGCTCTGAATCAGAAAGCAGTACGAATTCCAAAGAATCTATACAGTTCCTATAAAAAAGATGAGGTTGTAAAACCTATATTTGAATACATTTCGTGGATTCTAACCAAGGGCTCCTTCGCTAGGGGTCTGGATCTTTCTTGAGCATGAGTGAAAAAAACCACTCTCCAAAGTTCCCAGAGTCGATGTGGTTTGCTGCTACCACAGCACTAGGTTCCATGTGGCCTTGGAGTCTATGTAAAGAATGCAGAGCTTCTGGTCTGGTAAATGGCCTCACCCAGTACTTTATCACCATAGATTATCCTTACAAGGCACCGAGGATAAACACAGCACAAATAAAGAAAGACAATCTTCAGAGAACGGTAAATGGAAAATCAAATGTAATGACTGTATTCTTTAATTGTCATTTTTTCTGAGGCCCAGCCATAAAATGTGTAGTCATCAAGCAGCAAGAAAGAAAATCATACTGAACATAAAAATGGCCTAGATAGAATTTGTCCTATCTTTATTTCCCCACTAAACATCTTTAGATTCACAGTATTTTGTTTGCTATAACTACAACGTTCTAGCACTAAAAACTGTTCTCTAATCTAATGATAAATAACCACACGTCCAGGGAATAATTAAATATACAAAAAAAGATCTAAGTCTGTGTTCGCATCAGTAAAAGGATGGCAATTAAAGTAAGTGATAGCTATAATTACCCACGCATAACTATATTTCAGCAAATGAACAAACAGATAATTATTTCTGGGAAGCAGAGGTAGCATGCAGATACTGGCATTCCAGAGAAATCGTTTCCTTGAAAATAACACTACTTCTGATTCAATGAAAACTTCAAGTTATTTTAAACATTTATTCCCATCTCGTGCCTTTATTTAGTAAGCATATTGACTATACGCTGTGAATTGTGAACCAGTACGACTAACCGATTTGAGTTATAATGACCGTGTATATATCATGTGCTGTACATATATCACATCTGATCAGTTTTTATCATACCGACCAGGAGAGGTTTTCTGACTCTGGCCCCGGCATAGGACTTACTGGTTCTTATGAAACAGGCAACGTGATTCCAATCAGTAAATGCTGTTACTGAGTGCCTGCCTGAGTACCCAGAGAATTGTGCCGGTATTTTAATAGTCATGGGAAGGTTTCAGGAGCCCAGAAGCTCATGGTGTCCACACAGGTGACTCAAAATAAACATGTCATGTTGCTTTGAAAGACTGAAATCCCAATTGAAATAATTTTCCTTTTGTGCACATAACTCGAGATTTTCAAGTGATCTTCAATGAACAACAACGCAGAACTAGTTCTATTTTAAAATCTGGTCTCTATGAGCATTTAAGGGATAACGTGTAAATCTCTGTTTCAGGGTTTGAACATACGCTATCAGTTACATACTGAAGTTTTGAAGCCTGATATTCCTAAATATTGAATTTTATATGATTAATTTCAGGCAACATATTCCACAGAAATTTCCATTTGGTCTAGAGGGATTTTTGGTTTGTTCTGTTGGTTTTGGGGTTTATTTTGATTTTTAAAGTAAGACTCAGAGTTTTTTGTGTTAAGTTTTCTAGGACCATTTACCAAGCCGTAGCTTTTGGCTTTTGACTCAAAACACAGACAAATTAAATATTTTGGTAAAGGGGAGTGCCTATTTTCTCTTTCCTTGTGGTAGAATAAGATCACCCAAGGTGAGCTAGGGAGGATGGCAGGGAGTGAAAATTTAATAAAAATGAAAGGATATATGGTTATCTTTTTAAATGTTTTTGCATTCAGTTTTGATCATCCAATACATTTTAAATTCCCTTTTTGTTTAGCAGCTATCCTTAAATGCTCCAAAATTGAAAATAAAAAATGAATTAATTACCTTCTTACTAGATATATGCAACCTTTGTGAAACAGTCTCTTATCACATACTTGTTGACTTATTGCTATCACTCAAATTCCATTGTTATTATTTTAAGAATATTGAATTTCAGTATAAGGGTATACAATGTTTTTGTTACCCTTTTTGTAAAGGGTTATCATCAGAGATTTCAGAAAGCAATGGTTTTAAAAGAAAGATTATATCTCCATATTTCCATCTAAACACACACACACACATAAATCTGAACATTAACACATTAACATGGAAAGTTTTACAAAATGTCTATTTTAATCAAGTTGGAGCAATCCATCATAAACACTCAGTTTTATTTTAAGGACAGAAAATCAGGAGGTAATTCTAATATCCAACAAATAGGGCTGGGTTATTTTAAATCATGTTAGTCCCATCTGATGAGATGCTATGCGTCATGTACAATTAATGGGCAACTGTAAACAATGCAGTTCTGCATTTGTTGACCTAGAGATATACCACGTGAGATTTCTAAGGGAAAAAAGCAGATTGTTAAAACCACGTGTACAGTGTAACTCAAGCTTTATAAAAACAAAACCAAACATCTTATATAAACACACACATATACTTGTATGAAAAAACCAGAATTCTACACAGTGGAAGATTAGACATGTTTTGGGTATTTCTGGGTAATATAAGGAATGGTAGGTTTTACTCATTGTTTATTCTTTCCTGTATTTTCCAAATTGTCACATAAAACATGTACAGCTTTTATAGCCTGCATCAAATTAAAACGCCAGATGAATAGTAATACGTTGTTGAAGAAGAGAGGAGAAAACTTAGGAAAGACCCATGCTCTGGGAACCTGGGAACCGGTACGTCTGTCTGTTCTTGGAAACTGCAGCTCCTTTCCCTAGAAATCTTTACCTTCTGTATCTTCCCAGTGTCATTTCCTCCCATCGTACCAAAAAGCCTCTGTCTTACAAGCCAAATACTTCCAACCAATCGTTACATGGAATCCCTGCTTAATATGGGGGGAGGGGTAGCATTCAGAAACACTTTGGGGTTTTTTCTCTGTGTGTGTGTGATGAAAACAATCCTTTTCCTGCGTGCCAACAGAACACTCCCGCATTACCCTGGGGTCCTTGATGCTAAGCTTGAACAAGCCCTGCCCTAATCAACTATCCACCCCATGACTCCTTCCAAGTAAAGCGTGACTTGTGATGAGAATCGCCTGGCTAGATCTTCCCCAAGACCCATTCGCCCCCTCCTGCTGGGCAGGTCAGCAATGAACATTCTTGGGTCAGCAATGAACATCCTTGGGTGAGCAATGTGCTCAGATGAAAAACTACATCCCCTGACCTTACCTGGACCTGGAGGGAAGCCAGAGATAGGATGGTGAAGCCAGAATCTCTTGACGGCCATGGAGTACCACCATCCTGGCTACCTCACAGCCATTCTGAAATACCCTCCCTCCCTCTTTCTCTCCCATTTTTTTTTTTTTAAGTGGGGAATTGTAACTACCACACAAGTCAAGAAATAGAACGTTGTCCGTTACCCAGAAGCTCCCAACGTTCTCTCTCAAATCAGTATTGGCTTTCTCCTCCGCATGAAATCCCTGCCCTAACCTTCCTGGTGATCCTTTCACAAAGCTCTGCATCCTGGTCAGCCAGTTCTGAAATTTTATAGGATCTGTGGTAGGATCACGCGACGGTTTTAATGTGCATTTCTCTAATTACGAATAAAGTTGGACTTCATTAAAAATGTTGACATGCCTTTTCATTTGTCCTTTCTGTTTTTCTGTTCAGTAGTCCTGTTTGTTTTTAAGTAAACTCTGAATATGGCCCTTCGTTGGTTAAATGTGTTGAAAATATTCTATCCCATTACATACATATACATATATATATGTGTGTGTGTGTGTGTATATATATATATTTTTTTTTCCTTTACGGTTAGCACTTTTTTGTATCCTGTTTAATTTAAGAAGCCCTTTCTTTTCCCATCTCTGAGGTTAAAAGATTATTATTCTATATTTTCTTCTATAAAGTTTATTTTACATTTGACGCTTAGATCTAAAATCTACCAGGGATTGTGTGTTTACAGCGTAAGGTAGGGGTCAAGTTTCATTTTTGTTCCTCACGTGGACAGCATTTGATTATTCTTCCTCCAATGCCAATTCTGTCATAAATTAAGTGGTTATTTATGCAAGCTGGGAGAGGTTTCTGCTTTAATTTTTTTTCTTCTCCTTCTTCATATTCTCTGGAAAAGTCTGTATAACAGTGGAATTATTTCATCCTTAGAATTTTGAGAGAACTTACCAGAAAAATCATTTGGGCCTAGAGTTTTCCTTGTAGGAAAGTACTCATTTACAAACTCAATAATTTAACATTTACATTACTATTTAGCTCTCCTATTTCTTTTTTCTATTTTGGGTTAGCTGTAATTGTTTTGGAGAAAAGTATTCATCTAAATTCACAAATTTATTTTGGCATAAAGCTGTTTACAATATAATCATTATCATTTTTTTAATTTCTGGAAGATCTGTGGTGGGTCCCCTTTTTCATCCCAGAATTGGCTACTTATGTCCACTTTATTTCTCTATCACCCTTGAAAGAGAATTCTCAATTTTATTAATGCTTCAAAGATTTTTTTCAAAGGATTAACATTTGACTTTGTTGCTTATTTTCTATTTCAGTAACTTAGGTTCTTGTCTTTCTTGAATCTATTGATTACTCAGCATGTAAGTTTTAACTTCCAAACAGAACTGTTGTTGTTTTTAATATGTGCATGCTCTATCTTTTCCTTTTCTATCCCTTCACATTTAAATTTTCAGCATCCTCATGTATTACATGGTTTCAGAAACTTTAAGCTTTAAAATATTGTATTAATTGATTTTTAATGTGAACTTACACTAAATAAGAGTCTTTTAAAGTTTAATGGAATTCAATTGAGTTTAAATTACTTTCATGTATGCTTTTTTGTCTACCATCTGAGACTTTTCAATCTGTCGTACCTTGAAGATACTCCTATTCTACCCCGTTTGCTATCTTCTAGGTTGATTGACTTTTTATTATTCTATTTTACTCTAATAGTTTGGAAATTATACACCTCTCTACTGTTCTTTCAGTGGTTACCTTTGAAATTATAACCTGTTAATGTGATTTATCAGTGTATAATAGTAAATATTATTTTTACCCCCTCCTACCTTTACTTAGTTTTTTATTGTTCATTTTTCCTTCTTTTACCTGAGCATTCTGGGTCTGCCCATGTTTAATTCTTTCAGTTTTTGTTTTGTTTTGTTTTGATAAGATATCCTTAACTCCCTTCATTCTTACAGAAGTATTTTACTGTTTGTAAAATTCTAGATTGGCAGTTACTTTATTTGAGAATGTTAAATATGTTATTTCATTGTCTTTGGACTTCCACTGCTTCTTTAAAGGTAATTTGTCTTCTTTTTTCCTTTTTAACCTCTGGCTGCTTTTAAGATTCATGCTTGGTTACCAGTGTCTCACTATGATATGCCTAGGAGTATTGTTCTTTGTATTTATTCTACTCAGGCTTTTTTTTTTTTAAACAAAAGTGACATTTACAGAAAGAGAGATTCACCTTTATTCTATGCACCTGCCTGTAAATTTATAGGAACACACTCATTCCTGTTTGTCAATACTACCACATGCCCCTCTGTGGTCTGCTGTGGTCTGGATGTTTGTGTCCCCCTAAAACGCATATGTTGAAGCCCTACCCCCCAGTGTGGTGGTGTTAGGAGGTGGAGCCCTTGGGAGGTGATTAGGTCATGTGGTGGACGCTCCATGAATGGGATTAGTGCCCTTATAACAGGGACCCTGGAGAGCTAGCTCCTTCCTTCCACCATGTGAGGACAAGCAGGAAGCTGGCAATCTGCAACCTGCAAGAGGGCTGTCATCAGTGCCGGCACGCTGACCTTGGACTCCAGCCTCCAGAACCGTGGCCAACACATCACTGCTCTTTACAAGCCACCCGGCCTGTGACGTTTTGTTACACAGCCCAGCCCTGGCCGCTGCACCCAGCCTCTGGTAACCACTCATCTCTTACTGTCCCTGTGGTTTGCCTTTTCCCAAATGTCATATAAATACAATCATACTTAGAGTCTTTTGATTCTTTTTTCACTCAGTGCAATGCATCCATTTTGTCGTGTGTAATAATGGTTCATCCTTTTTTATTGCAGAGTTGATCCATGCACTGGTCAGCCTGTGAAATGCTCCTGATGGGCCCACCCAGAGGCACTCACACCTCAGGTAACCTCTTCCCATGATTCGACTGGACATATGGCCTGAATCCAACAAGCCAGATGTGTTTGGAGTGCTGGCTGTCCCCTCCATGAGCAGCCGTGCAGTGGGCGTGGCTTCCATCCTGGGTGCTCTTCCTTGCTTTCCCATGGACAGCTTGCTCTGGGGGAAGCCAGCCGCCCTGTTGTGAGGCCTCCCTTGTGGAGACGCTCCTGTGAGTGCTGTTGAAATCAGACCATCTTTCCAACCAGCCTCAAGATGACTACAGTTTTGACTGATAGCTGATTGCTTCCTCGTGAGGGACCCTGAACCAAAGGCACTCAGCTCAGCCGCACCCAGATTCCTGACCCACAGAAGCTACAAAACAACAGCCTCTAAGTTCTGGAGGGTAATTTTTACACAGCAATTAATAACGAATACAGTCCAGTCGCCAACTGAAGGACAATTCATTTATTTCCAGTTTTAGGTGATTATGAATAAAGGTAGGATACACATTTGCATACAGGTGTTTATATGGACGCTGTTTTCATTTCTCTTCGGTAAATGCCCAGGAGGGGGGCTGCTGGGTCGTATGGAAAGCGTATGTTTATGAGAAACTGCCAACTTAAACCTGTTTCTTATTGCTTTCATCAGTGTTGGAGAATCCTCTCCCATTTCTCACCACATCTTTTCTCTTGCCCACAGAGGAGAATCCTCTCCCATTTCTCACCACATCTTTTCTCTTGCCCACAGAGGAGAATCCTCTCCCATTTCTCACCACATCTTTTCTCTTGCCCACAGACTCTCTCTCCTTTCCCCAGAATTCCAAAAACAGTTCTCAGCATATCCTTCAGGTCTCTAAACTATGTTACTGGAATATAGGTTCTAAACCATTTTCTGGAATTTCCACTCTTCTGCTTCTTTGCGTTTCATTCTTGATATTTTCTGATTTATCTTCCACTTCCCTAGGATTATTTTTAATGGCTGTGTCTAATTGACTTTAACCTCATCCTCTATTGTACTTAGTTTTATGACTGCATTTTTCAGTTTCAGAATTTCCATTTGACACGTTTTCATGGTTTCTGATTTCTGCTGAGATTCTCATTCTTTGATCTCCTTAGGCCTAGTAAACATACTTATTTTAAAGTATATGGTTTTGAACTCCAATCTTTTGAACCCCCATGGATAATACACTGCAATGGATTGCTATTTCTGCTTGTAATTTTCATCTGCTTTTGTGTCCTCATGTGCCTGGTTCTTTTTGATTATGTGTTGAACTTGGTATTTGAAATATGGTTTGTAAGAACATTCTGAAGTCTAGAATACTGTAATTGTCCTTTGGGATAGATTATAATTTTTTTCTCCCAGGTACCTGTGGGCCCTGTCAATCTTGGAGGACCTCATTCCTGCCCCAGGGATTGAGAAGATTCATAGCTGAGCTGGGGTTCCTGGTTTTTCTTCTGACTCCCAGGATGGACCCTTCAAGGCTTCACCCCTGGGCCCTGGCAGGTGCTGGACTCAGCCTGTCCCCACAATCCTAAAAGGCACAGCCAAGCTTCTCAGCTACCTCCTGTGGACTCAGTGAATGCCCCCAATGTCCTTCAGAGAAAAGCCTAGAATATAGGCTTCTTTTCTTGGTCTTCATTGCATCCCATGCCCACCTTCTCAGTCTCTTCAAGAAAAGATTGGTCTGAATTTTCCCTTCAGACAATACTAGAAGCCCTGGGCTTCTTCTAGTGTGGGAGGAATAAGCTACTTGTTTAAGCCACCATTAGACAGGGTTTGGATACACACAGTCAAGCCAATTTCTACAGGATACCTTCACTGATACACTCACATCGAACACCTAAAGCCAGTGTGGTGTTTACCATTCCTTCAGTAGTATTTTCCTTCACACTTTTGAGGAATGAAAAGAAAAAGGGGAGGGGGGAGGGATAAATTAGGAGTTTGGGATTAAAATATACACACTGCTATATATAAAATAGATAACCAACAGAGACCTATTGTATAGCACGGGAAACTATACTCAATTGCTTGTAATAATCTATAAGGGAAAAGAACACACACACACACACACACACACATATATATACATACACATATACACACACACATATATATCTGAATCACTTTGCTGTACACCTGAAACTAACCAACATTATAAATCAACTATATTGCAATAAAAAAATTTTTAAATAAATTTTTAAAAGAAATGAAAAAGATATATTTTTCATTAAAAATACTGTTACAGCATCCATCGCCTCCTTCTGCCCAGTATACGTCTCATTTTATGCTGGTTTCCACAGACCAAATACTCCATAAAAATCTCTGAAAAGTCAACTAATACCGAATGCAATTTGAATTCTTTAACTTGAAAATAATAAGTTGACAACACACCCTAGAGTGATATTTCATACTTTATACCCTTGTCCAGTTTTTAAGCCTACTTCATTTTTGTTTTAATTCCATTCTCCCTAGAAAGTTGATACAACTTAGAACCTATATCTACTTACTTCCGGGTGTAAAGAAGTGCTTACCGTTTGCGACGGAATTTCCATTTTCGGCAGTGATCGCGCTGGAGAGTGAATTAGATAATTGAATCCCATGGTTATTTGCATTTCTATCTTGGGTCTCTGATGAGGCTTCTGATGTACCAAGATCATCTCGGCTAGTAAGGTTCATGTTAGTTTCAAAACCTGAAACAAATTGTAAAAAAAGTTATTCTTTTCTGATAAAGTGTACTGAGCAAATTGAATCAAATAGTGGAAGGAAATAATAAAACTTATGAAAACAAACATTAATTATGTTTGAAACAGTAAATTAATAATCACCATTAATCAAACGTATAGCCTACAAAATATTCACCAAATTTTGACATAATACTGTTAAACATAATGGGATGCATTCAGTGGCAATAATGAATTCCATAACTTGTTATTTTCAAACATTATTATGAAATTCTATAAAGAATTTTTGATGTCATATGTCTAATTACTTGTCATTACAGAACTGCCTATCTTGAGAAGGTTATCTCCTAAAAGAAGCATAGCAATTTATTCATGTTTCAGAAATTTTCTGAGTTTTTAAATTAAGTGGAGCTGAGGCAACCTTATAACTTTGAAAAAAATGTAACAGATACATTTTCACTATCGTTACAAAGTTTATTATCCACTTAGGAATACTAAACTTCAAAACCCTACTTCTGCATTCTATACAGTAACAAAATTACCTAAATGTTTAACGCATGTGCCGTACTGAGTTCTCTGAGGTGAAGAACACAGACGCCACTGTCCAAATTAGGCTGAAGAGCTGAAAGACACGCTCCAACCCTCTGGGGAATTTCTGTTCAACATCAGGGATTTGCCATGTTGCTTCTGCCCCTTGTCTGTGGGTGCTTAGTAGGTTCTGGGTATCTCTTAGTCAGACTGTTCTGAAGTTTTAAGCCAATACATGATTCAAAAAGGATAATAAACGTAATATGCCTTATTATATTTTACGGATGGAGGAAGAGTTTACCCACCGTGATGGCAGATGGAAGCAGGGGGCCAGCCCCCCAGAGCTCATCTCCAAGGCTGGGCTTGACAGCATCCTAGCTCTCCCTCCTGGATGCTGTCTCCCCTTGCCCTTGAGACTTGCACTCAAATAGCACCCAGGCCCTCAGCATTTACCCAGATGCTCACCCTGACACGTTCCGTTGCTCGGGATGTGCGTTCCCTATGCCTGGGACGCCCTCTCCCCTCTCAGCCCTCTTCCCTCCCCACCATCAGTAATCTTGTTCAGAGCATCTTCTGTGCAGTGCAGTGGCCGCTCCTTTACAAGTGAGCAGGTCTGGTGTGCCCAGACAGGAGGCCGTTCCGGGGCTTAGAGAAGGAAGAGTTGGACAGATAGAATGAGGGCAAAATGAGCAGGGCTTTGACAACCAGGTGGAAGAGGTTCTATTTCCACGACCCAGGGAGTAGCTCCAGACTCCCTGCATTTAAAAAACAAGTAAAAAGGCTTTGGCCAGGCCAAGGCGGGAATCGCGGCCAAGGCGAGGTCGGGTGAGCGTCACCATCTTAGCTCTTGACGGCCAGAGATTATTGAACGGGCTGGAACTGAAAGAGTATCTATTCAACTTGGTCAACTCTATTTTGCCTTTTTAAAAATAATCTTCTGAAAATTAGTAAAACAGGTTTGGTGTTAAAGCTATCTCAAGACACAGACATTCACCTGCTTTTATTTCTCTTTAAGCTTTTTTTTTTTTTTCACTCTTTAATTCAGTTGTTTATTGAATGCTTACTCTGGCCAGACTCTCTCCACTAGCTGGAGGTCCAGAAATGAGCAGACAGGTAGCTTGGAGCGTCGCCCGCGGGACCGTGATTGACAACAAACAAGCTTAGGAACAAGCAAGAAGATGAAGGAACTTGGTGGGCTCCCAGCTGGGTGGCAGTGGGGCTGGGCAGCCCTGCTTCTCTGGCAGTGGGTCAGGGAACCTTCTCCAGGGGGTCTTGTTTAGGCTCAGAGCGTGAAGCAGGGCATAGCACCTAGGTAACAGGGATGTCCTCTTAGGTCTGGCGGTACAGGACCCAGTCCTCTGAGACACTGTGTGAACTCCTGGTACGAGTACGTGATGCTAGCTTCCCCCAGAATGGATTTCTATCTCATAAACAACTGCTATATGTAAACTATAGTCGAACCCTCCATTTTTGCTATTAAAGTTAAAAAAAAGTCTTCATATGTCCAATCAGCAGGTTCACTTGTAGCCAAAAAATGTTTGAAAATGTGTCTCGAAACTTAGGCTGTGATCCTTATGTTATCTACTAACATTTTCTCTATGCTTTTATCGTAAGAGCGCACGTCTGTCTATTCCAAGGATGGCTCTGGATTGGAATAAGGGAGCGAGTCCTTCTTAAGATGGAAGAATAAGTGGTCAACCTGATAACAATTATTCACACTGTTCTTACGGTAATTACCATCTCCTGCACGTTTATTATGTGCTAATCCCCTGCTAGAGGTGGGACTTGACTTACTTCTCATTTTCATAACAAGTCTGAAGAGCTGTCACTCCCTCGCTTGTTTTTGAGATGGTCACTGAGGCCTGAGGAGGTGAATCTACCCGCGAACATTTCACAGTGAGCCGGTGTGTTTCCGCTGGGTTTAGACCGAGGCATGCAGGGCTCTGCCGTCCACCCACACCCATTCTTTGGCTTGGCCCCTTCTGTGAAGGCTTTCTTCCTTATTTCCTTTGCTGATGTAAAGAATAAAGCATCTTCTTTTCTGTGCCTTTATCACCCATGCCTCAGTGGTAATGAACTGGGAACCCCAGCTTGAAAAACTGTCCTCTAGACACTGAAATAGAGTTGCGACATCAATATCGACATCGCCACTTTGGGGTTATGCTTATTCATGACTATTAACCGAGGGATTCTTGGTCACTACATTCTGTGTCAGCCTCTTCTCATAAACACCCTGACTCCACGTTGAACCCGTGCATGAGAGCCTGTGCCCCAACTTGTTCATTTCTCGATTCAACCCCAATGAGGTTTTGACTCTCAAAAATTTGATTTTGCTGTAAAGTTGTCAGTTTCATGCAAGAACGGTTGCAACGTTCCTCATCAAAAGTACACTCATTATTTAAACACCAAAGGAATTGCAACGGCATCCCATCAAGAGGACCCTGGCATGAAGTCTGAAGAAGGCTTGGCTATAAAAGTGCAGGTACAGGATGCACATTTTGTGGAAAATTTAAAAAAACAACACAGATCAAATACAGTCATCAGGTTTGTTCATGCCTCCAAGCCGTGGTCATCAGGGTTTTGAGGGTGAAGAAAAGTCACACCAAAAGAAAATATTTGAGATTCTCAATGAATCTAAGCAAACACGTAGGGAAGTGAGGGCCGGAAGATCCCACATAGAGATTTAAGGGTGCGTCTGAGTCTTTTATATATCTCTGCATCTTGTGAAATCAGTGGCCTGTGTATTTCAGGGGCAGCCTTCTGATGGGCGCATCGTAACATTAGCTAATTCGAATTCCTGTGGAATTTTCTTGTAGCCTGTGAACAGGGTTTCTCTGTGACCGCCCCCTGCTTCCTGGTGCTGTTCTCACAGGTACAGGAAAGATGAGTCACATCGGGGGATGTGACTCAAGGATACAGTCTCAGTCTTCACATTTAGATACGATGATTGAACACAAGTACGCGACGAGGGTGCATTCAAGTTGAGTATTAGTCGAACGAGACAATTCTACCAAATCTCGAAATATGAATGCAAAAACAATTCAGTAGTCTAGTGCTAGCTTTTATATAACCAGAGTATCAGGCTGGGTGGGTGTGATGTTTTGAAAACTGTGGTTTTCAATAGGAGATGACACTGCATCCCACACCCGTCCCCCCTCACCCCCGACCTCTCCAGGGGACATTTGACACTGTCTGGAGACATTTTTGGTTGTCACGCCGGGGAGGTGGGTGCTACTGGCATCTAGTGGGTAGAGGTAAGGGATGCTGCAAAACCCCCTACAATGCACAGGACAGGCCTCCAGGATGAAGACTGGGGGACAAGACATCTGGCCTGGGATGTCAATAGGGCCGAGGTTGACAAACCCTGCTTTAAAAGTTAAGTCATGGGATTTCCCTGGTGGTCCAGTGGTTAAGACTCGACGCTTCCACTGCAGGGGACGCTGGTTCGATCCCTGGTCGGGAAACTGAGATGCCAACGTGTCATGTGGCGCAGCCAAAAGAAAAAAAAATGTTTTTTTAATTAAAAAAAAAAGCTAAGTCAGTTCCCACCAGTTCCCACTCACATCTCTCCACCGGTTTCTTATTTTGCTCAGATCACGATCCAAAGGCTTCCCGAGGCTGAGGGACCCTCCAGGACCCCGCTCCCTGCTCACCTTGGACCTCATTTCCAACTGCCTATCTGCCGCACCCCTCCCCAGCCCCACCAGCTTCTCTGCATCCCTCCACTCATCCTCTCACTCTCCCGGAGTGAAGCCAGGGGCTCTGTGCTTTGTTCAGGGCTCCACGCAAACTACCCCGAGCAGAAAGGCCTTCCCAACCACCTTCCAGAAAACAGCACCCCTCTCCCTTCCCCGGGTCAATTTCTGTCCTCACAACTTGCTTTAGCTTTCTACACGGTCCTTCTCATCACATGACATGTTACGCTTCTAGCGTTTGTTTTCTGTCTCCACCTTCCAGAAAATCGACACCACGAGCTCAAATGCAATCTTGGTGCCTCTAGGGGTGCCTGCACATAGTAGGTGCTCAATAAGTATTTGTTGAAAGAGAGAGAAAAAAGAATAAATAACAAATGAATGAATACAACAACATTGCTATAAAATATCCACTTTCTTAAAGAAACCACACTGTGTAACTGTGAAATAGTTGACAAGTTTACTAACTGAAGAATTCATGTGAATTATTACAGAGAAATCATACACCACAGTAATCATTTCTCCCCATTTACATGAGATTACTGGAAACATATAGAAGGATTTCCACTGTTAATGATATGCCTTGAGTTCTAATCTCCACTTATTTAACATTTTAAGGTAAGGAAATTTCTGTGTGTGTGGTAAACATGTTTTACTCATTCAAAGGGCCAGAGCTGTTTGCTTTCTACCTAAGAGTGTTAAACTGGACAAGACACTATCATCAAGATACGGAAGCAACCCACTGATGGATGAATAGATAAAGAAGATGTGGTACATATAAGCAATGGAATAGTACTCAGCCATAAAAAGAAGGAAATCTTGCCATTCGTGACTACATGGATGGACCTGGAAGGTATCACGTTAAGTGAAATAAGTGAGACAGAGAAAGACAAATTACTGTATGATTTCACTCATATGTGGAATTCAAAAAACAAAACAAATGAACAAACATGACAAAACAGACACAGAGTCATAGATACAGAGAGCAAACAGGTAGTTGCCAGAGGGGAGGGTGGCAGGAGATGAGAGAAATAGGTGAGGGAGATTGAGAGGAACGAAGCTTCTAGTTACAGAATAAATGAGTCACGGGTATGAAATGTACAGTGTGGGGAATATAGTCAATAATAACGTCATAGCTTTTAAACAACAAACAAAATCAAAGGGCCAGAGCTGTTTGATTTCAACCTAAGAGCATTAACCTGCAGAAGAAAACACTTGTGAGTATTGGAAATCTATTCCTGACCGACGGTAGGAAATTTCGTGTTTTCACTATTTTCCCACTAATTACCACTGATAATTATGTCATTATTGTCCTACAAATACACAAGGTTCATGCATAGTTGCTTTTTTAAAAAGTCTTACTTTACATGGTTGCACAATGTCGAATGTCGGGAAATTATAATCGATTTGGTCAGTGTTGACTCCTGGAATCTTGGAGGCTGGAGACGGGTGGAAGCCGGTTGACCCCAAGTCTACAGGGGAGGCTCCAGACCACACGCCACTTTCAAAGACCACTGCTAAGGCCCGTGGGAGTCAAGCAAAGCACCCACAGTTAACATCTGGGTGCCTGACAGCTTTTTCTGACAAAATTTCTACAGCAATGTTGTTGTAGTGATTTTTTTGTCACTTCTTTCTTTTTCTTTCAACAGATGTTTATTGAGCATCTAGGGTGCGCAGGCACTGTTCTAAGCACAGAACAATGAGTATTTTGCTTTGCTTTATCTTCTCATTTTAAATAAATGTCCACTTTGCTCCCTAAATTTTGGTCATTTTTATTCTTTTTCTTAAAGAAGTTTCTCCTGCCCCCAGTTGCGTAAGTTTCAATTTCTTGAAAACAAAAAAACCCAGAACCTGTCCCAAACACAGAGGGTCCTGGCAGCAATGCACCTGATCCAGTCCTGGCTCCTAGGACTTGACTCTCGCTGGGAGATGTCACTGAATAAGGTGACAAGGGCGCATGACGTCTGGCTCTCACTGATACTCCGTGAAAGCTGGCTGCTGTTTTATGCGATCCTCAGAGCAATGTCCGAGCAGAAAAAGCCTAACTCTTCACTGGTCACAGGACTGGAGTGCAAGTTCACCTGGGAGTCAGAGGTGCAAGTTCACGGAAGGGGACATGTCTGGAAGAGGAGAGGAAGCAGGATTTTGCTGGGAGACGGAGGCTAAGCAGAGGAACGTCTCTCAGGAAAGGGATGCAAAGATTTTCAGGGGAGGAGAAAAGCTTCTTACTGGGGAGGAAGATGACTCCTTGAATAAGTTTGGGGCGCTCGAGAAACACGTGAGTGCGGTGAGCGACTCAGAGAACTCCCTCCAAATCTACAGCCAGAGGAAAGTGGCAAAAGGTACAGGGGCTGGTCCATCCGTGGGAAACAGTGAGATGCCCTTGAGTTGGCGGCCACTCTGGGGGCTTTGTGTGAGCGGCATGCAGAGTGATGAGCCGTGGACCAACACGTTCCTCCTCTACACCACGAGGCTTCTGCAGGGATGGAACACGTAATTCTGAAGTCCTACACAGTTCACTTGGTATGCAAAGAATTAGCCAAGAGCTTTTAGAAATATATACCTAAGAGAAATGATTCCTTAAATGCTCCCATTCTAGAGGGGTGATAAGACACAATACATTACAGGAATGTATGGAAACAATTGACAAAGTGCAAGGAGAAAAAGCACGGATGACTGTCCAACTATCTTGGGGGATTTAGGGATGGATAATCTGTGACAGTCATTGTGGGATGCTTATTCTACTCAGCTGAGTTAATGTTGGCTGGGTTTTGTGTGTGTGTGTTAAAGCCTTTGACACTTAAAATGCCAGCATGTACAGGAGACCCAGGGTCCATCCTAACAGGTGCCTCTTCTCAGGCTTCCAGATGGCGACTCGACACACAAGGTGATCAACTCGAAGGTGATTGTCTCCAGAGCACCTTCAGCAGCAGACCAGGGGCAGAAAGGAAAGCCGTGCAAATGCCCAGGGATCCAAAGGAGAGGCGGGGGCTTCAGTGGCCAGGTGAGCCCCACAGGGCGGGCATGGGGAGAAAACACTGGATTTGCAAAAGCAGGGACAGAATGTGGCGAGGAGGAGGGAAAAGGAAGCCACAATGTCCAGCGACAGAGTGAGCACCTCGTGGGCTCTGCCCCAGCTCTGCCCTGGGGTGTGGGAGGAGCCTGGACCTTCCGGGGCATCACACCGGGAGTTCCAGCAAGTATCCGAGTGAGGGTGTGCCCGGAAGGAGGCTGTATCTGTAAAGTGTTATTCATCCAGCAACAAAGGTGTACAGCTGACCAGCTTCGAAGAGAGATTGGAAACGGAAAAGCAGTGAGAATTTAGATTCGGGCAGCTGCAGGAGCAGTGCAAGTGGGGTTTCACCGAGTTACAGATCCCTGGGAGTCGGCCAGGACCAGCGATGGGGATGCCGTTAGGGCTGCGAATGTGGACTCTGAAGTGACAGCCGCCTACCCAAGGGTTAAACCGAGTGGCGATGATTTGAACAAGAGCATTTGTTAGGACTGAAAAGATAATGTCTAGGGGAGAGTTAAAAATCTCTCGGGGGTTTCCCTGGTGGCGCAGTGGTTGAGAGTCCACCTGCCGATGCAGGGGACACGGGTTCGTGCCCCGGTCCGGGAGGATCCCACATGCCGCGGAGCGGCTGCGCCCGTGAGCCATGGCCGCTGAGCCTGCGCGTCCGGAGCCTGTGCTCCGCAACGGGAGAGGCCACAGCAGTGAGAGGCCCGCGTACCACAAAAAAAAAAAAAAAAAAAAAAAAAAATCTCGGGAGGGAGGATCTCCTGCAGGAAAAGTGACATTCCTACAAGCAAAGAGGCAGACGGCAGAGCACACGTGATAGAGGATACGAACGGTCAGATGTAAGCATGGAGGGGGGAGAACGCGGGACGGGAGGGTGGGTGGCTGGCAGAGGGGAGAGGCTTCTTGAAGCAGGGGGAGGCTCACGGTACCAAATGCCACAGAAAGGTCAAGGAGAATGAGGAAGGACTGAGCGACGGAGTGTTTCTTTCGGAAGAATGCTTAAAAACATCACTTCTCTCTTGGTTACCTGGATTTGAGATAGCTTTAGGGTATATTTTGGAAACGGATGAGATTAAGATCCAGGTTTCTGGAACGCAAGAGAAAAACAAACTATAGCTGTTCGACTGCTTTAAGGTTGAGAGTGCTATGCAAGGCATAAAAAATGTGGAAATACAGTTTAAACTCATTTCTCATGCTGGCTATCATTCATTCTGCAACTCTATAGGAAAATTCCTCTCCAGAAAGGCTACTGCAGGGAGGAATGTGCTTGTTTTCTCCTCTTTGGCATTAAGGAAAAGTACAAAGTCTGAGACAGGAGCCTGGCATGGTCCTGCTACTTCTCAGTCTCTCGTTTCTAAAACTGAGAAGTCGCAGCTCGACTCTGCTGACAGACACACATAGATGGTGTGTCACCACGCATGGGCAGGACCGCTCAGACCCGAAATCGGCATCCAGCTTGTGTTAAACCATACGTGCTTTGAGTTCCAAGGAACAATGCCTTTTAAATCTCCTATTTCTCTGAAATCTTACATTATTGCATGTGAGGAAAAAACACACGCACAAAAATAAGGATCTAGAGATCACTCCCCAGGCCCCCTGCACTCTGACAGGCTTCTAGGACATGAATAAGACTTTTTTCTTATCCATGAGAGTATAACCCAGACGTTTGGCAGAGCGCCTCAGAGAAAAACAAATGTCAGGGGTAGGGATTCGGGTAGACACAGTGGCTGGTCCTAAACTCAAACAGGAAGAGAGATTCCATGTGTGGCGTTGTGTAAGGAGATGTCAGATGTCAGCAGAGGGCACGTTATCAAAGAGGCGTGGTCAGGAAGGCACACGGAAGAGGCGTGTGTTTTGAACAGCAGGCGTCTAACTGACCCTAAGCGACGCAAACCAGACTCCATCACCCCTTTGCTAATAGTCCCAGAAATGGATCAAGAGAGGGCTTCCGTGTCTACTGGTGCTGGGGACCACATGAGGTCCCCATGCGATGACTCCCGTGGCAGCCGTATTCCACAACATGGCCATATGGCTATAAGAACTGATTACTCAAGAAGCAGAAAAGTTCAACACTGCAGCGACTGTCAAGGATGGGTGGGTTGAGAACACGTATTAGCTGGGCTTGCTTCTTACCCTAAGAGGCTAGAGCCGGCGCCCCGGTGTTCCTCCCTCCTTTTAAAAAACCCCTTATGAATTCATCATTCTTGAATAGATAAGATTGCTCTTGACCTCGTATGTTAAGCAGTCTTCTGCGGCAGAAAGCGTCACCAAGACGCATGCTTGGGGTTAAGTCGGGTGGAAGCAAAGGGCTTCCTTGCCCACCCCGCCTTAGCTCCCGCCACCCACTCCCCTGCCAAGTCTTAGGAGATGGTTTGTGCTAAAAACACCAACCGAGGCAGGAAATAGAGTGATATCTTCAACAACATATGTGCTGAGCAGGGCAAGAATGTACCCATAGTAAAGCTAAAAAATGACTGTCAGTATAAATAAGGTTTGCAGAACCCAAAAAGGCACAGAGAATTATGTTGTGTCAACTTTCTTTTCAGTTTGACGAGCTGTGGCTCCTTTTGGGCCCAACTCTCCGGTCCCTGCCATCGCGGGAAGAAGCATGGCCACCCTTTCCTTTCCCTGGAGCTCGCCTCCCCTATAATGAGCTGAATATGCAACAGCTAAACAACAATCTGGCCTGGCCTGGAGACCCGTTCCTCGTGTCTAATCTCATGGTCACGCGGGTAGTTATATAGCTGGTATTTTTACATTTCCTCAATGCCAGGTGGTAACATAAATCCAGGAGGCCTGGAACGCCACACCTGCACAGCTGCACAAGGTTGACAGTGTATGTCCTGGTTTAGGTGTGTGCTTTTCTCCAGAAAGCAAAGGTGGAGAGGACGATATTCCTTTTCTTTTATTGGGAGCTTTCGGTATTTGTTGACACTGGTATGGTGTCACATGGATGGGAGACAGGTAATACCTACTTTCGGAAAAAAACAAGGAGGGTACCCCCAAGACACCTCCATCAGGTTCTACATCCTTTCTCACGGGAACAACAAACACCCAGCAGCATATCCCTTTAGAATAAGAACTGGTTATTTACGTTTTCATTTCCATGAGAATTGTATTGACTTTATTTTGTCTCTTGGTATTTAACCACCTTTATTTTTTATTTATTTTTTTGCCCTACGCGGGTCTCTCACTGTCGTGGCCTCTCCCGCTGCGGAGCACAGGCTCTGGACGCGCAGGCTCAGCGGCCATGGTTCACGGGCCCAGCCGCTCCGCGGCATGTGGGATCCTCCCGGACCGGGGCACGAACCCGCGTCCCCTGCATCGGCAGGCGGACTCTCAACCACTGCGCCACCAGGGAAGCCCCACCTTTATATTTAGCTCGTCCTGGAGCCCTTCTTGGATGTTTAATGTTTAGCTAAATTGTTGAAGAACAACCACTTCAATCCCTGAGAAATATATAATCTACGTTTGCTCCATTTCAGGGACACCAGCTTGTGCTCCCGTCACAACACGCTGTTCTAGTGCCTCCTGTCCATCCCCTACCTTCACGACGTGAACCTCAGAACAACCAGAGACGTGGCTGAATCACTTCCATGTCAGACGAGACAAACTCTCATCGTTGGCATTCATTTCACTGATGCAGTTACAGCCGGGTCAGAGAGAACCAGTTAAATGAGCAAAAGTTAAAAGCCAAAAAGCAGTGGTGTAAACTGAGTCTTTTCAAAATCCTTGTTCAGAACTAATTATAAACTTTATCCACCCCAGATATTTAAGAGCCCCAAGGTCACAAGCCAGGACCAAGGAAAACAGGCAGGAGCCACAGACCTCAAGCCTCTGCCTGTGGGCACATTTCACGAGGAGGACACAGGGCAGGCCTGGGGCAAGACCTCCGGGGCTGGGGCTTGGGAACCCCGGAGGGCTCAGGACGGCAGGGATTTCCACCGGTGCAGAGACATGGCCACACTTTAACAGCCTGGCGGGTGCCCTGCACATCTGTAGATCAGCCCCACTGCCCACCCCGGGCGGCTGCTAGGCAGCAGCTCTGAGGCCTTACATAACAAATTAAAAATATCTATACAGACTTAAAGTCTTGTCAGAATTCGCCTCAAGCCACGTGGCCTGTTTCGTGGATGGCTCCCATGATTGGGTCCTTTACGGAAGTAGACGGGTAGACACTACTAATTCCTGGTGCCTTCAAACCCTGTGTGACTGAATGTCCCCGGGGCCGTCGCAGTGGCAGTGTCACATCACAGAGATGTCGGCCACTCAGGAAGGATGGCACACTGGGAGGGACACTGGCGGAAAGGCTGAGCTGATCTCAACGGCTTTCATCTCACCCAGAACTGCAGGAAGAAAGCCCCTCGGAGCCAGTCAGGAGGTGGCGGTCCCATCCTCAGGTGCCCACAACTAAGCATTTCTCATCCTTCATTTTTAAAGAATATACGTTTACAAGTACATGAATGTAGAAAAGCCCTTTTCACACACCCTGGTGTAGTTCCTCCAAGACATCGCTTGGTGGTGCCATCACGTCCTCGCACAAACTCTCCTCTTCGGTGCAAGATGCAGGGGTCTTATTCTTCCACCGCTTGGGTCTCACTCTCCTGCTTCCCTCCGGATAAATCCTACCTTCCAGACCAGTGTTTCAAAGCACATATTTATGGGTGGGAAAATCAATTTAGTGGGTCACGATAAGCATTTAAAAACGAAAGAGAGTAGAATGAATTGAAAAAAAATGCAGCATTTCACAAGCATTAAGGGTAAGCAGTTTGAGAAGCACAAGCAGCATCTTCCCGGACGATGTTTCTTGCAGCCTGGGTACCTCGGATCTCTCGTGTTTCCCTGCTGTGAGCTGCTTCTGAGCAGATCCCATATTTTACTTCTAAAATCCATACAATTTAGTACAACGCCCTGCACAAAACACATCCTCAATGCATGTTTTGAATACACGAATGAAGCCCACCCTTCTCACGTAACGATTTTTCCAAACCTCTTTGAAAACTTGAGGCAAGTAGCAAACAGCAACACAAATATTGTTACTCATTGAATCATTTTGCCTGAAGTTAACCTCCGATTTTTTTAATCCTGAAAAGGACTTTGTGTCTTGGGGGCGATGTCATAGAATGATTTTATTGTCTGAAAAATGGAACCTTTTCCCTAAAATCATTACAGAGGGTTCCTTAAGATGGGTTCGACCCCTGCAGCAATGGAAATGCTCCCTGATTAGCAGCTGGACCACATCGCTGGGTTTCCTAATGATCATCAGATTAAAAAGACATTTTTATAATCCCTCATCACCACACAGAAGCCCAGTGCCTCTGCCCCGTGTCGCTGTCCCAGCCTCTGGAGATTAGACATGATTTCCAGCCTGGGTAAGTGAACCACATCAGTGAAATGAACGCCAGCCATTAGAGTTCTACTGTCTCGTTTGACACGTATGCAATTCAACCAAGTATCTGGTTGTGCTAAGTTTCATGTGGTGGGTAGGGGATGGACAGAAGGCACTGGAAAGCACAAAGGAGTCCCTTAAATGGAGCAAACATAGATTACGTATTTTTCTCAAGGACTGAAGTAGTTATTCTTTCAGACTTTAAAACATTTTTTAATTTTATATTGGAGTAGAGTTGATTTACAATGCTGTGTTAGTTTCAGGTGTACAGCAAAGTGATTCAGTTATATATATATATTCTTTTTCAGATTCCTTTCCCTTGTAGGTTATTACAAGATACTGCGTAGAATTCCTGTGCTATACAGCAGGTCCTTGCTGGTTATATATTTTATATATAGTGGTGTGTATCTGTTAATCCCAACCTCCTAATTTATCGCCCCCCCTTCCCCTTTGGTAACCATGAGTTTGTTTTCCCTGTCTGTCTGTTTCTGTTTTGTAAATAAGTTCATATGTCATATTTTAGATTCCACATATAAGTGATATCACATGAAATTTGATCTTTCTCTTTCTGACTTACTTCACCTAGTATGATAATCTCTAGGTCCATGAAGTAGTTATTCTTTTTTTTTTTTTCCTGTACGCGGGCCTCTCACCGTTGCGGCCTCTCCCGCTGCGGAGCACAGGCTCCGGACGCGCAGGCTCAGCGGCCATGGCTCACGGTCCCAGCCGCTCCGCGGCATGTGGGATCCTCCCGGACCGGGGCACGAACCTGCGTCCCCTGCATCGGCAGGTGGACTCTCAACCACTACGCCACCAGGGAAGCCCTGAAGTAGTTATTCTTAACACAAGTTTCTATTAAAAATCCAGGAGGGGCTCCATTACAAGCTATATATAAAGGTGGTTAAATACCAAGAGACAAAATAAAGTCAATATAAATCTCATGAAAATTAAAAACAACTATACTCGTCTGCACTAGAGAATCTGCTGCTGGGCATTGGTTATTTACTTGAAAAAAGACATGTGAACTGCTAAGAGTATGGCGGGCGTTCGGCTACTTTAAATGGATGTAAATGGATGTAAATGGATGCCCTCCATCCTGCTTCTAAAACCAGCCTGGCCCCTGTCCGGCTGGTGATCTCACCTGAGAACTGGAATTAAGCAAACGTAACTCCGACAAACAGATGTGACTTCAGGAAGTAACTTAAGGGCTGCGAGCTTTGGTTCCCTTTTCAGTAACGTGGAAATGCCTGAATAGGGGTAGTTTTTACCCACTGCTTTGCTCAAGTCTTCTGTCTCTTACTTACTCCTTCCTGGATCTTTCCACATCAAAGGAGAATAGCAAAACTAAGATCGAAAACATGCCTATCTGCTTGGGAATTACCCTGTTGTACCTACAGTGCACATATGCCAGTTCTTCCATTCTTTCAAATGGACATTTTGGCCAGGGGAGGTGGGGGGAAGAGTATGTTTGACCATGAGCCAGAGTTTTGGGTGTGAAGAAGCTCTTTTGTAGGTTTTGCAGGGCTTTGGTAATACACAAATTCTCAGGTATGCTACCGTGAGTATTCCACTGTAAATGTGTGTCACCTGGGCTCCAGTTCATGTCTGCCATGCTTTGGTCCCTGCATATTTTAGGACCGAGTCACCTGTGTGGGGAGGAAAGCGAACTAGATTGTCGTTGATTTGGTTTATTACAATTAACATGTATTAGTGAATGTAAAATTGCAATTGCCCGGTATATTGTCAGTGTACAATGTCTAAGTATGAACATTTCTGGTTTCAAGGAGAAACCAGAAAAAGAAAGAAGTGAAAACCAGCATAGAAAAAGGTCTGAGAAGCTTCACACAGAGCAGGTGTGAGGTGATGGCTGCTGACTCATGGGATAGGGCAGTGGGTAAAATGACATTGAATATAGCTGGCTCTCAGGTGGTGAGGACTTTTCTAGGCTAATCTGAGAATTAATCATAAAAATGATTCAAGTCAGCCTAAAGAACTTAAACACTCTTAGGTAATTAAGGAACATCTTTTTCTCTTCCAGTCCTCTTAAGGACAGAGAGAACATGGCAGCGGTCCAGCTCATCTTTAGGGAAACTTTCCATGTACCCTGTCACTTCTAAGAGTTTCTTCACAAAAGGAAGAAAACCCCGGGATATTGTATTCTGTGGCAATAATGAGATGCGGAGAGCCAGGAAGGTCTTTATTAACTTGCTTTGGGAGAGTTGCTGAGTGGCTTAGAGGATAAAGCACTGGGTTTCTCTTTGGAGCCCCCAGTGGGCATTTAATTCAAAATCTAGTCTAGAGACCCCCAACACACAATGGCTGCTTGCTTTAACGGGTTGATGGCATGAGAAATATTTACTGGTTAGGAAAGATAATCCACTTCTGAAAAGACTGCCCTCTCTTCCAGAATTCCAGGTACAAAAGAGTCTCCTCCCACTGACTGTGCCTTAGAGAACAGCCGAGCTGGGATGGCTTCTCTGCCTCTTCCGGCTCATCGCAAACATGATGAACTATTTGTGCAAGATACCTATCTCTGGCCTGAAGGCATGCTGGCAGCTGTAGACTCACAGCCAAGACATTAAGCTAATTTCCCAGGATAATTCACACTATTCAAAGGGTAACTTTTTGATCAGCTTGATCTAAATATTTCATTGTCACAACTCTCTGGTTGGTTTGGCTCCTGGGTTTCAAGGAAGAATGAAGTGGAAGTACCTGCCTAGTGGAAGTACCAAGCTCAGGAGACCTCTGAGTTTAAGATTCTCCCAAAAAACATTTATTGAGGGGCTCTGAGTACGGGCCTGACACTATTTTTTTTTTCAGCCATGTTTCTTATTTTGCCATTATCTATATTTCTGTCTCTATAGCCACGTAACTTAGGAAATAAAAAGTTGCCATAGAGACACAGATGAGGAGGGCTTTTTTGGGTGTGCCTTTCTCCCGCCCCAATCATGCTGGCTGTTGAGAACCACTTCTGATCATCTGTGCAGCCCTTAGCGTGGCCCTGGGACAGGGTGAGAGGTCACTACAGCTTTACCTTTTGGCTGGTCCTGAGCAGGCATCTGAGACGCTCCACTCCCAGGACGGACACTCACATCCCACAGAGTCAGATACTTCCTTAAGGAAAGGTGCTGGGTGAGCGCTTTGCAAGTGAAAACAACTGCTGTGAGTGACTGCTCACCTGTCATTAGGAACTGTTCCCAAGCAAAGCCTCACAGAGGCTGAGTCAAAGGGAGACAGAAGGCGAACCAGCAATCCTTTAGAACGTGAGGAGTTATTCCGGCCCCACCTGTGTGCTGTGGGTCCCTGACACTAGGGAGGGCAGTTTGCGGGACCAGAGAGTAGAAAGGGTTTTATCGGGAAGGTGAGGGCAAGGCGAAGGGGCACTCAAGGAACACGCCCTCAGCTCAAAACCGACACTTCTGTGTCCCTTAGGAACATTTCCAACAGTTTTATGTGGCCTTTTGCTTTTGTGTTTTTACAAAAAGAAAAGTTTTATGCGTCCTCCTCCCATATCTTTTCCTGGTAAGGAGTTTATCTTTAACTTCAGAAGGGAATTACTTTCTGAGACAGGGACTGGGTATCATTTTTACACTTTAATTGTTTTTTGGAGACTAAGAATGCCACAGTAGAAAGGACCCAGGGTCTGGGAGAACAGAGACGTGTTTGATTCCTGACTCTGGGACTGATCAGTTTCTGCGATTATGGGAAAATCACTTCATCCCTCAGTCTACGGCTGCTCATTGGTGGATGGAGAGGCTGACACCTGCACCTCTGGCTTCACAGACAGGACCCGAGGAGAAGAGGCACGTCTGCATGCTTGGCCGACAGGAAAGAGCCACTTATAAGCATTAGCTATTAACAGAACACCATGACCAATGTTCCAGAGCATTGCTGAGTAGTTCCCATTCTCTGAGGTCACAGGCACATACCCAGAATTGCTACTATCGGTTTGGTTCTCTTTCTTCCTTTGGCTCTTAATTTGTAGGGGAGATCCTAAGGGTTAATGCTGAATTCTCGCGGGACAGAAGAGGAAAGTTGGAGATGCTTCCAGGCCTTGTCGTGGAGCTTCCAGGTGGGAAGCTCATCCTGCCCTGCTTCCGTGCACCCCCTGTTTTCTCTCTCTCTCCTTCAAGGCTCATGGCCAGATGCTAAAAGGACCAGGTACCCTGAACTCACGTTCAGAGGCAGGGCTCACCACACACGGCTTCCTCTGGCTGCCATACCGGCTCCCCTCTGCACCTGGGAAACTAACTCCACACCCCATCATTGTCCCCATCACCCTTCCTGCCCACGTGCCAGCCCTGGCGTGAGGCTCTCCTCGACTGCAGCCGTCACGCACTTCCCCTCTGGGCTGCCGGGCACGCCAGCTGTGCACATCTGCAGCAGCGGCCCTGCACCGTGCCCTGCTCACCGACACTTTGTGATGAAATCTGTGCAACCTCTCGCTAAACGAGGTACAAACAAACCCCTGGGGTTCACGGGCCACTTGGGGGTTCAGTCACAGACCCACTCATGGTTTACAGCCTCCACGTAAAGCCTCTCACTGAAATGGGGTGGATCCCCCTGCCACCTGCACTGCCTGGGCAGGGCAGGGCGCACGGATTTCTTTCTCTCTACTTTGGACTCCCTGTGGCAAGGCCCGTGCTCACATTCAGTGAATGCTTTTTGGATGACTACAAGGGAATTAGCTCTACAAGTTAATACAAGTCCTGTTTATGGGTCCCTGGTTGCACCATTTCCCTGGGTGAATCCTTGGGCATTTAGAGAGAGAAGGTGCCGTAAACTGGGAGAACAATGTCACCACATTCACAACCAATATTAGGCATTTTTTCAACTGTCCAATTTAACATAGAAGACAAGGAGCTTTGTGCTCTTAACATAGGTATGTTTGGCTACTGATCAAAGCTCATTTCCAAGCGGAGATAGACAAAGTATTATTTCTATTGGACATCTGGGGAATTAGAAACACTGCAATGTCCGGTTGCCAGTCCCAAACACAGATACTCTCCTTTACTGCAGCAGGGCCAGGAACTGGGTGAAAACGTCCTTTTCTCACAGAGAGATCTACTCTCCTTCTGTGCAAGCTCAGGTTCACCGGTACGGTAGGGGGAGCCATTTCTATAGCTCATCCTCGCCTGATAGATGATAAATGGACGGCTTGCTTCTCTGGGGATGTGAAGCTCGTCTTCCCGGAGGACTTACTCATTTGGAAAACGAGGGAAACTTAGGGTTGATTTAAAATGGTTCCAGAAGGCCGCGGAATTCCTTCCTTTCACAGGAGGGAGACCTTTATGAGAGGCGGGAGCGCGCTCAACTACACATCAGTAAACTATGTGCTTGCTCTCCACGCCCTTTATAATATTCATGAAGCCTCAGGCCACCACCGCTCACAAATAAATCACCACGGAGAGAAAGCAAAGCGGCTGGGGAGTGAGAAAGCTTAACAGCTCGGCACGGATAGACTGCTAGTAGAGGCTGCATGGAGGCAAGAAGCCTCCGGGATGTCAAGCCCTGCATCCCATGATGGGATCTAGACATCTGCACGAGGAGGACCGATTTCGTATGCCGCAATTTCATTACAACGCATCACAGATTAAATGAAGATGGTGTCGAAACTTCTGTCTCAGACACCAGGAGCAGAGAATGACAATTTACCAACACTGTCCTTGAGCAGGTCAGAGGTTTCTGCCTGTAATTCTGTGATAGCTCACTGATTTTAAAGCACCTTCTTGTTGCTGAACAACGCATAAGTGATTGTACTTAATTTGGCAGTGAGGCATCGAAACCTCACACAATGTTGATTTAAGATGCAACCGAATGTCTTTTGGGACCTTGATCTTTCATACTTAGTTCTGTTTGGATGCGATATTTAGAAATCCACACTTGTCGCAGCAGAAAAGTTGTCTGCACAGCTGCCCACGTCTGGAGCTGTGCTCAGAGAACCTGTGGAAGATCTCGCAGGCCGGTGTTGTTTTGGTGGAAAGCTAACTCCTGAGAATTATTTTGGTTATATCATGAAAAACGAGTCTCCAGCATCCAGAGGTGGCTTCTGTCCTGAGCAACAATCTCACATTCACGAGGCTCAAAAGGATTGACTGGTCTGTACTAATTAAAGTGACTTAAGAATAAACCTTTTATTTTTTCTAAAGGACTTTTCTAATAAAAGGTTTATAAATATTTATTAGTAAATTGATTTGACATTGGGACATACTTCCAAATAATCCATTGATGGTGGAGAAAACCGGAGATGAGCTAAGATTGGCCACAGAGAGAGTTCATTCATCTATTCTCTACTTTTGTATGTTTGAAATTTTCCATAAAGCCGACTTTAAAAATAATTCTTTTGAAAATAAATGGCCCTATGGAATCAAGTATCATGCTGTAAAAAATTCATTTAAATAATATTTTGATTTAAAAACTCAAAATGCTCTTACTTGGAGTGTTTATGCAATGAAATGAAATATTTGAAATTAAGAGTAATTGTCATTTGGCTTCAGTGGTTCGTATGTGTAAAAATGCCACAAGGGCCAGGTTTAACAAATATACTTATATGTAAAACTGCTTTTTCTTTTTTGGTAGGTTTTCATCAAATTTATTTAATGAACACCTATTATATGCGAAGAAATATTGTCTCTCTGTATTTTGGGTTGTCAATATAATTTTTAGCTACCTATTTATATCATATAAACTAAGGATGCACAGCATCAGAAAGTAACAAAGGAATGTTTTTTCACAGAATATTCTGCAAATCAGACTCCGCCACATTCTTCTCCAGATTTCTGAGGTGTGCTGCGTTGTTGTCAAAGCCCTATCATCTGATCTTTTTCAACGGGTACAGAATAACATGCTCACTTTACTTCATGCTCCAGATAAACAACCAGCTGCCACGGAGCCATCTGGAACGATGGCGCACCCTCGTGGCCCCAAGAAGCCAATGACTCTGCCCCTGCCTTTGAATTAGGTCTCATAATTTTTGAAACTAGGCAACTATAAATAATTAGCATAATAATATTAATCATATTATGGCATCAGATGAAAAACACCTTGTGAATGAATGGGATAACCAGAAAGTCACAGACAATTAATAAACATTTAGTCATTCTTCATTTTAAGGGCCCAGTGGGTATTCCACAATTGTTTACATCCGTGATCTGTAAAGTACATGTTTGGAATTTTTGACTTTATGAAAGCGTTTTCTTCGTCCAAACTGTAGGACTCTTAGTTCTTGCACCTCAGGTGAGCAAATATGAATTTTTAAAGGCTTATCCTCTGTTATTTTATTTATTTATTTTTTTCCTCTGCAGTCCTGGGCAGGTAGCCAAGACAAATGCCCCTGGAGCCAGAATCACTGCATTCAAGTCAGACTGTTTCTCTCAAAAGGAGGAAGACTTTGAGAAAGTTTAATCTCTGTGCCTTAGTTTTCCCATCTGGAGAATGGGGATGCTAACAGCAGATACATTTTAGTCTTGTGAGAACTAAACAGGTTATTAAAACACTGCCTGGAGCATAGTAAGCACTGCAGCTACTTGCTGCTGATACGACCCCTCCCAGACTGCAGTCACATCTGTCGCCTGCACAATCATATTTTGTCTATACCTGCATCCCGGACTCTTAGAATTTCTGTGACCTGTGTACCTCAAATTGAATATCCGAGAGTCTATAGAAAATGAACTGTTTTGAGGGACATGATATTTATGAAATCCCACTGGATATTAAGTCTATGGAGTAGTGACGTTGTAGAATTAAACACCAAAGGACCTCCTTTTCTATACGCAACTCACCATCCTTTATATTTTAACTGGAAATACCTTTAGCAGGGTAATAAGGAGCAGTTTAATCTCTTCAAGGTCACTTTCTAAGGAAGCGAGGGGAATATTTGGAACCCTTCTGCAAATCTGCAGTGCAGTTTCCCCATATCACAACGGTCCAAGAAATGAGCTGTAATTAATTCAGGTGCATTGAGGCGGAATTAGCCGCCCACTGGATTATTTGGTAAGGAAGCTATTTCAGGTGAAGAGAAGAATATGTTGAAATATAAAAAGGGTAAAGAAGAAGATTTAAAATCTTAAAGGGGAGAAGTCCCAGGACTCCAGTAGGTCACAAATACCAGCTATGCGATTCATTCAGAAGACAATGGATTACTGGCTTCAGGATCACATGGTGTAAACCCTAATAATCATATAAGCAGCTCCAGTGATTAGCTCCAGCATCAAGACTATTTTTTCTTCCAAGTCTTCTCTTTAAGCCCCTTTGACATCCTAAAAGAATAGCCTGTACGATCCCAGAAGGACACGTCCTGCATGCTGGTCAACGTGTTTCCTACATCATGGACCATCGGGAATCACACCGGTCTCAGCTGAACAGTTGGACTCCTGTCATCTGGTGCGAGGGGACGAGCCATCTCCTACTGCAGCTTCCTGTCATTACAGCCACTGTGCTGGGGCAGAAGCTGCCAGTTCATGTATTTATGAGAAAGTCGTAAGTGGCTCAAGACAATCTTTGCAAAATAAAGAGTGTTTTGTAAAAGCCCACAGTAGAAAAAGAGATATTTTATAAGTTTAGAGTTGCACTAACAATGTTGTACTTGAGGTTTTGATACATGTTCCCAAATACCAGTTAATGTTACCAAGGGTAAATATTAGCACACCCACACACCCTACCTGGAGGCCTCACTGGAATCCTCCCCTCAAGTCCTAGACTTAGGGATTTCCAAATGATGATGCCCGTCTACAAATTCATTAATTTCACTTCCTTGAATACAGCTGAGAAGAATTCATCCAATTCCCATCTATAGTAAAATTTGGTTTTAATAAACTTTTAGTTCCGAAAGCAAATAGTAATTTGTTCATTTAAGGCTTTTCTCCTAGAGTCCATTTTGTTCCTTGGAATGAAACATATGACTTGTGAAATTCAAGCCATCTCCTACTTACGAGGACAATTCCATTTATTAATGGTCTGTAATTAAGAAGAAATTGTTAGCTAAAAAAACAATTAGCTTATCTGAATGAAGAATAAATGGGGGGGGGGGCTTCCCTGGTGGCGCAGTGGTTGAGAGTCCGCCTGCCGATGCAGGGGACATGGGTTCGTGCCCTGGTCCGGGAAGATCCCACATGCTGCGGAAAGGCTGGGCCCGTGAGCCATGGCCGCTGAGCCTGCGCATCCGGAGCCTGTGCTCTGCAACGGGAGAGGCCGCAACAGTGAGAGGCCCGCGAACCGCAAAAAAAAAAAAGAATAAATGGGGGCTAGGTTATTCACTCATTTGCTAAGTGTTCTTAGTCTTGACCTACTTTTCACTTATTGATAATGTTTTCTAGATTTTCTAGAGATTTTGGACCTAATCAAATGATGAAAGCCAATATATTTATGTATTTTCTTTAGGTGAAAGAGCAGGTTAACGCGTACATAAAACGTCACATCATACGCTTTTATTTCCAGTCCTACCACCTGACCTTAAGGAAGGTCTTTAACCTCCTGACCTTGAAGTTTCCCATCTCTGTAGAGTGAGGAGGCTAGTAGTTGCTATCTACATTCGCGTTAATGGCATCATGGTCGAGGGACCTGCTACAATTTCCTTAAAGAGAAGATCCTTTGTATTCACGTAATTCCCCTCCCAAATACAGAACATTGGAAAATATTCTGGTTCTGTATAAAAAGATGTTTTTTGGAAGATGATTACATTCTCTGTGATTATTAAGAGAATCTGTGCCCAAATGGCACCTCTGGCTCAAAGGCAACGTCGTCTGAATGAATTAGCACATGGTGAGCTACTTACAAGAGATTAGCAACAAATTCTTAACGAGGGCTTTTTGTGTTTTTGGTTTTGTTTTTTTTTTTTTTTTGCTTTGCTAGCTACCTTCTGCTTTTATATGGACACAAAATAAATACTTTTTAATACAGGCAACAGCCTCTGGCTGCCACAGCTTAGCCCTGAGCTCACTTGACTGTCTGTCAACAGCTAACTAGTCATGAGACAGAGCTGCTCAATGAGAAGATGCAGATATAACTGAGTTAAAATTTTCCTTGGGTGGCAAAGGAACAGCACAAAAATCATTCATTCAGAACAACATAGCTTAAGTGGTACTGAGTGCGTGTAAGAGAGTAACTGAACAGGTAACCGTCCCAGATGCCGGGAGTGGAAGTGAGACGGACAGCAGGTTGGAGGACACTCGGGTTAGCCGTGAGCTGTAAACCAAAGGGGCATCTTGGCATAATGTGACACAAGTGCCCCTTCCATGTTGCAAGTGAATATTATCAGGAAACGGAAATCAGCGGCTCAAGCCGAGTCCTGCTCTAATACTTCTCAAGTCACAAGGGTGTATTAAACCCAGTTTCAGCGCTGTGGGCTGTTGTATCGTGAACTTTTACCCACGAGACGGAAAGATTCATTCCCACCTACCTGGCCATACTGGTTGCATAAGATGTTTGTTTTTAAGTTGGTACCTGCTCTGAACGACCCCGCAATGACCTCAAGCGTTCCTTAAACCGTATCTACGGCACATCGGCACACATCCGCCTCTGCAGCTACGCCTCTACCTCCGTGTGCGAAATTCACCTTCAGCTTCGCGGATCCTCCGGCCCGCCGCCGACCTCCGGAGCACGCTCCTTCCCGAGCTGAAGAGGCTGGCCAGCTCGTCCAGGGGGCTGCCCACAGGCCTGCAGTTCGGGGGGCTGTAGGCGGCCGGAGAGGGGGCGCCGGGGGCGGCCTTCCGGGGCTCGGCCCGGGCCGCCTTCCCGGGGGGGTGCGGGCTCCTGAGGCCGGGGCTG
>NW_020174048.1:2468612-2471172 GCF_003031525.2 Neophocaena asiaeorientalis asiaeorientalis
TCTCCCCCCCCGCCCCGCGGTGTCTGGGTTCCTCCACCCTCAGGGTCCAGTTCTCCCCCCCGCCCCGCGGTGTCTGGGTTCCTCCACCCTCCAGGGTCCAGGTCGCTCCCCCCCTGCGGGGTCCGGGTCCCTCCACCCTCCAGGGTCCAGTTCGCTCCCCGCTCCAGGGTCTGGTTCTCTTCAACCTCAGGTTCCCCATCTCCCCACCCTCCTGGGTCCGTGTCTCCCGGCACTTCACACGACTGCCAAGGGGAAAGCCAGTTTTGATCTCGGAGGGGGAGGACAACTCCCACCAGTCAAGGAAGAGGTAAGGTGGCCAGTAAGGAGGCCCAGGATTGCCAGCCGCCTGCAGCGGGAAGGGCCTGGGATGCAGCGGGGTGGGCACCTTCCATGTGCACTGGCACCTGCTTACGCCTGGGTTCTGAGGGCCTGATACACGTGTGGACTAAGTACTGGCTGAACTGCTCCTCATGGCTTTTAGAGAAGAGAAAATAGGAGACTGGAGAGAACCAGCAAATTAGCGAGTTGGTGCCCTGTGGGTGTTTCCTGTAGGAAATACCTAAGCTGGATTATTTAAATGGTCTAAAACGAACATGACAAAACACCATTGAAAACAACTACATGCATGGAAAGATTATTTTCCTAAAAAGAACCTTGTTAAAATGATGCCAAGGGCTTGTTTTACAGTTAATTAATATATCTGAACCCTAACACACTTAACAGGGAAAGCAAGAGTCTCGTATTTCACTAAGAACTTCAGTGGCAACTTCGTAAATTGAAAAGAAGGAAGATATTTAGAAAAACAAAAGAGCATAATATTAGTGAGAACTAATTTTTAAAGAGGCAGAAAAACTACTTAAATATGACTCAAAACATTTATTAAAGTTTAAGTTAAAAAATTCTAAAAGACTTATTTTTCTAATTTTTTTTACTGTAAATTATAGATTTTATTAAATATAATTTCTCTGGAGCCAAGATGTTAATTTTAGAAAACTACACACAGTTTTACTAAAATATCAAAACTTCTCAAATATCTTGAACTATTTTACCAATTTGGTGCTTTGCTAATCTGGAGGAATTCTTGATCTGAATAAGCACATCTAATTTTGCTGAGTTCCTGAGTTTTAGGGCAGCCAGGCTTTTCTCTCATTACGACTGCAGATATGAGAGTATCCATCTCCACTTTCAGAGTGACGACTCCACTTTTAGGGTTAAAATTAAAGGCTTTGGAGTCAGATGGGCTTGGATTCAAACCCCAGCATGACCACCCTTTCATGCTATCATTCATTTAGTCGTGCATTTAACCAGTATTTATTCAGAGACACATTAGTGAATATACAGTAATTGTCCCCTTCCTTCTCTGCCCTCCTGGGTAAAGTCAGACAATAAAAAAAGGAAATAAAACAAATGAGTTAATTCCATAGCATGTTAGAACATGATACATGCTATGAGGTGGCAAACTACAGGCCATAATAGCCACAGAATTGGGTCTGTGTGTGTGTGTGTGTGTGTGTGTGTGTTTGCACGGTGGCACCGGTGCAAATTATAATTTTAAAAGAGGTCTTGGTCACATCTCTCTGGGCTTCAGTATAGTCATGCCTAAAATGGTGATATCACTAAATCATCTCAGAGGAATAAAATAATGTATGTAAAGTGCTTAGCTCAGATGCTGGCACTTCGCAAACATGAAACAAATGGGAGACATCCAGATGAGAATGGAAAAGGACAAAGTTAATTTTCTAACTCAATGGATATCTTTGAAGGCCAGTATTCTACAGGGTTCACCAAAGCAGCCAACTTTTAAGAGAAGAAAATACCCCAAATGCACAATTCTGTAATTAACGAGCATTATTGCAAAGGCTTTCAATGTACTAAAACACAGCAACTCATAAGCCTCTCCTAAAAAGTTAATGAACCAAACAAAATTTTAACATTAGTATTATAGAGTTGTTCTGAAGATCTGAATAATTTAAAGGACTTGTGGCAGCTTGTATTTTACAAAACTGGCTTCAACAATATTTTTAGTCCTTCGTGCTCTTCTAGAACCTTGAAGCCGGAAGGACCTCTGTGACCGCCCCATGAGTAGAACATGGCGAAAGCAAGGCCGCCTGCCTGCTGAGGCTGGGTCAGGGGCAGTGCAGCTTCTGGCTGGCTCTTCCTCTCTCGGGACACATCTCTTGGTGGCCCTGATCTCTATGTGAGAAGACTGCTTACTCTGAAGCACCCATGCTGTGGAGAACATGTGGAGAGGCCACACAGAGGTGAGAGAGATGCCAGAGGACCCCATCTGCTCCAGCCCTCAGCTGTCCAGGTTTCCCCAGCGCAGACAGCAGAAATGTAATGAACTGAGCCTGTGGACCATCCCAGGCCCAGCCGCTGTCTGACCACAGCTGTGAGAGAGCTCGCATGAGAAGGGCTTAGCTGATACCCAACTAGTAGAATGGGGAGAGAGGGAGACAGAGAGAGAGAGAGAGACAGAGAGAGGGGTGGGGGAGGGAGAGGGGGAGAGAGAGAGAGAGAGAGAGAGAGAGAGAGAGAGAGAGAGAGAGGGAGGGGAGAA
>NW_020174048.1:2471221-2501281 GCF_003031525.2 Neophocaena asiaeorientalis asiaeorientalis
GAGAGAGAGAGAGAGAGAGAGAGAGAGGATGATAAAACCTTTGTCATTTTAAGCTACTAAATTTTGGAGAGATTTGTTAGATAGCAAGACAACTAATACAGATATTGGTACTGGAAGTGGAGTGCTGCCATAAACCAAAAAACCCAAACTTTAAAAGCCTGGCAGTAGCCTTGGGAAATTGGAGGAGTTTGTTGTTTTTTAATATTTATTTATTCATTTACTTATTTTGGCTGTGCCGGGTCTTAGTTGAGGCAGGCGGGATCTTCGTCGTGGCATGTTTAGTTGTAGCAGGCAGACTTCTTAGTTGCGGCATGTTGGGATCCAGTTCCACGACCAGGGATCGAACCCGGGCTCCCTGCATTGGGAGCGTGGAGTCTTAGCCACTGGACCACCAGGGAAGGAGGAGAGGTCTTGAAGAGACTGTTAGTAGAAGCGTGACGCCCAGGAAAGCTCCTGGTGACGTTTAAAGGAAAGTAAGAAATATGCTGGATGCCGAGGGAGACATAACCCTTTTTATACCTTTGTGGAAAGTTTAGCAACACTGTCACCTGCAGTACTGTGGAAACCAGACAACACACTTAAGGAACTGGATGATCTAGGTAGGGAGATCTTTAGACCAAGTGTAAAAGCAGCCTCCTGGATTCTTCTACTTTCCTGCAGGAAAATGAGGGTAAAGAGATAAGCTAAAGAAAGAACAAACTGTTATCTATAAAGGAGCCTGGGCTTTCTGAGTTTGAAAATAAAATAGTTTCTCACTGGGCCATCAGGATAGTAAATAACTCCGAAGTTAAGAAATGACTTGTAAGCAGGGATTGAATCTGGGGCATTTTCAGGAAAACAGGATCTAAAGCTGAAGCCAAGGTCATGACTATGAACCCCTTTATTAAGACCTCAGAAAGATTTCAGGTGGTGCTTCACTGGACCTTTTCAAAGAAACAGAACCACAGGACTTCTAAGCATATCAGGAGTATTTGCCCCACAGCAATCGTGCAGAAAAGAAAAAGTCAAGAGGAGATTATCTCAAAGAGATCTGTGGATGTGGCTTTTGACTAAAGGGGTAGATTATAAATTGATCCACAGGAAACTCGCAAAGCTTTTAAAGGAACTGTATCAGCTGCGTTGAAAGAGGTATGATCAATACAAAATAAAGAGGCTCTGGTGCTTCAAAATGTTATGAGCAGGAATCGGGCTGAGAAAACGACCAGCCCCAAACATGTCACCTCTTGTGGACGAGGAAATAATATCCAAAGGTGAGCCAAGATTCTGTAGCACGGACCTAACGGCCATGGAAAATAATTTCCGGGCACCAGGACTAAATCCTAACCAAGGCACAAGCAACATGTTAGTTGTGTGGAGAATAGGCAGCTTGTCTTCCATAGTTAGGGACAGTCCTGGAGGAGCTGCCCACCTAAGGAGCCTTACCTGAGCAGCCAGGATACCTGGACCTGATTTAGATGATGGGATTTGGGGCTTGGACCTGAGCCTGATGTGATGATGGGATAAGGCTCTGGGGAGCATGGGAGAGGGATGAGTGCATCTTGCATGTGGGAGGGATGTGAATTGTTTGATCCAGAGGATGGATTAAGGCAGCCTGTATTTTCCAAAAACTGGCCACAATAGTTTTCCCAGTCTTATCAAGAGTTAGAGTCTATTTCACCTTCCTCAACCTGGATGCGCCTTTGAGACTGTCCGGTGGCAGTGGTGGAAGTGATGCTGTGTGGCTTCCAAGGCTGCTCGTCAAAGGTAAGAGAGTGACCGCCCGGCGTTCTCTTTCCTGGAGCAGGCACCGGGGACGCATTGATTGTCCACGTAAGAAGTCCAGCTACCCTGAAGCTGCCAGGCTGTACAAACTGGGTGGAGAGACCACCTAGACACAGAGATGGCCAAGCAGTCCCAGTCTTTAGACATCTATGGGCACCAGGCATGCAAGTGACCAGCTTACAGGTGATTCTAGCCGCCACATGTGGCTTCATGGAGGACCTCGAGGGACAGCCACCCAGATGAGCCCAGGTGACACCCAGAACCTGAGACAGTAATAAAATAATCGTATTTTATTTAAATATCCAAGTTTGGGAGGAGCTGGTAAGCAACAATAGATAGCTGATGTGATATTCCCTCAAGGCTTGCTTTAGATGCAGAGAAAAGCTTTTTTGCATTAAACGATGATAAATAAAAGTAGCATGGGTTATCGGGAGGCAGTCGAGAGACTGGCCTCTGGAACCTGACTGCTTGGGTGTGTAGCATGGGACAGGATACACCACTGTTCCCCTGACTCAACATCCACATCTACAGAGGGGTCACAGTGACAGTCTCACCCCATCAGGTAGTTCTAAAGATCGACGGTACTTCGCATAGCGCTTGTCACATGATAAACAATTGTAAGTGTCAGCTGTTACCATCAACATCATATTATTACTACAGAACCAAAAATTAGTCATGAGTCATAGAACAGGGTTCTGTAGGGCGTGGTCTGCAGTTCATCAATGTCAGATCACCTGGGGTGCTTCACTGAGGATGTAAAGAGCACAGTTCCTGTCCTTGTGTGTAACTACCAAATTAGAATATCTGGGCTGGGAACTGGAAAGCTTCATTCTTCATAAAGTGAAATCAGAATACCACAGTTAGAGAATTAAGAGTCTAATTTGGTTTTATGGTTATTCCTTTGCGTGTGTGTGTGTGTGTGTGCGTGTGTGTGTGTGTGTCCACACAAGTCCTTGCTAATTGTTCATTTGCAAATAAGGATTTAAGGGCTGTTAAGAGTGAATTTATATTAAGAGTTTTCTTAACAATTTTTTTAGTCCTTGAATTTATGGATAAAAGTGAGATGGGATCAGGGAGACGTTTCATGGTTACAGATCACCTTGAGGGCCAGTCTTAGTGTCCTAACAGTAACTTAAGGGATAAATCCCACATTCTCAAGCCCTCATTCTTTCTTAAACTTGACTCTTATCTGACTTACTGTGCAATGATCTAGGGACTTGTGTCATTTTTAGATTCTGTTAGGAGGTAAACATTTTCTTGTACAAAATAGTTTCCCTTTGAGTTTTTTGCTAAGGCACGTCGGTGACTTTGCCTCAAGACACAAGTTACTTGGCCCCATTCTCACTGAGAATAAGATGCCTACATGTTAAATCTATGAGAAGAAAGCAATGAGAATATCGTTCATCAAGAAAATACCTGTATCTGTGTGTGTTGTTATCCCCTGCTTTCCAACTCTTCCAGTGTGATTTTGCCCAGTTTCAGAGCAAACTGTGTGCCCTTCTCAGGACCTAAGACATGCAGGATGCCTAGATAAAGCCAGTTCCCTGGCTGGTGGGCCTGTTGCATACTTGAGTGGGGTCAGTATCGATTTGCAACCAGCTTACAAACTGGACAAGAAGGGCTTCTACTGAGCTGTGATAGATTACAACCTTGCTAGGTCATTTTTTTGAGGGAGGAGTCTGTTACCTTTGCTCTCGGCCCATCTTTCCCCACTGACTGCCCTCCACGTGTGTAAGGCCTCTTAAATGTCCTTCTCGACCCCTTCCACAGGTCCCCGTGAGGGTTAGCCCCTCCTGCTCTGTGCTCTTCGGTGCCCTTGCTGTTACTCTGCCTCTCTCATAATTTGTTTGCCCATTTTCCTAGCCCACTGGTCTCTAAGGCCCTGGGGGAGTGGAATACACTGAATTAACATGTGTTGAATGGACAAATGAGCCATAAGTTGTGAAACATAATTATGTTCTCCTCTTATGCCCCGTCACACATTCTCAGGGCAGCGTTCACGGAGGACCTAATTTTCATCAAATTTCAGGTAAGAGAAAAAAATATTATAAAGGGGATTCTGTTAAAAATAATGCTGACAAAGTCTGACAGATCTCAAGGGTACATGTTGAAACTTGCCAAATTGTGCTCATTTTGATTTACTGATAAGAAGCTAGTTCTGCTTTCACGAAAGCAGCACAAAGAAATATTTTTCTATTATATTGATTTATTTGTTCAATAAGTATTTACTGAGTGCTTACTGGATGTCAAGTGCTATTCTAGAATAAATTTATAAACAAGACAATAAAAAAGGGAATGAAATGTAACGCTATTTCCAAATTAAGCCACACAGCTGAACCATTCTCGTACCTATACATATAAACTGTGTTTTGTTACAAAGGGAAGCTGTACGGCAATTCTAAGAAATACGGATTCCTCAGGTGGTGTTTCTAAGGAGCGGGTGGCTGGAGTCTGAGGGAGGCTGGGTATGCATCTCACATCACCAGGCTTAAGTGTTAAAATTTACTGGCCCATGAAATTGTTTCCAGCTTTTCAGGCACAAAGGTAGAGGAGAAAAACGAGCCCTCTGGCCCGCCTCTCTTCACTATGACCGTATATACTGGATGAAAACCTCTAGGAAAAGCACGTGTTAATAAGAACAGGACTGGGCATAAAAGGTGTTGACTTGGAGCTTCCCTGGTGGCGCAGTGGTTGAGAGTCCGCCTGCCGATGCAGGAGACACGGGTTCGTGCCCCGGTCCGGGAGGATCCCACATGCCGCGGAGCGGCTGCGCCCGTGAGCCATGGCCGCTGAGCCTGCGCGTCCGGAGCCTGTGCTCCGCAACGGGAGAGGCCACGACAGTGAGAGGCCCGCATACCACAAAAAAAAAAAACCCCAAAAACAGTTAAACTATTCCGTGTATTTATTTGTTTATTGTGTTTACCATCTGTCTTCCCCACTAGAATGCCAACCCCATGGGGGAAGATAACTTTGTTTTATTTATTGTGTACCTTCCTGGGCCTAGAATAGGACCTCATACTCATGGGCGATAAGTAAAATCTGTGAAATTAGTCAATGTTCTGCAAAGAAGGACTTCCTCTGCTTTTCACAATTCTAAAAATTAAGCAATAATATCACATGAACTAATCTATGAGAGAATTAATTGAGAATAAACTGTGGTTTTGCATAAATACGTCTAGACCACCGACGCAGAGACGTTTGTTGTCTAGTGCCCAGAGTTTCACTCACTGAATTTTGCTGAGTCGTGATTTTCCTCTACATGAATCGTTTCACTTTACTGTGTGGTGATAAAGCAGGCTTAATTTTTAATTAAGTTGTGATAACAGGGAAGCCAGATGAATCTTTTTAGCTTTTTAATTCACAAAAGCTTACGTGGACGAGCGACCAACTCTCTTAGTTGTTCTGGTTTGAGGCTCCTCATTCAATGTGGAAGTCGGGGGAGGAGTTAAGGAAGTGATATATAAGTAGCTTTTCCCTAAGAGGCTTAGAGATTAGAATTAATATTTTTTATGTTTAATGATTAAAGGGCCCCTGGTGGGCTTCCCTGGTGGCACAGTGGTTAAGAATCTGCCTGCCAACGCAGGGGACACAGGTTCGAGCCCTGGTCCGGGAAGATCCCACATGCCACGGAGCAGCTAAGCCCGTGTGCCACAACTACTAAGCCTGCGCTCTAGAGCCCGTGAGCCACAACTACCGAGCCCGCGCGCCTAGAGCCCGTGCTCCGCAACAAGAGAAGCCACCGCAATGAAGAGTAGCCCCCGCTCGCCGCAACTAGAGAAAGCCCGCGTGCAGCAACGAAGACCCAACGCAGCCAAAAATCAATAAATAAAAATTTAAAAAGAAAGGGGGGGCCCCTGGCAAGCCAACAACGGATTTAATTCTACTAAAAATATATTAGGGCAAAGTAATGCCGCGGCGCACTCAAAGACCGGAAGTCAAGCATCAGTAACCCAACGGGGGTCGGGGTCCCTCTTCCCCGAGGCTAACCTTCATTGGAGGAGTCCTTGGTGACAGCCCACAGGCAGGCACTCACGGCCTCATAGGAGGCGCTCAGCCGCGTGGTGGGGTCCCTCTTTGGCTTGGGCGGAGGCTGTTTCCGTGGTGATGGGAGGCCGCTGCTGTCATCCAGGCTGAGCACCGAGTGCAGAGAAGGAGACGGGGTGGATGGGCCAGCCTGGGACTGGACCAGGCTGTCTACCGCCATGGACACCGGGACGAAGCTGCAGTGGAGGCGCCTGGGTCCACCCTTGTCTTCAGCTCTGGGTGTGCGTGGGGAAACAAACACAAACAGCCCCGCCAGAGAGACCCAGATGCATTATTCAGATGGGAACAATGAACCGGCTCAAGCAGACATAATCACAGCTTTTTGGTAAACAGCCTTCCCGCCGAGGCTGGAGGATGCGTCGTGCAGCGCTCTGGTATCCAGTGCATCCAGAGGAAGCCACTTCATCCTTCCAGCCCTTGCTTCGTGATAAATAAACACGTTCGAGACTCATCATTATTACTTTAGAAAAAAATCTCACCGGAACCCAAGATGTCGTAAGGAGTGCCACATTTGCTATCAGGCATTCGCTGAGTGAAGTTTTCACACCCTGATTATTAAGCAAATCAAAAAACCAGGATTTCAACCTGAATGCTAATTTCTGGGAAATCCATCTTAATAGAGAGTTACTGATGCATCAAATGCTGGGAGCTATCTCTGTTTGCCCTTGCAAAAGAGTAGATGCTTTACTTAAAACGATCAAAGATTTTCATTTTCCCTGTCTCTCTCTCTCTCTCTGTCTCTCCCCCTCCCCCCCTTACCATTTAAATTCCATCAGCAATTATTTAATTATGTGCAGAATTGTTATTTTTCTTCTGTCATTCCATCTGGTTGCCCAATGCCAAGTGAACTGCTGGTTTTCAATAAATAAATAGACAAATACTTCTTCACTTAATTTTCTATCAGGCAAATGAATACATAATGAAATTGAGAAATTGGGGTGGCTGTTTAGCTCCAGCAGAGAAAATAATAAATATTATTCTGGAAGTCCTATAAAATTAATAGTTATCTGGTTAAAAAAGATTCCTTCTGGCTTCACATGTCAATGTAATCACGTACCAGGGAGATGCCAATGCATTCATTTTACCAGGAGTCTCCGAGCATTTGTTTTTATAATTATATCTCTGTGTGGCAGAACACCAACAGAGCTGGGATCTACTGCCAGGCAGAGCCAGACGCCCATATAGGAAATGAACTAGCTGAAGACGAAAGCGTGGCACTCGGTGGATAATTTGTTTTCCCTGTAATGTTTAATTACAGTTTTCCATACAAAGGGAATTTTTTCAGTATTTAATCACTGAGATATTTGAGGCTAATTAGCGAGAGACACACCACCACTTCCACTTTGATAAAAAATCATTCGACATCATGGTCAAGGCAAAGGGGGGTCATTTTCAGGGAGAAACAACTAGACATTACTAAGTTCCTATGGAAAAACAAACATCTCCCTGACAGCAAATTAGGATGGAAAGATCCCAGGGAGGATTGTAAGTCTCGGGTGTCCTCGTCTGTCACAGAGAGACAAGAGTGGAAACGTGGAGAAGGGCTTAGTTTTCTTCACATGTCTATTTCAAGCTCAGCGTCCAACGTGAACTTTAAAATCAAAATCTTTCCCCAGAGCTTTCCTTTTTGGCACAGAAGATGTGACAGTTTCCTAAGGGAAATATAATACAGGCAACCATTCATTGATTTCACTGCTCTTGTGTTTTTAGAGTGTCTTCTCCATTTGGGGGGTCAGGTTTTCAGAAGTTTCTAGGAGTCAGCCTTATTGACATACGTGACACTTGCATAAAGATGTCGAGAACCAAGCTATATATCTTTACTAAGACGTAAAGATTATAGATGCCTTAAAACTTTGTGCTTGAGATGGTCAGTGATGCAAGCACGGTAGGTGAAGCAATTATTTCACGGGACCTAAACTAACACGTAGAGCATCTATTCTGTGGAAGGAAAGCCCAGGAAAAGCATCCTTTCAGGTGTCAGGAGGTTTCACGTAACGCACTGCGCATGCATACGTGCTTGTTCCTCTCCCTACGGTCATAAGCGATTGAACTTTGCGTTAAGGGCTATCGGCATTTTCTTGACACCCCAGGATCAATCGCGTAGGTCACCGAAGTTGCACACTATCTGCCTTTACCTTTTGGTTCCTTCCTCTTGCTTGTTCCTGGCCTCCAACTTCTCTTTGTGGAAAGTAGCGTTCATTACGTTCCGGAGCCGGTCATTCTCACGGGCAATGTCCGAGGCGTTCTGCACGACCAGGGCATCATAGGTCTTAAGCCCCAGGTCCTCTGTAATCTGCAGGAAGCTGTTGATGGACGTGACCTCTTGCTGCCTAACGCTCCTTTTCTGATGCAAGTGCTGGCGTGCTAAAAATCCTCTGATAACTTCAGTAAAAGAACACAGTGACGGGTCAACGAGAGGAGCAAAAGCGAAAAAACCAGATGTACATCAACAAGTCCAAATACATTATGTTGGAGCAGCTCTGAAATAAAATATATTCAACCCAGTCGGACTTTACTAAAACATTCTAATCTTATATTAAAAAAGATATCTACATTCAGTAATGTTAACAGTGGAGGCAAAAATCCTCACCCTGAATGAGATCGTGCAGGTAATATTCTAATAAAGCTTCCCTCCTTCTTGTGGTAACTACAGGCTGAACACTGATGGAAAGAACTAAGTCCGAACCCCAGAGAATTCTGGGTGTGGCTCTCATCAGACTGTTTTGGGGATGCACCAATCACATTATTTTATATCAGATTATAACAGAAACGTCTGAGGCTCACGGATGTCGTCTTTGAAAACCATGCACATATTGCTAACAGGATTGTGACTTAACTCCTAGAAAAACTAACACTGCATTTAAGGCTCTGGAAAGAGACTGTGTAGAAATATGGGTCATCCTTCTGCTTTCTGGGGAAGCAGGGCTAGAAAACCGTGTAAGAATTGGGGGAAACAGGTGGATGAACACACTTTGAAATCACTTATGTGTCAGTAACAAATGTAAGACTTGAAAATAAAAGTCACGCCCACCGTGTAAAGGCACTGCTGTGTGCTAGGCGCTCCAACCCATCTTTCAGTGCCCAAACTCGATGGTCATTAATGTACCAGTATCTCCATTTTGTACCCAAAGAAAGAGAAGCTCAGTGAGGCTGAGAAAATTCCTCCCGGTAAACACAACCAAAGAACGGTAGAGCGGGGATTCAAATCTCTGCCCTTATGAGGCCAAACTCTACCTTGCAGCCACGTAGATGCAATCTGTAGCTCTCCAGAGAGCAGGTCACAACAGGGAAGGTGTAGGGAAGCACATTTGGGATCAATATGAAGATGACCTTTTAACAATGAGCACAGGTTGTAAACAGATCAGGCATCTCATGGGAGAGAGTCAGCTCCCAGTACCCAGGCAAGTTCAAGAAACAGGATGGCCCCCGCTCAGGGATGTTCTGACAGATGAGTGGGAGCAATGCTGATCTGATGCTAGGATGCGTCCCTTCTCATTCTAAGTTTCTGTGATTAGAAGCAGTTGTTCGGATTCTAGGAAGAGCTATAATTGTAGGGAAAACCAATGTGGGTAACAAAGACACGTTATTCTCCTCCTATAAAATATTAAGTGCTTTAAAATATTCCCTGGCTATTGGAGAATAAATGTGTGGGTATCTATACATGTCTAGGATATTCACTTAGATGCCTTGACTCGATTAGAAGATGGAAAGGCGAACACAACTTTCCACAATTATGGCTTCAGAGGCAAATAATATGCAGATGTCTAAAATGCTCAAGGCTTTTTCTCAGATGGCAGTACTAAGTCTTTAGTCACTCTGGAATGCAGTGTGTTAAGATAATTGTAAAAACAGTCATGCTGAACTAATCTAAAAGAGAAAAAATTAAACAGCTAAAGGCACAGTCAGACTCCCAGGAATCAAAAATGCGGAATAAAATGTAGAAATTTTAGCCATGTGACAGGCACAGTGAGAGAGAGAGGCAGAAGGCCTGCTCTCTGTTCATTCGCTCATTCCCGTTACATTAAACAAAATCTAGACATTGACAATGGGAGGGTATATTGAAGATGTTTAATCTCTTGGAATAAAGGGAAGATTAATGTGGACAGGCCAGACTGCTGACCTCCAACTACAGCAGGACTATTCATTGCATCCACGTAGACCTGGGAATCCACTGTCCTGTGTCCAGACCCTGTTTTCTCCCACTTTGCACTAGCAATCTTTGAAAATTAAAAGAAAAAAATTTATGCTAGTTGCTAAAACATGGTACCTTTACTAAGAGACAATTAATACAAATAAATTTGGCACAAATAGATAATTAATACTTGTCTCTTTCTGACAATTTCATGCAGGATAAAATGAAGGTATATAGTCAGAGGGAAACTTCTGTTGGGAATAATTTGAAATTGAAATGATTAAATTTAAGACTGAGGTGTAACTACAGCTTTCTGCCACCCAATATTTACAAAGAAAAACTGAGAACTCTTAAAAAACTGGAAATGACTCAAGATGATATAAATTCTGAATGAATTTCATACTAGCAAAAAGGACTGAAGCAATGGTTCTAAGAGATGTAAAAATAAAAATCAATAATTAATGCTTTGCATTTAAGAGCCTGTAATTTAAAAAAAATGCTTTTACAGCCATTATTTCATTTATGCAATAGGAAATTGTGGTTTGTATCCATTTTTTAAAAACCATTCTCAATTTTTATCATTAGGGGTGAAGAAAGAACTACAGTTCTGCTAATTTCTTCTGTTTCAGGTCCATAGGGCACAGCGACTTAACATTTGTAACCAACCAGAGGAGACATTACTAGCGGGCACCCCTGATGGAAGACAGAGTACGCAGCCTTCTAATTACATGTAGGAAAGTTTCCAGGAGAAAGTGATACCCCGCTCCATGTATGTATAAACGCGGTATTAAATGGAATTCTCGGTTGGTTCCACAGCCCAGCGGGTAGAGCACTGGTCTTGTAAAGGGGACTCTCCCCATCCCACTTTCAGCCTGAGGCTACAAATGCACATTCTGATTCAGGAGTTCTGGGGCAGGGCCTGGGACTCTGCATTTCTAACCAGCTCCCAGGGCATGCCTGGACTGACCACACAGAAAGGAATTGCAAAGGCGATAGAGCAAAAGGAGACTTGTGAGCCCGGCCCTTCCCTACACTGATGAGGGACAGAGAAGGCCAAATTACCCTATAACCCAGAGAGAAGCGAGGATTGCATAGAGCCTCCCTCACCCGGGGCTCCCCCCACCGCCCCTGAACACCAGGCTGGAGAAAGTGGCCTCAGGGGACCAGCCAGAGACCCTGCCACATGGTCTGGAGTTTGAAGGCCACGGTGGCCTGGGAGGCCGACGCTGCCAGGGGCTGAATGCAGGGCGGCTCTACGGGGAGAGGCTCACTTGTCAGGGTCCCCAACTGTGCTTCTAGGACACCAGACCTTGTTTATCGAGACAGAGACGCCTGCCAGGAGTCATTTAAAGAGACTTCCTCTTGGAGAGCACCCAGGCCCACAGGTAGTGTCAACGGGGAGTTCCAAGTGGCACCCAAAGGAGAGATTTTGCGGTTCCCAGGTGGGTAGCGCAGGTGAGGGCTGAAAGGCGCCCACATATGCAGAGAGCCTGTTAACCCCTGCCTGCCTGCTGGCCAGAGAAACCCCAGGCCAGGTCACATGGGTGTGGGTCGGACTGAGGGGCGGCCCTGTCCCCTTACCTGTTCCCTCCCCCCGCGGAGGGCACCTAAGTAAGGGTGGGAGCCTAGAGGGACGATTTAACTTGGAATGAGATTCTGACTTTTGACCTTCCCGTGGACTGGACTTGCTAAATTCTGAACCGAGTCTGTTTGAGGGACCAGCATATAGCAGGACTTTTTATCATCAGAAAATGATGGGACCCATCAGAGGTTTCAGCCAGGGGTGTGCCTGAAGGAATCCCCCAGGGGCTCGCATAGACAGAGGCTTGAACAGGGTGAGGCAGTTTTCCGTGTTCTCTGAGATGCACTTGTTTTTAATAGTTTCAGATAGAGAGCTAAGCTCATCACGGCTGCTTCCACCAAAAGTTAGCCTGTAGATTAATTTCTCCCCTTTTTACCTTTCTTTAGAGATATATAATACAATTAAACTATTAAGCAAATTAAAAATCTATTAAGTATGTATGTTTTATGTGAGGCATAGTTATGATTTTTAAAATGTACCTATTTTTGACGGTCACTTGGGTTTTGATAGAAAAAAAAAAATCTAAATGGACTCTCAAAGTTAACATGAAATAGATGCTATGTGCTATCAAAGTTAACAGTCCAAATATTATTATCCCTTCACAAAGGAAAAATAGTCAAGCATTTATCCAAGGCATACATGGAATGACTTAAATTACAAGGCATACATAAATCCAAGGCATACATTGGCTAATTGGCTGTGGCAGTCCTCCAAACTCTAGCATACCAAGGGGCGCTGACTGGCGTGGCCTAGGAATCTGGCTCCAGAGCTGCGCCCGAGTGTCACATGGGTTGTTTTTTCTTCCCCACTGTGGGTTCAAAGGCACACTCTTCTTGTCCTGTGCTTCTTGGAGGATCAGCAAGCATGAATATTTTACAGGTGAGGGATGCATAAATTACAAGGCATGGATATCCCCTCTTCCAAACTATGACTTAGGTGAAAATGTGATGCGGAACTACAGATAGAATGATCATGAAATAAAGCACGAGCTGTGGCTGCATACTCCGATCCAGAGACAAGTAAATAGCCAACTTAGCTACGGTGCTTCTGAAACTCCTGAAACCTATTTATTTGCCTGAAGGTAGCGCCATGGGATGGATGGACATAGGGCCATGGCAGGGTCCACTCTAATATTTAGGTTAACCTAAATGTTAGGTTTCCCTAACATTTAAACTTGGGGGTTCACTAAATGATTCTGTATTTTCCGACTCATCAAAGTTCAGAAATGTCACTGAGCTGTTACTGTGAAGTGTGTAACTGTTACCTTTTTGGCAGGTGATAATTTTTCTCTGCAGCTGTAGGCACAAATCGTTTAGCTGGTTGGCATGCCAGTATTTCAGAAATACTTTTCGAACGCCAATCTAAAACGCAAACAGCAGGGAAACACATTTAACGGCGTGAAGATGCCAAAATAACAATGGGAAAATAATCAGGCAAGAGGCTTTTCCAGAAAAGGATCTGAAGGAGCAAAGCTCACAAAAGTTATTCCAGTGCCATCTGCCATATTCTTGTAACACTTCCACATTTCGTGAGGATCCCCAAGCTTTTGTTCTAATAAGTAGGTTTGCTGTGTGTATACATTGTCACTAATGTTTGCAAATACCCGTACACCGCAGCTGTCGTGGTTGCCCCCTGCAGCACAAAGGGAAAACACGGGCCTTGACTCTTCATTGGAAGATACAGCCGTTCCCATGAATGAATTCCCAAATCCCAGAGCTAAACCCTTATCTTTATTTTATGATCCTTTTCTTTCCGCAACTCAAAGCAGGGAGGTTGCGTCTGTGAAAGGGAAAAGTGAACAAACGAAAAGACAAAAAACAAAAACAACTTAAACGTGATGTACAAAACTGTTTCCTTTCAATGATTTTTTTTCTACTACACCGTATGTTATTATAAATCAAATGTTTATACAACTGCAGTGATAGAACCGCAGCACAAAAGTAAAAAGTCTTCACGTCGTCATCTCTGAGCAATAATCTTCTAGATGCCTGCCTAAACAGTAGCTATACAATGAACATTCTTGTCTAGAATTTTAAAAAAGGAATTTCAGCATGTTACCGAATCAGTTGCTAGTAAAAGCTCTGGTGGTATGCAAGCCAGTCCAAATGTTCCACTATTGATGAGAAGCGCTGCCAAAGAAAGTTCTGAAAAACACATAACAATAAGCCATATCCATGCGTTTTCAAAATAATTTTCTGGTGTGTTGTGCTTATTTTCTAAGAATTCACAGGACTGTGGTAGGTGTGAGGAATGCCCTTCACAATGGAAATGCCCACAACGGCAATGCTCAGATGTAAATAACTGCAGAAGAGCCTGGGAAATACTAACATGAAGAGCTGTGGACACACAGAGGTGATGTCCTGTTAGATACGGAAAAAATACAGCTCAGGCAAACCTTGTGATATGTTCCTAGTCGTCTTCTTAGCACTTGAGACAAACACCGTGAAGATGAGAGACCGACACGTGTGCTCCCTTAGCCAAGATTTGCTGTCTTAATGAAGTACGCGGTTTTGCAAGAGGCTGAGACTCAAATCTTGCATTATGGCAGTCGGGCTAGCCACTTGGATGGACAGGACAAGCCCTCAACCGCTCTCCTGTTTCAGAGGCCCCTGGTTGACTAGATGTCCTTCTTCATTTAGTTTTCTTTAAATTGGTTGAGATTTGAGGCGGGCACTTGAATGGGTGGCCACAGAGAATTGTCGCTTTTTCCCCCCATTGTAGTGCCATTCTCTCTCCCTAGTGATTTTCCATAATTCATAGAGTTTTTTTTTCTTCCCAACTGCTGAATGATTTTGGCAGTCAACAGGAAGAACAGTTGGTACTGTCTGTGAGCACCACAGAGCAAATCTGTGAGGCAGGCTTTGGGAAGGAGGGAGCGTGTCATCTTTCTGTTCATTGTCGACTGTGGTATGTAACTCGCTGCAGGAAACTCAATCCCCAAAGCAAAATTCATGCAAACTTGGGTTCCGAAATGAAACTCCCAGAGAGTTAGAGGCAGCAATACTACAGAACGGGTAGAAGCAGTAATGACCACTCTGGGAGAACTAACGTATGAAGGGAGCGCACCATGGGGACAAGACCTCCGGATGGTGGTGGAAGAGCTGGATTCTAGTTCTACTTCCTTCATTCAGTGGAGACCCCGGGCAGGAAGACAGCTGCATGGGATGACTAAGATCTCTTCTAGCGACATTTTTTTTTTTTGGTCTTGGATTGGATTATGGTTTATTTTTACTCCTTACCCTGTTCTTTCTTTTTTTAAATCAACTTTTATTTTATTTTATTTTTAAAAGTTTTATTGGAGTACGGTTGCTTTACAATGTTGTGTTAGTTTCTACTGTACAGCAAAGTGAATCAGCTATACGTATACATATATCCCCTCTTTTTTGGTTTTCCTTCCCATTTGGGTCACCAAAGAGCACTGAGTAGAGTTCCCTGTGCTATACAGTAGGTTCTCATTAGTTATCTATTTTCTACAGAGTATCAATAGTGTATATGTATCAATCCCAATCTCCCAATTCATCCCACCAACAACCCTTTTCCCCTTGGTACGCATACATTTGTTCTCTACGTCTGTGTCTCTATTTCTGCTTTGCAAATAAGATCATCTAGTGACATTTCTAACAGCCGTTCCAAAAATCAAAGTAGGTTTATCTTGAGAACTGTGCTAGATTTGGGGATATAAAAATTTTCCAGGGATGATGGGAAAAGATGAATGTGGGACAGAGAAACTAGGCAAGGAACAGAAGACGACAAACCATCTTGAGGTGCAGCCCTGTGGAGTGTGATGAGGGAAGGGGCTACACATGTAACCGGTGGCCACACAGTGAAGAACAGACATTTTCCTGTGAACACTGGGTATACACTAAAAGATTTAAAGAGGATCCCGTCTAACTTTTATGAAAATAATTTTGGAAACTGTATTCAAAATTTATAAAGTTCCTGCTTAAAACTGGCCGGAGAAATGGGTTGTTGGGCTTGGCTGTGAGCAGGACAGTATAATGAAGTCAATTATTTGGGTTTGGAAGATTCTACAACTGTTGCTTGTCTGTTGGCCAACTTCTATTTACCTTTTACCCCACCTCCAGGAGTGGATTTTTTTTTTTTTTTTTTTGTGGTATGCGGGCCTCTCACTGCTGTGGCCTCTCCCATTGCGGAGCACAGGCTCCGGACGCGCAGGCTCAGCGGCCATGGCTCACGGGCCCAGCCGCTCCGCGGCATGTGGGATCTTCCCGGACCGGGGCACGAACCCGTGTCCCCTGCATCGGCAGGCGGACTCTCAACCACTGAGCCACCAGGGAAGCCCCCAGGAGTGGATTTTTGATAACCTGTTCTCCACGTCCAGTAGGGCTTGGGTGACCTTCATTTGTGTTCCCACAGCACGCTATGAATGACTCTTTGTTTCACTTACTGTCCTGCATTAGGTATTTGCCATTGCACATGTATATTTACATCTCCTGAAGAATATGAATTCTTGCACTTCACAAGTGGTGGGGTTGTGGGGAAGGTGGACTCAGATTAGAAACAGAAGACAAGGAATTCTGAGGTCTTAGGATAAGATGAGTCACCGAGACAGATGATAATGTCCTCAAGGATGAAAAGAAGGTATGATGGACAACGAACACGTAAGCCAGGCCCGGAAGTCATTCATCAAGCTGGAAATAAGTCCTGGAACTCAGTAGGTGATAGGATAAACCATGGAGGGAATAAAAGAAAAAAAGCATAAGATAGAACGTCGGGGGCAATGATTCAGCTGCCCTGCTCTCCTCCACCAAGACAAGGAAGATGAGAAAAAGTGCCATGGAGGGAATAAAAGAAAAAAAGCATAAGATAGAACGTCGGGGGCAATGATTCAGCTGCCCTGCTCTCCTCCACCAAGACAAGGAAGATGAGAAAAAGTGAAACGTCATAGCAGAGTATTTTCAGGAAATAGGCAGTTTTCAGGTCACATAGGAAAGCTAAATTTGAAGGGGAGTAAACATGGATGAAATGGATTTTCTCGCAATGATTAGAAATTTCACAGGACTCAATAGTGGGTAGTTAAGAAGTGGTCTGAGTGTTTCACATGGCAGATCTGCCTGTCAGGCCAGACTCGGAGGCAGCAAAAAAAGGAGGTGTTGCTGGGATCCACGGTTTGGGATAATGAGGAGAGGATGGGAACGTGAGTCACAGGACACGTACGAGGGAAGGTGGGATGCTAGACAGGCAGACACAGGGAAGGTGGGAGCCAGAGGACGGGGCCGCTCCCAAGCTCCTGGTGAGATTCTGGTGTGGTTACACTCATGGAAATTCTCCCTGCGCAGGTAAAACAAAGGGCTTTGTGAGTGAGGAGGGCTTCTGGGTTTCTGATCCAGTGGGAGGGGGGGCGGAAGGGAGTCTGAATCCACACTGCAAGTGTCCTGCTAAGACACAGCTGAAGACTTTGTGGAAATGGCTGGGTATTGTACTGCCATCGCATTCAGATGATTTAAAAAATTTTTTTATTTAGCTATTTGGGTTTACTTTACAGTTATCCAATAGGTAGATTCATTCATTCATTCTTTATTTTTATTGCTTACCACATGACTTATGTCGCCTATATCTGGAGATGCTCGCTAGAAATTTTAGCATTTGTTTGGCCGTGCTGGTCTTTCAGTAAATGTTTCTTTCTCCTTAAAGAATGAAATTAGCTATTTAGTAGCATTTCAGATTCCTTCCTCAGAAACCGTTCTGAATAATACATTTTAGTCCTTACGGCCTCTGCTCTCACTGATACTATGGATTAGTGGGACATAAATCTAGGAATCTATCTTCATCAGGAAAAACCCAGACAAGATCCCAAAATTTTCAAGGATTTACACTGTCTATTAATGACACTGACTAGGAGAAAAGTGTTGGCCATTTTAATTTTGTCTCTGTGATGAATTCATGTACAGTTTCTCTGTAATCAGTGCCTTGGTATGCTATATCAAATCCAACAAATTAAGATTCATCTGAATGAGACCAAATGTTCAGATCACCTACATTCTTGATTTTGGCTGCATTCTCTTATAAAAAGATGCTCTCACAACCAGAGAAAAAGAGAGGTTGACACGTCCTCCTACTGAGTCCTCTGCTTGTGTCCCCTAGATGCAGAGTGCAACTCCTAGATGCATCATCTCCTATGTGAGATGAAAATGGTAATGTCATTCTGACTCCTGTGAAAGTAAACCACCTGTGAATTAGAGTCTTCGCTATTTTTATTAGAAAACCATTAGGTTTTTTGTTTTTTTCTTCTTTGAAGTGACAAATTTTAAAAGATTAAACACAATTGTCATCGATGACTTCGAAAGTTTCGATTACCGCTACAGTTTCCAGGGATTGTTTTAGAGGTGTAGGCTGTAGGAGGACAGACAAGGGCCGGATGGGCGGTTGCCATGGAGTGTAGACAGACTGGACACTGCAGTAGAGAGAGATGTGGAGGCACCTGTGAGGTTCCTCCCCTGACGCTCCGTCCCTTCACCATCATCCCTGATTACTGCTTTCAATCACAGAGAGGCAGACGCAGAGGAGGGCTGCCCTTCTTGGGAGCGTAAAGGGACCCATACTTCCCGTTTCCGTGGCAGGATGCGCACAGCACTGGCCTCACCTTTGTAGGGACATCCCCCATCTGACCACCCCTCACTGATTGGCAGACCACTGGCAGAACTATCTTCAGAGTGACCTTTCTAAACATCAATCTCGCTATGTTACTTTCATGCTTAAAATTATTTAATAGGGGCTTCCCTGGTGGCGCAGTGGTTGAGAGTCCGCCTGCCGATACAGGTCATGATTTTCAGGATATTGCTCAAACTCTTTTGAAATGTTTGTTAGACTTTCTGTAGTAAGATCCTTTTTCAATGCATTCAAGTTTATCTATTCTCAAACGATATCATAGTTCTTACCATTCCAAAAGGGGAACTTGTTTTTCTCCTCTGGCTTAACGTATACTGTTTATTTGTCTTCATCTCTCTTTGAATCATCTACTTGATAAGCCCCTGTGCATCCTTCAAAACCCAGATGGCTTCATGAACTCTCGGTCTAGTGTATACTTTATAACAATGAATTCATTACAGTAGTGTGTCTATGTCACTAATGTACCTTGAAGATATCTCTAGAATACCACTGAATTCCCGGTTTTGTCATTATTGGTATACCCGTCTGAATGTTCAACTCGACTGTGAAGTATTTGTGGACTAGAATAATGTTGGAAAAATATAAAGGTCATAATTTAGACATATTGGGTGAAGGAAAGTAGATGGAATGACAAAGTGGAAAAAGCAGAATTTCAAAGAAAGTGATTTTAAGGGACATGAGCTACAACATGAACTCAGATATTTAAAATTTATTTTACTTCAACTAAATGAATCTTTAAAAAATTATATCTGTTTAAACTATATGAATTCATTCATTTTATAAAAATGCATCTCATGCAGTTCAAGAAACAAAGATGTTAAATTTCATATTTCTGGTGTCATCACATTCTGGTATAATTGTAAACCAAAATCTAGGACCTATTTCATCCTCTAATTCTTTACCTACTCTTGGACTCACCTTGCCCACTGCCTCCAATTTATTAATATTCCAGAAACCTTCTGTGGTTTTATATTGCCTCTAAGCTAAAATGCATACTTCAGGGTTTAGTATTCAAAGCCTTCCATAATATGATCTTTATTAATCTCTGAAGATCTAACACATTTCACTCCTCTAAAAGAGATGCTATTGACTCTTATTCTAACTTTCCACATACTCCCTGAGAGCAGAAACCAATTCAAGGCTTGCGCAGACAATATCAAGGGCCTACAGCATCTGAGCACAAGGTTCTTACTGAATGGTGTCACCGCTGCTGCCACTGTTATGTTAGATGCTATCTCGTATGTCTCGTATGTATTGTATGTCATATTATTGGAAGGTTTTTTATTAATAACTACCACATATAATTACCAGATTATATTTTAATGAGAAATAGTTTATTGTGGATGCTTATATCTTTGCTGAAAATGCTTTATGCTTGTTATTACAGACAAAAAATTATGCTTAAAATTTTTTAATCTCCTTTGCTCTAAAAACATTAAGCCTTGTTCAAACAAATACTTCCCATTTAAAGACAAGATATATCATAGCTAGATTAAAAGTAGTCAACTTCTTTTACTGTAATATTAGAATTTCAAAAAATGCCCTGGTATCTATCTCTTAAAGTGCCCTACCAATGTCGATCTGTTCCGTTTTTAAAATAGCTTTATTGGCAATCATAAGAACAACACGCTTTTTTATGTGTTTTGATGTCTGTGTCTCTCTCCCATCAGGTTTGTTTTTCTTCCTGCTGATCTGAGAATGTCACTGTGTTCCTTTAAAACACACATCTTTCTCCTTTCTGTACCAGGTAATCTCTTTCAAACAGAAGCAGCCTCCCAAACTCCAGCGTTCCCACAGGCACGCTATGGACAGTCCTTCACACATTCCTGGTTAGCTATCATTTTCATGTAGTACCTAGGTGCATTGTATCTCATATCTTTTCCTGGTTTTCCCGCCTCACATTTATTCTCCCACCTATCCTACCATCTGTCTGTCTTATCCATCTATTCACTCACCATTCGTCCATCCGTCCCTCCATCCATCTCCCCAACCCTCCATCCTTCTACCCGTCCCTCCATTCATCCTTCCATCCCTCCATCCTTCCACCCATCCCTCTATCCACCCCTCCATCCTTCCATCAATCCCTTCATCCATCCCTCCATCCCTCCATCCTTCCACCCATCCCTCCATCCATACTTCCATCCTTCCATCCATCTACCCTTCTTCCTTCCACTCCCTCCACCAACCTTCCATCCTTCCACCCATCCCTCTATCCATCCCTCTATCCTTCCATCAATCCCTTCATCCATCCCTCCATCCCTCCATCCTTCCACCCATCCCTCCATCCATACTTCCCTCCTTCCATCCATCTACCCTTCTGTCCCTACATCCCTCCACCAACCTTCCATCCTTCCACCCATCCCTCTATCCATCCCTCTATCCTTCCATCAATCCCTTCATCCATCCCTCCATCCCTCCATCCATACTTCCATCCCTCCATCCTTCCATCCATCTACCCTTCTGTCCCTACATCCCTCCATCCATCCTTCCATCCCTCCCTTAATTCCTCCATCCATCCTTCCATCCCTCCCTTAATTCCTCCATCCTTCTATCTATCCACCCCTCCATCCCACCAGTCACAAACCAAACATGTGCCTAGGGCCTTCCTAATACCAGGCACTGTGCCAGGCTCTAGGACCACAAGGATGGATAGAATCTGCTTTACCCTTTGAGGAAGCTCAGTAAAACAACCATTTAACTAAAAGCCATCTTTTTCAGGCTGAATTCACATATTTCCCCCGTTTGCTTCTTTGATTCCTTAAGTTTCTACAGAAGACCACTATTTTGCATATTTGTATTTATTAATAATACTACAGGATTTTACACTTTCATGGTGGCTTTGAAAAACTACTAAATATAAATATTCTAATGTTCAGTCTGGCTCTGAATGTACTTTTAAACATCCTCAAAGGATACATTTGTACTAAAATACAAGTTCTTTTCTCTTTGTTATAAATAGACTATTCTTGAAGTTTAACTTCAATGCAGAAAAGATAATTACAGCTACACACATCTAAAAGAGTACTGTATCTTCTGGTATTTGAAGAAAGTGGTTTGGCTCGAATTACATATAATTACAGGTTAAGAAAAATTAATGACTCTCACCTAGAACAGTATGACCTGTACAGCAAGCAGTGATGAATAAAAACTACTATTTTGTGCTTACGAGTGAACTACGCACTGTGTGATCCTATGTATTATTTCATTATGGAAATCGTACCAGTATGGTCAAGAGTGCTTAACAGAAAAAACAAATCTCTTCACCCCATAGCGACACGTCGTGAAAAGCAAACCAGTGCCAATCCCAGACGAGGCTCATTAGCTCCAAAACCACAGAGGAAAGGGCACTGGGTAAGTTAGTGGATTCATTTAGGGAGCACCTTTAGTCTCTGTCTTTTTAACAAAATGGGCTCAATGATGTCAATAATATTCACCCGCCCTGTGGAACGTGATGTTATAAATGATGAACAGCGGCATAAACACAGTCAGAGCCATTGTGCTCACCGGGGTGGGTACAGGCACAAACTCGGAGCATTGCCACCGCCAGCAACAGAAACGTTACTGCCGTTTATGTACTTTGATGTCGGCTTTACTTCTAAACATGAGACTCCTCATAGCCCTTCATCCTCATCCTCTTCTCTAAGAGTATCTTTAGAGTTTTAGATTTTTGAAACATTGCCGAGCTTTCCTAACGTTCTGTGGTGTGCTCATGTTTGCTTTGAGACTCATCTATGTTTACTTCTGTGAACTGTCTTCTGCTTTCAACTCCAATAGGACCAGGTCCCTTCCACCTTTTTCTATAACTTTTATTGGAGTCGAGTTGATTTACAATGCTGCGTTAGTTTCTGCTGTGCGGCAAAGTGAATCAGTTATACATATACATACATCCACTCTTTTTTTAGATCTTTTCCTGTATAGGCCGTTACAGAGTACTGAGGCTCTATAGCAGGTCCTTATTAGTCGTCTATTTTCTATATAGTAGTGTGTATATGTCAGTCCCGGTCTCAGTTTATCCCTCCCCTTCCCTTTCCCCCCTGGTAGCCATAAGTTTGCTTTCTACATCCGTGACTCTATCTCTGTTTTGTAAATAAGTCCATTTGTACCTTTTCTTTTCTTTTTCTTTTTAGATTCCACATGTAAGAGTATCATATGGTCTTTTCCATCTTTTGGAGCGCCACACGTATTTTGTGCAGCAAATTCACACCTGCACAGAAGAGCTGGAGCACATTCCTGACCTAAAAACGAATGTGCCGGTTTTAAAGGAGAGTTCACTCTTTGAGTCAGTTAAATGTGATAAGACTGTTGACTGAAGGTCCCTGTGAGGTTCCGTCCCTTCTCTGCCTCAGCTACCCTCTCTATCCGTCTACCGCTGCTCTGTCTCACGTAGGTCATGACCTTAAGTTCACTGCCTGGCTTCCCAGCTCTAGTCCTGCTTGATACGTTCTTTCATGTTTAAAGCCTAAATCAGATCATGTTAACACCCTCCTTAAAGCTCATCAATGGCTTCACGTTGAACTTGAAGTAGAACACTGTGCTTTGCTCATACAAGTTCCCCTGGTTCTGGCCCCTGTGTCCCTCTAAGCGTCCATTCTCAGCAAGGTGGATTCTGCCTCAGAGGGTGACGTTGGCTTCTGATGGGCAAAACCCCCCTTGGCTATGACAAGATTGGTGGCATACAACAGATGCTTAATAAGGGCTTATTGAATGACTACCTCAATCTGGAGTGGGGAACACCAGACTGATGCAGAAGAGATGGACTTGGATGAGGTGTAGAGGCAGGACCACCATTCTTTCAGTAGTTGTCAAAAGCCAAGCTTGTCCAGGAAGATTGATCCTTGAAGGGCCACAAACTACTGTAACAGCTAAGATTTTGTCCCCCAGTCCCATTCCCTCATTCATTTTTTTCCACGGAGGGGAGCGACAGTGAAATAACAAAGGCTGAGAAACTCTGCCCCACGGTGTGGTCTCTCCCCTTGTCACTGGTGGGTGTTCGGGGCTCCACCGTCCTGTTCCCATCAGCTTTCTTCTCTTGGGCTGCCCTCCCCTCGGGACAGCACAGAGGGCTCCCACCCCACCCTGCTTCCTGCCCCATCACGTGACTGGCTCCTTGCCAGCCCTCAGGTCTCAGCCTGAACGTGGTGGCTGTGGAGATGCCTGTTATGATGCCCGCCCACCTGAGCTAGGGACCCTGCGATTCACCATCACAGTGTCCACCTTGGTTCCCTACCAGTGAGGAGTTACAGGACCCTAACCTGTAATTATTTATTCGTTCACTGCTCATGGTACGGACCTCCCATCCCCCGCCCCCAGACTAGGCTGTAAGACCCCTGTGAGGGGGACAGGCCATTCCTCCTTAACATTGCATCACAACTGCCTGTGTAATTTCAGGACACAAACGATGCTCAGTAAGGCTGTTGACCTGGAGTTACAAGAAAGTAGATTGATTCCTAAGACCTGAAAATTGCATTAGCCATAGGCATACCCTGTTCTCACTTAGCAACGGTTGAGTGCCAGATATTACACTAAGCCTTTTGCTTAATGAGGCTGAGAGGGAAAACATAAAATGACTTTAAAAAAGGAACTATCACACATATCAGCCAGACTCGATTGTGGATACTTCCATTTCCAAAAGAAACGTAATAATAGGTAGGAGATTCGTTCGTTCATTCATTTAACAAACACTGGTTGTCTACTATGACCCAGACCCCAGGAGACGTGATCGTGAAACACACACACACACACACACACACACGTGTGTGTGAAAATATATAAGAAAAAAAGAGATGTAATATTTGTCCTCAATAAAGTTCAGAGTGAAAAGGGAGACACACTGTCCAAGAATCAAACATCTGTAATGTTACTTTTAAATACTGAGTGAATACGCACCAAGGGTTTGGAGTAATTATCTTTAGGTAGTTCAGTTGTGGGTGATCTATATTTTTTTCTCTATTTTTCAAGTTTCTTATAAAGACTGAACACTGTAACAAAATTATCTTCATATATATGTGTATACGTACGTGTTTAGTACACGAGAAAAAAGAAAACACATATACATATACGTGCGTATACATAGTACTTCCCAGTCACAATGCACATAGTGCCAAGAGATACTCTTAGATCCCTAATTTTTATTATTTTCAACATTAATAATGCCAGAGAAAGAGGAGGAATATGAGAGAAAGAGTAATTTTATAGGCTATTTTCTAGCTTGAACTTACGGTTGATTTATGAAGTGCCCCTCGAGTAATAAAACAAAGGCTATAAACCATTAATTTATTGTCCTAATAAGAGCCAAGGGCCCTTATACAATGGTCTCATCTTCAAAGATGTAAAGAAAGTGGAGCATGTTTAAAACTTTTAACAGTTTCTCGCTCTTACTTTTATTATCTTTTCTCTACTGGACTATTTGGGATTAATGAAATAATCACTCCTTCATCCAATGATTTTATTTAATGTTACGTTAATCTTGCAATTCTTGGTACTGTCAGAGTGAATCCTTCCAAGGCCGTATATTTTAGAGAGACACGCAGCGGAATCTAGGCCATGCCTTACACGAGAAGATATAAGGAATGAAAATTACATTAAAGGATGATGATGAAGAAAATAATTATTGTAATTGTTTTTTAATTAATTAATTATGGTTTTGGCCACGCCACTTGGCATGTGGGATCTTAGTTCCCTGACCAGGGATCGAACCCGTGCCCCCTGCAATGGTAGCGCCAGGGAAGTCCTGTCATTGTTTCTGTTAGTGAATAAGCACAAACAGGAAACGTATATTTCATTGAATGTGGAGTCTGCCCTTTGTTACTTCCTTCAGAGTCTCTCTTCCTTTCCCTCTCACGCACACAAGGAGTAAGAATCATATCAGGTGGGTAGTTGAGGTCAAGTTAAAGTTCTAATTGCGTTTCTTACTTCCTGTCTGTACCATCTTGAGCGAGTCACCAGCAGCCTTCCCGTGTCTGAACCCCCCATTCGTACAGCCTTAGAGGAAACGTGAAGTCCCTCTCAGGTTATCATCGAAATTTCTCCTTCCACGCTGTCCTGCAACAGGTGTCACACAGGACACTCTGCTTGTCTGCAAAGCTCCTCTCACCCCAAAGTTCTAGAAAAGTCTGGAACGACAGGGCAACCTATCCCTGTGAAAGCCTTGCTAAGTGGGGGTCAGCCATCCCCCAGCCCAGCTCCCCCTGGGCCCTACGAGTGCTCGGGGCTGCACGGCACCCCTGGCACCCATGAGCAGGCTCTAACAGATTTGTTTCTCTCTTCGTCACCCTCCAGATGGCTTTAAAATGAATATAGCATTCAAATAACTACACAGAAGAAAGCATCCTCTAACCAGTTGATTCATATAAAATGTGTGAAAATCAGATGATACCATTTATTTTTCCACTTAGAATTAGTTTCAAAAGTTTTCCCTTTATATAAATGACATAACATGGCAAAACACGCATGTTTCACGTGAGCCAAAGTGCCTGTCGGTCGCTGGTCTATGGCTGGGGGAAACCAGGGCAGGAAGTGTTTGATTAAATGTACACAGTCCGGAGGGATTATTTTTAAAGTTACCTTTTAAAGTGGGACTGAATTAAAAATGTATATATTCAAATAAGTGAAATACCTGAATAATTTAAAAAACACCAAATAGTAGAAGGTTAATAGCTAGCAGCATGATTTCACTTGTTTTCAAACTGTGTAGATTTTTTTTTCACCACAAACGAAGGACGCCACAGACTTTTGGTTTCATAAAGAAAAATACCTCTGGTGAGACAGAATACAGTCCTGGAAGACAGTCATGTAGAGTCCACTCAAATCATTTCAAGAACATTCTATTTCTTTTTGGGCAACTTAAATTCTGCCTTGAAATAAGGATAAAGCTCTGATTCGTCCAGCATATTTTTAAAATATGTCATTTCATCAACACGAACAAGAAACCATCACCAAACAGGTTGCTTTTCCAGCCATCACTGCCTCGTGATTTTTCTCCACTTTTCGTTAAATTAAAACCCCCTTCTGTTAAAACAGTGATGCTGAGTATGTAAAGGGAGTAATGGCCTGAGTGAGTCCGCCCAGACTTGTGGGGACCAGTTCGAATCCTGTGAAGATGCCTTTGAGAAGAAAGGGCCGGTGGCGTAAATTATGCAATAGGTTAATTATTATTTGGAAACAAAACTGCTTTAGGGAAAGCACTGTCAGTGTGACTTACCGTTTTTTTCATAAAAGCTTAAAATAATTAAGTTGACCCTACACAATATTCCACTTAAATTGTACTTAGGGAGTGGCTACAAATTTTAAGTCATTTGTAATTACAGGAGTAATGCATAGATACACGTACCTTCTAAACATAGATACAAGCGAAAAATTCCATTTGATTCTCATTCCAAAACCATTCCCCAGATATTAGCACTGTTAGGTTTTTGTGAATTGTTCCAGGTTTTAAAAATTCGTATATGTCTGTGTATACTCGTATCTAAACTATAAGCGTAGGTTTGGTGGCTTCTTATTGACACAGACTCACTTATTGGCCCTGCAAATCTGCACAGTGTCTGCCTGCACCTTTCCGTCACCTGTGCTGGAGACACAGCAGCAAACCGGGCAGCCGTGGCCTCCGAGGATGCACTTCCCCGCTGGTGGAGGACAGACAGGCAGCAACTTGGTCGGAGGTGGGCAACCTCAGGAGTGAGAACAAGCAGAGGACACGGAGGTGGGGGCTCGGTCGCGAGCAAAGCTGGCAACCTGCACGCTTCAGCAGGGCTGTTCTCCACCTGTCTTTGCCCAAGGGGTGAACACGAGGCGAGCGTCCCCTAGACTCGCATCTGGCCTGAGAATCGTCACCACACCTGCTGTTTCCTCCGGATGCCCGGAGCATCTAGGTCTCCGCTCTCACACTAGAGCTGACATTAAACACTGGACAGAGTCAAACACTTCTTCCCTTGAGTCCAATTCCTTCTTTTCTCCCTTTCTCCTTCTCCTCCTTTTCTTTGCAAAATGCAGTCAGGACCTAGCCTCCAAAAGCCCTGGCTGCTGAAGGGTCAGTGAGCTGACGGTTGCATAAGAAACATTCCGATCAGAATCGCCAGCAACCGGAAGCAGCCAGCTTGTTTCACCTCCATCTACTGGGCGAATCAGAAACAGAAAAAAGACACGAACTACAGGAAGCAACTTGCTCCGACGCAGAAACGAACCTACCAGTGCCTCTGATCGAAGCTCAGGCCGGGACGCATAATCCATGCCTTTCAAGTTCCGTAGTCTGAGGAAAGGGAGTTTCGGTAGCTACATTAAAAGAGACAGATCGAGGCGAGTGCAGTGGAAAGAACACAGCACAGAAGACCCGGGTCTGGTCCCAGCAAAGGGGCCTCCCCACCGAAACGAAATATTCGCCGCACCTTGTATTTTGATCAGTACGCCTCTCTCTAAGACGACCTCCTCACGTCTGAAATGAGGTTATTCCTGTTCACTGCCTACCTTCCTTCTTCTGCACGGAGTTGTTATAGGGCTTAACTCAAATAAGGCAAACAAAACAAACCCTATCAATAGTTGTAGCAAGTTCCAAGGATGAGAGGAAGCGTTACTTATGAAATATCAGGATTTCCAGGGCCTCACGTACCGACTCCAAACCCACGGCTACATAAACAATAAACAGCACACGTGGATTGGTAAACAAACGCACAACACTGAAGGGAAGACGTCTCTCCTCGTCTGAAACAGAAGCAAATCCCGGTGTTCAGCACCACTGATGGAATGGCTGTAACGTGCAAAAGAACAGGAACAATGGGGCTAGAATGCCACTACAAACGATGCGGAGGCTTTCCTGCACAGGCTCTGATCAATGTCTGGGAGAAAGGAAGCAATCTCACAAGATCCCTAAGACCCATCAGAGCCACAGTTAAAGGATCATATTTTTAGCTAAGAGAATTGAATTCCTAGCTAACCCTCTACGCAGATTCACGTAGCAAAGGATGACTCCGATCCCTTTATGTTCTAGCATCGCTTCTAAAAACCTTGGAGAAAAATAGCTATTAATCTCACGCTAACCACTCAGCTAAAGGATGAACACGGGCGGCTTCGCAGGAAGTGTACGTTGGACTCAGCAATTTCAGATCAGGCTGCCCATACAAGAACCACCCGTTACGACCTGCTGTTGTTTCAAACAGCTCCTATTTAATCCTCGTCTTCACTAACCAACCAGAAGATAGCGGCAACAACTCTGCCTGTAACTATCACCGCGTTTCGAACAAATGCTTTGTTTCTGAAACTGAGGGGTCTGCCTTTCTAGGTCCGAAATAAATAATTTTTTAAAAAACTTCATTTGCTGTTTGACTAGCACAAGAGTGAAACATGAATAAGCTTTATTTCTGTGAAGTCAGTGATTTGCCTTATAGCATCAAATATATGAAAGGTTACATCTTGGAGAAGCTGGAGAAAGCTGTCTTTCCTAACAATAGGGAACGTATAAGCAAACATGATCAGCAGATGAATACCTTTCTTTTTTTTCTCCGTCTTGTATTTTTGGCCTCCTTTAGGGAGATAAAGAGTGAGGGAAAATAAACTAGTGTAATGAAATGGGACCTCTTCCTCATTTTTTAATTTTGATGCACTTTTTCAAAGTCCCAATGTATGTGGGATTCAGTGTCATACCGTCCCCAGCTGCACTGTCAAGTGTCCTAGCACACGTGGGCGGAGTGACAGCTGCCAGGCTGCACTGGCTTGCTCCCCAGCCCCCTGCCGCCTCACGTCTGACCTCACACTCTACACAGGTGTCTCGGAGGAACGACGGCTGGTCAGGTGTTATGGTCCCTGCCGGTTACTCTCACAGCGGAAGAATTCTTCCAGATTCCCTCACTTTGTCTCGACAAGTCAACCTTCTTTCTCAACATTAATAAAGTAAATTATTCTTATCTGTGTTTTTTTAAGGAACAAAATGCAACGAGAAAATCTTCGTGTTCTATATTCAGGAAACACTAGCGTTCAGGTACTGGCTTAAAAGTTCTGACAATGAGTCAGTTGAAATAACTTCACCGCCTACAGGCTTGTGGAACAATTCTGCATGGGAGCCCACATCTTATGCCACTGACTGGAGCGGGGCTGGCTGACATCACTCTGTGTTAGCAAGTCCTCCTTCCTCCTTTTTTTATCCAATCTTTTGGCACAAGTGTGCATTCATGCCTACTACCGACTGTGTGAGCGTCCTCCTTCAGACCGCTATTTGAAGCTCAACTCCATTATTAGGTAAAAAAAGGAAAGAACAGGGGACAGGATAATAAAGAAAGAGGTTGGGTGGCACAGACGATGAAAACATTACTCATCGATGCTAAAATGCGAGGTTCTTAGTTCCTCGTCGTAGACGGATAAGGGTGTTAGTGTCAATCCAGGATTCAATACCTGTCTTACCCACACGGGGCCACTTTCAGACACGTCAGCGGCTCTGAACCTTCTCTTCATGTCATTTCTGCACTGAAGTACTCTTTTCTGGCCTCATCAACTATCACGCATTTTCACTTGAAGACGTTCTATCTCCCTCTCATTTTTAAAAAACGAGATTTATGTCTGCTCTCCAGTAATGGTTATGTTTTGCCAAAGCTATTGGCCACCAAGCTCTTTGCCACCAATGCACTTCCAGATGTTTTTTGTCTAGGAACCTGCATTCATTCCTGGTGTGGTGGACTCTATCCTATTTCCTGTTATTGCTCTAACATTACCTTCTCAGTTCTTTTACTTTTCAAATTCCTCTTTCTCTTCCTAACCCTAGTCACGGTGGCATTCTGAGTTGCTTCAGGGATTAAACAAAATCCAAACTGTGCCCTTGTGTTTGTGGGGAGCATCTCCCTGCTCTTCTGTCTCCTGTTCCTTCCTCCTTCTGGGAGCCTGGCTATCCCTCCAGCAGACCCCTGAGCTCTTCCAATCCCCCCCCCCCCCC
>NW_020174048.1:2501345-2502533 GCF_003031525.2 Neophocaena asiaeorientalis asiaeorientalis
GTTCCTCCGACTTCTGCTCCCTTTCAGACACTCCAGAAAGCTCTGGTACCAGCACTGGGGTCTGGGATGTGGGCAAACTTAGTGGGGCTTCCGGACTTCTCCCCACACTGTATACAGGCTCCGAGCTTCCTGCATCCTGTGTTTGCTGATGAAACCGGTGAATCAGAAGGACTGATATGTTTCCAGGGACTACACTTAGCATCTCTCTTTGCCAAACACATCACAGCAATTTGTTTTTGCCAGTGAGACTGGGGCAGCTCCCCGTGGGGACTCGGCCCCACTACTGGAAACCCCAACTGCTCTGGTAGGAGCTTGTAGATCACTCACCTGCCAGCCTGGTAACGGGCACTGCTGCAGAGCCAGCCGGCATCTCTCCTCGGCTGGCAGCATCCTCTTGTCGTTCGGGAGGGTCTCGGCCAAGGGCTTATACCTGCAAAAAGCAGTGGGGACAGGAAAGCCATGACTGAATTGGTCATCAAAGGATTATCTTCAACAGGGTTGCCTTTGTTACCCTGTTTCTTAAATTTGTCCCGTTCTTACTTTATCCGACGTGCCCCCAATCTCCATCCATTGTGCATTTCACATTGGACCACTAGGAAACAGCCCTTATCCTTTACAAGGAAAATGATTTTAAAAGGAATCAAATCTGTCTCTCAATCCTGTAATGTATCTTTAATATTATCAGGAGTGATGCAAACCATTTATCAAATGAAACTTCGAAGAGGAAGAATGTGAATCGATTAGTTCTCATTTAAATTTGTAGAATACTCTTAAAATACACCTTTTAAGGTATTCCAACATTCTTTGTTAGTGTTTGAGAGTGAATCTAGAGATAGTTAGTATCTATAGTAGAGGGACACCAAAACACCCAAAAGTTTTATTTAAGTGAGAGGTAGAGAAGCTTCCTCCCCATTGAGTAGATACTGAGTATTATAAAAGAAGGACATTTTATTTTTGGAAAGTTCCTCAGAATAATTAAATTTCACTCTTTGGCTGAAATTCATGACTATATAAAGTTTTCCTATGGGTTTCTAAAAAAAATGCCTTTCAAAATTATATGACCCATTAAAAAAATCTATGTGAAATTTTCATTTGCACTTATGGCATTTAGCCTGACATGTAAGCCAAACCACATTAGGAGGAGAAGGAGAAGGGGGAAGAGCAGGAGGGGGCGGGGGAGGAAGAGGG
>NW_020174048.1:2502615-2585115 GCF_003031525.2 Neophocaena asiaeorientalis asiaeorientalis
GAGGAAGGGGGAGGGGGAGGAAGAGGGGGAAGGAGAGAGGAGAAATGAGAAAAAAATCTAACTGCATCTGGTGTGTTTATGATCCTCACGTTGGGCTGCCCTGGGAACTCAAAGGTGATAATTAAAACACCTAAGTTTTCTGTTAGTTTCTGTAAAATATCTCAGCTTTTCATCCAAAGTTTGTTGCAGCAAATCTGGCATCTTCTCAAATGAGTCCTCTGTTTCCTGAGGACATCTAAGGAAGGCGGTGTGTCGCCTACACACCCGGTTCACCACCCCCACCCAGCCGAGCACTGAGAGGGCTGGACGTGTCCCACTGGCGGCCACCGCACTTCTTTATCTCTGCAAGTGAGGTAGAGCAGCGAGGTTGGAGGGGGAAGCGCAGCAGGAACTGTGGGTCTGGGGTATAACATGAATCCTGAGAAAATACACCTGTGTGACTTTTTCAGCAGCAGACTTTCATTTCCCCTCTAAAATCCTTTCAGCATATTGTCACCGAAAACTTACCGTATTATTTGTCCTGGATTGAGAATTGTCATGATATTGCTAGCCGTGAGTCAGACAAAATAAATACGGCTGCATCAGCAACACCCTCCCTTCTCACACATAGATTTTCGCTCATGTATCAACTCAGGGTACTGGAGGGGGTAAAAATAGCAAGCAACAGAGACTGAACAGGAATTGTAGTGCTGGAGGCACGGCTCTGAAGAATCTTGCTCACCATTTTGATCACACTGAATGGTCTCAAATGATCTATAGATGATGGAAGTATTCAGTGATTTTTTTTTTTTTTTGATAAGAGGCAAGAATATGATTTTCTACTCTGCAGTGTGCGGAAGGCCGGGAACCGGGAGGAGAGTGTACGGGGGCAGTGGAGGGACCACCTGAAGGTGATGGGCATCCCCAAAATATGCTGGTACATGACATCGGAGCAACAGTGGGCAAACAGGGATTATGTGTTATAATGCTTAAGTGGTCCAGAGGTGATAACTGACATAACTGTGCAATGTATGTGAATAGGAGAGAAACTGGATTGGGGATCTAAACCAAGATTCAGGTTCCAGCTTTGCAGCAAACTTGCTGTGAGGCCCTTGGCAAAGCACTGAGCAGGTAATCTTCCCCTCTCTCAGTACCGCACATGTGTGCGACCCAAATTCTATGTTCTGTTGTAATCATTCATTTTTATCTGTCCTCAAAGTGTGCGAGCTTCCCCAGGGCTCGGGGTCATCTCTGCACATCCCATGGTGTCTGCTCGACTGCCTATGCGCGTAGAAAGTATGCATAAATGAAGAAATTGGGCTGGGAGAGTGGAGGATGGGGAATGACACTTCTCGAGCACCGAATGAATGCAGGGGACTTTTCATGAGTCGCTTCGCACACTCCTCCAAGATGCAGGGGGCATGGATGATAATCTCCTTTTGACGGTGAGAAGTTGACGGTCACAGAAATTAAGTCACTTGCCCAAGTTCACACAGATGATGTTGAATTGTGTCTCCCCAAAAGAAGCGTGACCTGACTTGGGAATAGGGTCTTCGAAGATGTAATGCAGTTAAGAGGAGGTCTGTAGGGTGGGCCTTAATCCCACAGGACTGGTGTCCTTATAAGAAGAGAAAATATCACGTAAACACAGAGACACAGGGAGCACGCCATGTGACGATGGAGGTGGGGAGGGAGGTGACGCAGCTGTAAGGACTGCGGGGCCACCACCCGAAGCCCAGAGAGGCAAGGAAGGAGTCCGCCCAGAGTCTCAGGGGGTCAGGGCCCAGGCGATGCCCTGATTTTGGACTTGTGGCCTCCAGAACTGTGAGAAGTACATCTGCGTTGTTCGCAGCACCCCGGTTTGTGGTGCTTTGTGAGGGCAGCCCTAGGGACCTGACACAGATGGTGGGAGGGACTGGGATTGAACCTGGGGCAGCCTGACTCCGGAGGCAATGTCTCCACCACCATCGCTCCGGCTGAGGCGGGAAGGAAGCAGCCCCGGCCCCAGATAGTTCCAGAGTGAAAGAGACGAGCTTGAGCATCAAAGTCCCAAACGCACAGTAACCATGACCCTACGGGACATGCAGAGATAAGGGCTCTTGGTTCTCTGACCTTCAGGTGACTGAGCTTTTCTTTAGCCGTAAACTAAACTCATAATGACACACAGACTCATTCAAACACTCAGGAAAATCAGCGCGTTTCCACCACTTACCCAGAGTCACACAATGCAATGAAATCACTCAAATTATCTTCTCGCTCTTTTATAATTGTCTCATTCTGGAGCTTTGCTAATTATCACCAAGAAGTGAATTGACATAATTCAAGTATCTGAATACAGTATTAACAAGTCAGAACAAAAAACCTTAACACTTGGTGCCTTTTTTTCTCATTTTATATTGTTCTTTTGACACCTAAAATGGTATAATTCTGACATTTCAACCGAAAAGACAAAAACGTCATCTTAGACAGGGTGAGGTACTCTATTTTAGTGTAATTAAAAACATCTTGTCTTTTGGAATGTGAGTGTCATCTCTGGGTGGTGTCACGGGCCCATCACTGCACTGAAGCATGATCTCATAGAAACTTCAATTTCAGACCAAATGGAAATAACCAGCCCGAGCCTGGAGCTGCACATGGTCCTGAGAGAGCTGGTGTGACTGGAGAAGGGACTTCTTTGCTCTCGTTCCCCACACCCTCCTGGCCTCTGTTGCCCAAGAGGTGGTCACCTCCGTCCACTGTAGATTCCCTATCCTCAGGCTGACACCTGCCCTGCATCCCAGATAAACCAGCCGACTCTGAGAAGTCAGTGCTAACTCTCCCAGCTGACTCACTCTCGTCTCATCCTGGCTTGGCGTGAGGGGCATGACTGGCACCTAGTTCCACGTCCAGAATCTGGGTCGTGTGGCTCATTCACTCGGGCTCATTCAATCAATCAACCAATATTGACTGAGCACAAAATAGATACTGGGAATGCAGCAGGAAACAAAACAGATCCTTATACCCCTTACATCCCATGATGGAGAGAGAGAGATAATAGAAATGTAAATGAGGACGGATGTCAGATATGACAAGAGAGATGGAGAAAAATAGAGCAGGGAAGGTTTCAGGGTGAGCAGATACCTGCTGGTGAGGAAGGAGGCATGGCTCTCTCTGGGGAACAGGGATCCAAATTGAGGGCATGGGGTCTGAAAGCCTGGAGTGGGACGGTACCTGCTTAGGGAATCAAGGAAGCAGGCATGGCTGGAGCAGAAAAGAGGGAGGAAAGATGGAGGAGATGGACCCACAGAGGTATCCACACAGGGTGAGGACGAAGACCCCACCGGTGATGCCAAGGACTTTGGCTTTGACTCTGAGCGTCCCGGGGAGCAAGGCTTTGAGCAGACGAGTCACATCACTTGACCTTTAAAGAATCGTCACAGCTGTGAGGCTGAGAGCAGGCAGAGAGGGAACGAGTGGGGGGCTGGGGAGACCCTCTGTACGCTCTTCCCACAGCCCAGGCTGGAAGCAACAGGAATGGTAGGAATTGGTTGAACTCTGTCCATATTTGAGGCAGATCCAATAGGATTTCCCAGTGCACTGATGTGGATGTGAAGGGAAGAGAGTATGACGTCATTTCTTGACCTAGGAGACTGCGGATGACGTTGACATTTACTGAGATGGAGTAGTCTGGGAAGAGTAGCTATTTCCCTGGGCCAATGCTGCGTAAACCGAAGGAAACGGTCAGTGCAACTCAGGAGAACCAGAAACGGGGAGTGGAGGTGAAACTCCCAAAGGAGGTATAGATCAATGTCACCAACACCCCCGAACCAGACCTAGTGCCTCCCTGGTTGTCAATTCCTCAGCTGGGGTCAGTCTCTTCTCTGTCACGACCTTCTGTCTGACCGAACAGGACAGTACTCACCATGTGGGAAACTGGTCCTCTTTCCATTACGGTTCTGAATACTCAGGGTTCTCTGTTACTCGGGGTAACACAGTTGAAACCTATAACTGTGTTAGACGCTCCATTTGCCTCACTTCTCTTGGGAACGTGTCTCTGACGACTTTTATCCTCCCCTTCCTGCCAGTCTACACCCTAAGTTGCCAGTATATAAGTGTGGGGTTTCCCAGCAAGTTCCATCATGGTTACTGAAAAATTCTATAACACACACACTCGTCATTAAGTGCTCTTTCTACATCAAGGATTCATGAAACCTCTCCTCAATGCACTCACAGAATCACGAATATGATGACAATAGAAGAATAACAGACACGACCACACTTTACAAAATTATAAGTGAAAGAACCACATTACTGGTCCTTTTCATTTTGGGGTCTCTGTATTCTAAGATGGGTAGATTGCAGTTGAAGTAGCAGAGAAAAAGCTAACAATTAAGAAACGTAAAGTACAATAGAACCTAAGGAAAGTGATGAAATAAATATTCCTCTTTTCAAAAGTGGTTGTTCCTTCTAGTTTCAAGGAGAACCTTGACATTCTATCCCTCATGGTCCCAGAGACAAAAAAAAAAAGGGCTTATGCAGTGACCGTAGACGTCTGGTTAAACATTGTAGTGACTCTTAGCTGACTATCATGAAATTGTAGAATCATTGCCTTAGAAAGATGCAAGGGATATGTATTAAGCTAGTGCTTAAAAAAAAAAAACTTAGATGTAATTTCTCTGAAATTGTTTCTGTTTGCTGAATATGGACTTCATCTCTTCATTCTCAAAGAAAATTATGTCGTGACAGTTTCAATCCCGAAACCACTTAAACAAGAACACCAAGAAATAAGAAATCGAAATAAGAAAACCAAGACCTGATGACATTTCTCTTATTAGGGACATATTTTAATTACTTATTTGATAACAACAAAAGAATGCTTGAGGATTCCCGTTAACCTCCTTCTACCTGAGACAGGCCTGGATAATCCACAGAAAGAGGAAGATGGAGCATGGAGGCAACTCTCCGTCGGAGGAAACGTGGAGAGGGACAGCAGGTGAAGGCAGGTGCAGGAGGGGGGGAGGGGCAGGTGGGGCTGGGACTGTGTGATTTCAGAGCAGCCCGGGGAAGACAGGGTGTAAGATGGGGTCCACAGCACTAACCCTCGTGGAGAGGTGCGAGCATGTCAGCACTGACAAGGGGCTGCTGGATTTGTGATTGAGGACTTGAGGCAACGTCCAGAAGAAACCAGAATCCTACGGCATCAAGACATTAGCAGATGGTGGAGAAGCCCGAGGACCGGGCTCTCGTGGTTCATGGCATAAATAAAGAAAAGGTCATCAGCTTGAGCATGAAACAGAATCGAGCAAAGTTTTGGGGTGTTTTGCTTTTCAGCGGCAAGGAAGAATGTTCAGACAGCATGGGCAACACTTGTAGAAATCTACGAGTCCTACATTCTATCCATGCTAATTTTTGTGTATTTCTGTTTTCCTCCAGGTTATCTCGCTCATTAAGGTTTAGTTCTGATAGGATGAGGACACAGTTTCTTGTCTAACCATTCCCTTGAAATCTTCCCACAGGGCCCTGGGTGGTTTGTCTACCTGGCGTGCAGCACGAACGTAGCCGTCTGGCTATGGTTAAACGGGGATGCATTTTACCCCTTCCACAAACTTGCCTGGATTGTCATTGTACTGTTCGTATTCCTGCTCTCACGGTAAACACGGTGCAGGTGCAGAAGGGCGATTTTCTAGCTATTTGGGGCCAATTTCCAGCATTCAGGATGCTGAGTGGTGGGTTGAGCATAACAGCTGCCTAGCAACGGGACTGACATACGTCATGAAGATGGTGAGAAGTATGAAGAAGCAGGAGTACAAGTGGGCTTGAGAGAGAAATAGAATCTATTTCAACGTGGAGGCTGGGGGGAGGACAGGAAGGAGAAATGAGACACAGAGAGAGAGGATTTGCACAAGTGCTTTTCAACTAAAGAGGATCACTTTCCTTTCCTTTTAAAGAAAAGGATGCGAAAGCCAAAAGTCCAAAATCCTCTAGCTCACACAAAATTCCATTGTGTTAAGTGTTACCCATTCTTTGTCTTCTTCCGTGAGTCTTAAGGTTTAGAAATCCCAGCTAGGGCTGTCGGTTGGTCTGGGTGTCAGCCCCCGGAGCTGACGGTCCTGTGATGGGCGGGCTCTGCTCCACCCGCCACGCCCATCTCCTCCGCGGCAGACCAAAGCCTGAGCTGCTCAGAGGACCACGTGGAGTCTTCATCACAGGCACCTGCCCGTCTTCCCTCAGCTTCCCACAGGTCCTCTGCATCGAGCCTATCAAGCCACTTCTGCCCCCCACCAACATTTCTCTGCACCTGCTGTGCCCTCGTCAGCCTGACACAGTTTCCAGTGGGTTCACCTACATCCCCTCCTCGGTAGGCACCCCCTTTTCCTGTATATTTACAGGAAGACCTGGAAGGGGACGTTCGCTGTCTTTTGCCATGGCCTTGGGGTCTCCTGGAGTGTTCAGAACTGGAATTTGGTCTTGAGTTTCCTTTTGCATCTGTTGGGACTACCATTAAGCCCCTCAGGATCTACATGTGACTCTATTAAGGGGAAAAGTCTTTCCATCGTTACTCTGACAATTCCAGACCTACTGCTCACGCCACTGCAAGACTCAGTTCTCTTCTCTTTCCATATGATGGTAACTCGGCTGCTGTCATCTTTAGAAAATGGTTACACCATTCAAAGGCACTGTGGCTCTTCACATTCCCATGGGTTTCCTGGTTCAAGAGCCCCCTAGGAGCAGAGTCCTTGGGAAGAGGTGCCGGCAGTGGGGGGTGGGGGAAAGGCGGGCGGTAGTGGTGGAAGAGCTGCCCCATTGATGTCACCCCAGAGCTGCACGCCCACACGACAGTTCTGTCTGAGGCTGGGTGACTAGCTTGGCGAGGGTCATCCCTAACTTTTACATGCAATTCTCTGGAGTTCAGAATGGGTCAGCGGAGAAGCAAAGTGGGGAGAGAGAGATGGAAGGAAGGGAGAAACACCAGGGAAGAGTTATCCAGTGCCTAAAGATTCCAGGTATGAGGATGGATCAGTCCGTATCATCACTGAATTCTCACAGCAACCGCAGAACAACATTTACAGAGATTACATGATAACTGCAAAAAGTTACAGCAAAGCTAGGTTCTTAGTCTAGGGCATAGAATTCTGAGTCTAATATGGCTGCTACTAAATGTGTACGAGAGATGGGACAAACACAGATACTTGCCCCTTTTGTTTTTGAGCCTGAAAGGATGAAGGTAACCGTCATACAGATTAATGTATAAATGAGGACTATTAATAAAACAGGAAATGTAAAGAGCAGGACCCCATGCTACTGCCTTGAATTCCAAGCCTCCTATGGCTGTCTCCTTCTCCTCCTCCCTCATTATGCTGGGTGTGTGTGTGTGTGTGTGTGTGTGTTGCTTTTGTTACTGTTATTTTGATGCCATTATTATGCTTTTACTGTCATCACAGCCACATTTATTAGGCGTTTATCTGTTACGACTCTAAAACACAGCATCCAAAATTCAAACTCAGTGCCTGGCTTTTACATCACTGCTGGTGGAGATGCAGATGCAAGAGAAAGGAGATAATACAGAAGAGTGAGGGGGGGCTTCCCTGGTGGCGCAGTGGTTGAGAGTCCGCCTGCCGATGCAGGGGACACGGGTTCGTGCCCCGGTCCGGGAGGATCCCACGTGCCGCGGAGCGGCTGGGCCCGTGAGCCATGGCTGCTGAGCCTGCGCGTCCGGAGCCTGTGCTCCGCCACGGGAGAGGCCACAGCAGTGAGAGGCCCGCGTACCGCAAAAACAAAAACAAACGAAAAAAGAGTGAGGGGAATCCTGGACCCTACTTCCTGGGCCAGCTGAGAGGCTCTGGAGAAGCCCTTTTAGCCTTCATCTGAAAACCCCCGGGATGATTTTGTGTGAGCTCTACCGAAGGTGTGCTGTTTCCCTCGGCTATGACCGCTAACATGCCAACCGGCTGCAGCCTGGGAGCTGCCGGCACGGTGAAGGCGGTGGGTGCCGAGGACCACACAACCAAAACGAATCCACTCACGCCATATGGTCCCTTCCCCGGAAGCACCTCACTCCGGAGCCCGCGGCCAAGCAGACTGTCCGGGGATGCGGCCTTAACTGTGTGGCATTCATTCAGGCACTTCACGTAATTAAGCCGGAGGCTCTCATCCCAGACAATATGGGAGTTGAATAATAAAAAAGAATGCGAAATTCTACCTTGGCTTCTGGGATTAGCCAGTACCACTCTGCAGATAAAAAATGGATTCAGAGCATCTGCCTAGAATTTACGTGACAACGCTCTCAAGTTCTCTTACTTCAAGCCCGTCCCACCATTTCATTTTAATTGTACAACGGAAGAACGTTCGAATTATTCAGTAAATGTATGGAAGTGAAACACTCAATTAAAAGTGTCCTGGTGTGAAATATACACAGAGTTCCATTTCCTGAGCAGCCTTTGCAGCAGGTAACCTGTTTCTTGGCCAGGGTTGTACTTGCTTCTAATCGGGCCAGAGGATAGTTTTCCACACAGGAATCCCATCCCTGCATGTACGGCACTGCAGGGCCATCTACTGTGGGGACATTTCAAGGCTGGGCCCTCTCGGGGGACTGAGTCTGCGATGGAGCTGAGCTAAGGGTTGCAGGAGAAGGAACCAATGCTGCTGTTTTCAGATCCCGTTACGCATGCCCAAAAGGATGCTTAGCGCAGTCGGTGAGGACGTTGAAGCTGACGTGCTCCATCCTTCCCCCTCCACACTTTGCAGAATTTACTGGCTGAGCCATAGCCCGTATGCTTCAGGTACCAGAACAGCTTGTTTCCTTAAACTGAAAAGAACAGCTGTTCATTTATTGTTTAAGCCTAAATGAGAGCCCTCTCTAAGCTTCGTGGTTTCAGTAACATTATCCTGTTCCTAAAGCAATTTGCTCCCTAACCAAATACCCACTGAGGTTAGTCTGACCTCCTATCTTTGAGTAGGAACAGGAAACCAAGGCAGGTTGATTTATTTGTTGGAAAAATTTGTTGTTCCAGTGTTTTCTCTCCCTACTAAACACAGAAGACACTTCTTCTCCAGGTAAATGGCTAAAAAATTTTATGAAGACTGGTGGCTAATGCCAGTTATTTTATGACTTCAATACATTTATGTCGATTTCAGATATCGAATTGAGTTACTTACAACCATAGGAACCTGCTATTCTGAATATCACTGTTATTATAATTGGTTAGCAGATCATGAAGAAGAATGAAATTATTATGAGCTCTGAGGGAACAGCCTGGCACTGAAACTAGATCTCCCGATTTGCACAGTGATGAAATTTTCTTTTGAATGTCTACTTCTGAAGATGTGTGACAAGAGCTGAATGAAGAGTTGGGGTTCAGTATCTGAACCCAATCATGTTTGTTAATTTTGGAAAGTATTCATTATTTTAAAAAGTGCTTTATGGAGGTGTGTCCATATTTAAGCATTCAAGTGGATGAGTTTGGAAATAACTGTACCTCTGTGAAACCATCACCACTGTCAATGCCATAAACATAACTATCACCTCCAGAAGTTTCCTTCCGCCTTCTTCACTTTTAGTTATTTACTTATTTATCTGTGATAAGGACACTTACATAAGATTTACCCTCTTAGCAAATTCTTAAGCTAACAATACAGTACTGATAACTATAGACACAATGCTGTGTCTATAGTTAGGTCCACACAGTGGACCTCTAGGACTTACTCATCTTGCAGAACTGAAACTTTGTACTCTTTGACCCTCACCTCCTTGTCTTCGCCTGCCCCCCACCCCCTGGAAACCACCCTTCCACTCCCTGTTGCTATGATTTTGACTGTTTTAGAGCCACATATAAGTGAGATCATACAGTATTTGTCTTTTTGTGTCTGGCTTATTTCACTTAGCATCATGTCCTCCAGGTTCATCCACGTTCGCACAAAAGGCAGAACTTCCTTCATTTTTAAGGCTGAATAATATCTTCCATTGTATGTGAATACCACACAAAAAGCATTAATTTAAAATACCGTCATCCGATACTTCCATTTTTCCAAAGAGGAAATGCAGATGGGCAACAGGCACGTGAAAAGATGCTCAACATTGCTAATCAACAGGGAAATGCAAATCAGAACCACAACGAGGTATCACCTCACATCTGTCAGAATCGCTAGCAGCAAAAAGTCTACAAATAACAGACGTTGGTGAGGATGCAGAGGAAAGGGAACCCTTGTGCACTGTTGGTGGGAATGTAAATTGGTGCAGCCGCTATGGAAAACAGTATGGAAGTTTCTCAGAAAACTAAAAACAGAACTACCATATGACCCAGCAGTTCCACTCCTGGGTATATATATCCAAAAAACACAAAACCATTAATTTGAAAAGATACATGCACCCCAATGTTCAGACAAGCACTATTTACAATTGCAAAGACATGGAAACAACCCTAGTGTCCACCGATAGATGCATGGAGAAAGAAGATGTGGTACATACACACAATGGAATATTACTAAGTCACAAGAAAGAATGAAATTTTGCCAGTTGCAGTAACACGGATGGATTTGGAAAGCACTGTGCTTTCAATGTTAGATGGAGGAAGACAAGTACCATATGATATCACTTACATGTGGAATCTAAAAAATGCAACAAACTACTGAATATAACAAAAAGGAAGCAAATTCACAGATAGAGAGAACAAACCCTTACCAGTGGGGGGGGGGAAGGGGCAATGCAGGCATGGGGAAAGGGGAGGTACAAACTATTGGGTATAAGATAGGCTCAAGGATGTATTGTACAGCACAGGGAATATTGCCAATATTTTGTAATAGCTGCAAATGGAAAGTAAACTTTAAAAATTATATGAAAATTAAAAAAAGAAAAAGGGAAACTGAAAAAAAAAGACAAAATTGACATCTGTATTGTGGTGAGTCATGGAAAATGAGCAGCAGTAAATTCTAATGTCAGTTAACTGAGTTGTCATCTTCGGCCAAGAAATGCAAGGAATGAACGTTTTTAAGAACATAGGATCAAAAGGAAAAATTTAACATCTATTCTTTCTTCTCTTTTAATGAGACACTTTAAAACAGGTAATGTCACTCTTGAATGATATAACAAATAGTGAAGGGTAACTAACATTTTTGAATTAGAACCCAGTACACCCATATTTTGAGGGGAAATAAAATGTGCACATAATTGTCATATTAAATATTGATTACTTATTATTACTATTTGAAAATATTGGCTGGGTAAGTCCAAATGATGTAAGATGCGTGCTATTTGAGATATCTTGGAAATTTAAGTATATCACTCACCATTAGGTACTGATGCCTCTAATGAAAGTTCTCATTCAGAGAAGGCATGATTAAAGTTAGTATTGACTAGAACCCTAGAGGAATTAATAATATGCAAAATGCTCTGTCTCTTCATGTCCAGTAACATATATACACCTTTGGCACTGCACACACTTAAAAGCTCTGGTTCTAATCATCTCTCGCTTTTCTATCACTTCTCTTGATAATTACCATTAAGATTAACGTGTGTACGACACTTTGCTGGATACTGGGAAAGATGGTGAACAAGATATGGTCTTGCCTTTGCATGTCCTCTCAGAAGAATTCTGGGCATTGCCAAGTGGACCCTTGGGGATTACCGAATTCTCTAGAGGTATCATCTTTGATTGCTTTAAACTCGGCTGTTTTGCAGCTCTGCTGTGAGAGAACTTAAACTACAGAAACTGATGACGTGCAGAAAGTTTCTGTCCAAAGCAACACAAAGGACGTTCGTCATGGCGGGGTAAATAAATTTTGCCCCTAGAGAATATAATCTCTGTAAATAAACTCTTCACTTGTAAATCAGATCTGGTTGTAGCACCTTATTAGCCTCCTCTTTACCTAAGGAACTGAATAAAGTCTTGGAGAGGTGTTCACAGCACACTTGTATGACAGTCATGACTTTCCCCTTTTGAAAGTTGTGTTTTACCACAATGTGATGTGGTAACTGAGAGTTAGCAAGGGGTGGGTTAGCATTGGAACAATAATCAAATCCGATTCTCTTCTTCATCCCAATATACTCTCCAACCTCTGCAATCCGCTTTCCACTTTTGTGCCCATCATTTTATCGAAACCTCATATGTCAAGATAGCTAACAAATTCTCTACTGTCAAATCCAATGGCTGCATTTCAGGGCTTTTTTCTCCCGCGACCCTTTCTGTTTTCATATAACTTGGCCTTTCTGTGGCATATGAAACCACTGGCTCCTTCCTCCTTGAAATAGTCTCCTTGCCATTCTTCGAGGCTGCCCCTAAGCTGTCCCACAACTTCTCATCCTCCTTTATACACTTCATCCCCTCCATCCTTCTCATTAATACATGTGCTTTTCAGCACGTGCTTCTTGCCCCTCCTGGAATTTCTCCCTGACCCGTCTCAAAACCCGCAAGGCTGTAAGGATCCCTCATGAACTGATGTTAAAATTGTGTATATGTGAGACACAGTAATCACTTTCCTGAACTTCACACCAATGCGCCCCCTTGCCTCCTGGACAGCCAGTGTGGATCTCCCATGCACACCCCAAGTTCCACACTCCCTCCTAATACTCCTCTGTGGGATCTACCGTCTTTCCACCTCCTCACCTGGAAACCTGGACGTCTCTAAAGACAGGTCCATCAACGTGTATTGATCATTTCACATCCTAAACATCTCTAAAGTTTCTGTCCTCTTCCTCTCAATTAAGTTCTCGCCGTAAAGCCTCAGCTACTTATGTCTCAATTCCTGGAATCGAAAGTCTCCTAACTGCGCCTGCTTTGCCCATCTTTCCAAGTCCTCACACCGTTTTTCTCAGCATTTTTCGGGGACTCCCCACCTTCAGCATGCGGCCCTAGTTTTTTTTACAGGCTTTGTGTTTCCCTAGTTAAACATCTCCCGGCCGTCAGGATCACGCACTCCTGCCACGTTGAATTTTACTGAACTCACAATTCATCCTTATTCTTGCGCTTCTGCACCTGCTTGTGTGGACAACTGTTCATTGATTTCTTTTCTGGTTAATCCTAGGTGGTCTTCAAGCCTGGGGTCAATGACATCTACTCCAGGAGACTTTGTGAACCCTCTCCCTGGAAACCTACCTGCCTGGACTAGACACTGCATGCATCCTCTTCTATCGCATCACTCCCTTTGTCATCCTCGAGCTCCCTAGCTTCCGAGGCAAAGGAGAATATTCTATGCATTCCATATGTTTATCCCTAAAGTACTGCACAGTATTTATTATGTTGAAGACATTCCACAAGCTACTGCTGGCTGAGTGACTAAAGGAAGGATAGGAAGAAAAGCAATGAGAGGAGGTGGGAGAAAATAAAATTTTAATGGTTATTTAAATATTATTTTATATAGTAAGATAATTAAATCTATAATATTTATATATAAGTATATGCATGTATAAAGTAAATGCACTTAAATAATATTTAATATTATTTTAATAATAACTCAGGGATATTGTTTTGCTGGTGACCATCCCCTTATGTAAATATATAAAAACCAATGATTGTACCATCACATCGCATGTTAGACATCAAGTGAAAGCACAATTTCATAGTCACTTATTTCTTATTTGTATTTGTAACATATATTAAGGGGAATTGGCCATTTTTGTCTAGCTGGCACCTGGTCACCATCTCCGAGGTGGAATTCACTGTCCACCTTTGCACGGACTCACTTCATAGCAGCAAAGAGGTGCTGGTTACTTCAGCAGCACCGGACCCAAGCTGGGGGAGCAGATGTGGTCATGAGGAGAAATCAGCAAAGATCTTTTCTTCTCCAGGCCACTGTGCCCTGCACAAGTGCTACCTAGCAGCACACTTTTTCTCTTATTCATTGGATCGTTTAAAACACTTTTCAAGTCCCTGTTGTTCTTCAGATGTGTCTTCTTCTACACCTTCTGACTGGGTGGTATTAAAAGAAGCCCATGGCTGATTTATTTAAAACCATTTTTAAACTATCCCCAAGCCATCTAAAAACAGGACTGTTGAGTGGATCAATTTCAGTGAAAATGACAAAATGGATTAACTTTAAACCCGTGTTGATATGTAATACATAATACATGTGTTGCTCTAGAAAGCTGTGTAGTGCACACGTGACCCTAGATCTATGTTACGAAAGGAGAAAGATGCAAGCTCCGACTTCAGTTGCATCCCCAGACACTTCACCTCTTTCAAAACTGTTGCCAGGGGCTTCCCTGGTGGCGCAGTGGTTGGGAGTCCGCCTGCCGATGCAGGGGACGCGGGTTCGTGCCCCGGTCCGGGAGGATCCCACATGCCGCGGAGCGGCTGGGCCCGTGAGCCATGGCCGCTGGGCCTGCGCGTCCGGAGCCTGTGCTCCGCAACGGGAGAGGCCACAACGGTGAGAGGCCCGCGTACCGCAAAAAAAAAAAAAAAAACTGTTGCCAGTACCCGGTGTGACGCTGGTGCCCGTGAAAACCCTCTCCCGCCGTCACAATTGCCACCTGCCAAGTGCGATGTCTGTACACGCTAGGAGTTAATTTATAAGGAACCTGCCCTTATACAACGTTTAAGCAAAGTGTCTTGCTCACCTACACTCGTCTTGGGAAGGTTTCAGGCCACATTAAGTGCTACCTCTCCTTACAGTGTTCCTCGGAGGCCATGGAGCTCCTGACCTTCCCTCTCTTCTTGTCTGGCCTCTTCTCATTCTATCTTTCAAAAGTCCTGGACTCTCAGCCACAACTCAACGTACACACTCTTTCCTCTGCCCGGCACCCTCTGTGCACCTCTCTCTCACACAGAGATACAGCAGACAACCTGTGCTCCTTGTCTGGTTCTCTCTGCTGCAGAAATTCCTTTGGTCGCAGTTCCCACAGGCTTCATATTCTCATGGCTTTGCTGACGTTGCACCCTCTGGTTTTCTTCAACCCTGACCACAATCTAGTGACATTCCAATATACCTCTTCTGCCAGAATTTTCTCATATTCAACAGGTTATTAGCTTTCTTTACCTTAGCACATCAAGGTACCTGAACCTACTGTGTCCAAAGCCAAACTCATTTCTTCCCTCTGATACCTGCTTGTCCCTCTGTGATTACCTCAGTGAGGACACCTAACTGTGACCCAAGGCACCGGACCGAGCACCCAAGCCAGACCTACAGACGTCATCCCTGACGCTCATTTGCTTGAAGCCTCGCGTTTATAATCACTAAGTGGTGCTATTTCCACATCCAAAATATGTTTTTTTCCCCACATCTGTCTTTTCAGTTCCCTCAAATTCCTACTGTTTCAACTTTGGCTAAGGTCATGTTCACTAAAACCTAGCTACTAGAAGCAGTTCTTTTTTAAAAAAAATTTATCGAAGTGTGGTTGATTTACACGGTTGTGTTCATTTCCGCAGTACAGCACAGTGACCCAGTTATACACATATATACGTCCTTTTTCATATTCTTTCCATACTCTTATGGTTTATCCCAGGATATTGAATATAGCTCTCTGTGCTCTACAGTAGGACCTTGATGCTTATCCATAGAGACAGTTCTTAACCCGAAGTGGTTTTGCCCTCCAGGGCACATGTGGCAATGGCTGGAGACATGTTTTTATGTCATGAGCGGGGAGGGGAGAGCTCCTGGAATCTGGTGTATAGGGTCCAGGGATGCTGCTAAATATCCTACAACGTACAGGCCAGCCCACCATGACAAACAATTATCTTGCCCCAAAACAATGATCTGGTCCAGTGTCAGGTGAAGAAAGTGTGCTGGAGAAGTCTAGCTCGGGGAGGGACCAGCTAACTTTTTCTGTAAAGAGTCAGACAGGAAATATTTTAGGCTCAATCTTGCCTTTGTAATGTGAAAGGAGCCAAAGGTAGCACGTAAACAAATGGGGTACCGGGTGCCAATAACACTTTAATAAACAGGCTGCCAACTGGATGTGGCCCGTGGGCCATCGTTTGCCAACCCCTGATCTAGCTTGAAGGGGAATGAAACCACAGTATCACATGGTTTTAAACATTTAGTGCCTATGAGCTACAGGATAAATTCCAAGTTTGTACCTAAAATACACAGTTCTTGCCTTCCTCTCAGCTGTCGTTTTCCCTAATGTACTTAGGCTACTGCAATGAGAATGTCTTCCCCAGACGCCCTCTGATGCTTCTTCCCTCCTTCCCTTTGCTCACATCATATCCTCAGGTCTCACTCTAAGTCTGGGATTTCCTCCGTCACCTCTGGCAGTGAGCTTGTTTCTCATCATCGCTCAAGAGTCCTACTGGAATTCCTTCTGGTGGGATAACGGGCTTTACTTATAGGCTCTGACAGCACCGCAGTACCATCTCCTGCGTCTCTTCCCCCAACTTACCTGGGAAGAACATCAGATCTGGGCAAGACTCACGCATCTTTCTACCCTTAACACTTAGCAGGGCCTCAGGTCATTTGTAGGGACTCAATATTAACTCTAATGGAAAACTGTTTTAGAGATGTGTTTTAGCATTCAAGCTTGTAGGTCTTTAGAGGAGTCCTGGGTAAGATTTAAGGCAAGAAATAAAATAACCTTCAGGGGGAGATGAAGTACAGGCATCATGTAACACTGCACTTTGTCAGGTTTCACGTGTGATTGCTACGCTTCTTAATTTTAAATACGTCAGTGAATGATGTATCTGCAGCTCAAGGCCTGTCTTGATTAGGTTTTTTGTTTGTTTCTTTGAAACAGATCAATTATTGTTAGTATTCTATATATTATACTATATATGCTACATATGTATGTTTATATATTCCCAGACCACTGAAATGGAACGGCAATAGTACACAGTAAAGGCCAGAGGCATTTGCTTAAGTCTTAACTTTTTGAGTTTTACTCTTTTTTTTTTTTTGCGGTACGCGGGCCTCTCACTGTTGCGGCCTCTCCCGTTGCGGAGCACAGGCTCCGGACGCGCAGGCTCAGCGGCCATGGCTCACGGGCCCAGCCGCTCCGCGGCATGTGGGATCTTCCCGGACCGGGGCACGAACCCGTGTCCCCCGCATCGGCAGGCGGACCCCCAACCACTGCGCCACCAGGGAAGCCCTGAGTCTTACTCTTGATCTGATAAATGCTTATAGCAATATTTTCAGGTAATGGCTGTAAAGATTTCTGAGATAACGTATGAGAAATGTAAGTGAAAGGTATCTACCCTTGTTACTTACTAATTTTTGAAATACCTTAAGATCTTTTTATGTCTCAGGGTTTCCCCAGGTTAAAGCACTGGTAGATCATCAATGAGAGAATGGGAAATTTCCTGCTAACTCTCAAAATTCTACTGTGGGCAAAGCAGGTGGAACTTTTTTCTTGAGTCAAAATCATTTTATTTTTTGGCACAGGGTGTCGGGTAGAATGTTCCTAAGTCTATTCAGGGCCGTGCACATAAATATGCAATTCTAGCCATTTTGGTCATAGAAACTTCCAACCCATGAATTCTCTAAGAATAAGAAAAAAGTCATCAGCTTCCTGGACAATTTGTAACATGCTTAATTTTAGCTTAATTAGAATCCCAGGCACATTCAAGCAAATATAGTATTCACCTCCACTTCCTATCCAAACTCTTGTCTAGAATCATCATTTTATAAAATACCAGCTGCTCTATGTTAATTTTTCTACAGAGATACAAGTCTGTTTAGGAAAAGTTGGTATACATAATTGGAAGATCAAAGGAGAAAAGTCTACTATTATCCAGAGTATCAAAAACTACCTAAAAAACACAAGCCTTCAAACAATAGCATTCGTCTCAGGAAGTTCTCTGTGGTAAGAATAGACTATAGGTGCTCACAACCTAGCCCAGGAACAATTTAATAGGTAAAAGGCCCATCCAGTAGGAATCCGATATAAAAAATAAATTTATAAATTTCTGCTTTCAGTCAAGATGGAGGAATAGGGACTAGTTTTACTTGCCATCCTCAAACAATTTAAAACTGGACAACGTATGTGAGGCAGTGATGCTCAGGGCACTGGACGCCAGACAATGAAGGTCAGTGATCCTTGAGAGACAGGAAGACAGATGAGTCAGGCCCTGAGAGTCCCCCAGCTTACTTCATGGGGGGAGGCTCCAGGTTGTGGTTCAAAGAGGAATCCCAGGTGAAGCCTGAGGCCCTCCCCGAGTGGAGGAGATGGTGCTGGGACATGAGGGATGCCAAGGCAGCCTGAGTTCACAGAGCAGACAATCTCAGAAGAGAGAGCTGCACCGAGAGAAGAGTCCAGAGATCCTCAGAGCCCCCTTGAGTCTCAAGAAGAATACTGATCACCACATACATGTGGATAAACCACCAATGTCCCAGGAAAGAACCACCCAAGTGGAGGAGAGGGAACCATCCTCACGGCAAAGACAGGAAGAAAGTTGGGCTATTCCCATCAGCCAGAGTGAAAAATTCCACAATTCATGGGGCGCTGGAAAGAGAACTCAATTGTCCTGCATCAGTAGGATAACGTAATTAGGCTCAGACTAGATACTGGTTTGGTTCTAACTAACGAAGCGTGCCAGGAAAAACTCAAAACAACAAACTTCTCCAAGTGACTTACTTGTTTCTTAGTCAAAATTCAAGAATATTTATAGAAATACAAAAATATGTACCACCTGAAAAACTAACATAATATCTGGTATGTAACCAAAAATGACGAAGATGCAAAGAAGGGGAACAATATGATTTATTATAAAGAGAAAAATGAACCAGTCAACGCTGACCTGGAAACGGCAGATAATGGAATTAGTAGACTAATATATACTAAAATGAAGAAGAAATATGTTAAAAGCATGAAGGATTTTTAAAAGATCCAGGTTGAACTTCTGAAGATGAAAACTATAGCAACTGAAGCAAAAGATACATTGGATTGGATTAAGTGTAGGTTAGACACTGCAGAAGGAAAGATTAATGAACCTGAAGACACAGCAATAGAAACTATCCAAAATGAAACACAGAGAAAGAAGCCTGAACAGAGACGAACATCAGTGACCTGTGGGACAACTTCAAGTACCTACTACACAGGTAATTGTAGATTCTAAATGAGAGGCAATCGTAGGTGAGAAAGAAAAAATTCTCCATGAAAATATGGACAAAATTTTTCCAAATTTAATGAAAGCTGCATACTCACAGATACAAGAAACTCATAGATCCAAGGAGCTTGCTGAACCCCAAGCACAGGAAATATGAAGAAAACTTCTCCAAGATGCATCATACTCGAATTACTCAATTAACTTGTAAAAATATCTTTGAAAAATGAAGGTACGAACGTACAACACCAAGAGTGAACCATGTAGACCATGGACTTTGGGTGACAATGATGTGTCAATGCAGGTTCATCTATTGTGACAAATGTACCACTTTGCTCGGGGATGTTGATAATGGGGGAGGTTGTGCATGTGGGGGGGCAGGGGGCATAGGGGAAATCTCTTTATCTTCCAGTCAACTTTGCTGTGAACCTGAAAGTGCTCTAAATATAGTCTATAAAAAATAAATTGAATGGGAAAAAAAAGTGAAATACATCTGTGACCCTCACACACATAGCTTGGAGGTGAGCCTTGGGTTCTTAAAGGCTTTATTGTGTCACCTTCCAGGGCTCCCCCTCCTTCCCAGTCTCACTAGCACTTTCTTGCTCCTTGAGTCTCCCCTTTCCTGTCTTCCAGCCTGAAGTCTGGGGCTTTATTATCCCCTCCATGGTGCATCCCTTTGACTGTGCCTGCATCTGGGGCTGAGCTGCAGGTTGACAGGAAAGAGAGGAGATCAATAGGGGTTCATCCCACCCTCCTGGGAGCTCTTCTGACTGGGGAAGAAAGTTCCCCTCCCTCAGAGAATTAGCTGCCTATGAGCCTTCTGCCACAGGTCTGCTTGAGATGAGGCATGAGAGATTGGAGGGGATAAAAACAGTGCCTTTCCACATGCTTGGATCTTTACTAGTTTCATGTCCTGCCCCTTGAGCCTGGAGTAGAGGGCTTCTCCTGGAGCTGTTTTTACTTGCACCAATACCAACTTCTGGGTTTATAGCTCCCTGGATTCCAGGCCAGTGGCTGCTGTAAGAATGTGGGAAACTCATCATCAGCTCCCTGGATTCCAGGCCAGTGGCTGCTGTAAGAATGTGGGAAACTCATCATCAGCTCAATGATGATATTTCGACAAGTAGAGGGAAATTCATATTAAATGCTTATATTCAAAAAGAAGAAAGATTTCACATTGCTAAAGTTCTACTGTAAGACTGGAGAAAAAAAGAACTAAATAAACCTAGAGCAAGCAGAAGGAAAGAAATAATAAATATAAGAGATGAAATCAGTGGAAGTATTTGAACATAAAATAATGATCAAAATCAAAAGCTAGTTCTTTGAATAAATAAAATTGATAAAACTCTAGCAAGACTAGTAAAGAAGAAAAAAAAGACAGAAGACAAAATTATCAGAATAGAGAATATTGTCACAGACGCTGTAGACATTAAAGGTGTAGTAAGGGAATGTTACGAACAACTCTTTATAGATAAATTTGATCGATTCCTTAAAAACTACAAATTACTGAAATCCAACCAAGATGAACTAGGCAGTATTAATACCCTGAGAACTATTTTTTTTTGACAATCTAAAATTTTACTCATTTTTAAAAATTAATTAATTAATTTTGGGCTGTGTTGGGTCTTCGTTGCTGTGTGTGGGCCTTCTCTAGTTACCCTGAGAACTATTAAATCAATTGAATTCATAATTAAAATCCTCCCAAGTAAGAAATCTCCATGCCTAAATGGTGTATCTAGTAAATTCTACCAAATATTTAAAGAATAATTAACACCAATTCTATGTAATCTTTTTCACAATGTAGAAGACAGGACACAATCTTAGAGAAAATGTGTGCCAATTAAATGTTTAATATATATGTGACTTCAGAACCTATAAAGAAGTCTAAAAATCAATCAGCCCACTGAAAAATTAGGCAAGACATTTGAACAGAAAATTCACCAAATAAAGTGTATGGATAGCAAACACGCCCATGGGAAGATGGCTGACATCATTAGTCATCAGGGAAATGCAAAGTAAACCCACAATGAGATACCGGCTTATACCCATTAGAATGTAACAAATGACATGACTGATCACACCAAGTGTTAGAGAGGATGTGAGTAACTGGCACTCTCATACCCTGCTGGTGGGAATACACAATGGCACAACCATTTTGGAAAAGGGCTTGGCAGTATCTTTAAAAGTTCAACATATGCTAACCATATGCCTCAGTCATTCCACTCCCATATTTTTACCCCCAACTCCACCGCCAAAATGAAAACATGTCCATGTAAAGACTGGGACACAAGTGTTCACAGTAGCCGTACTGGTAATAACCAAATACTGGGAACAACCTAAATACCTATCAACAGGTGAGTGAACATTAAAAAGAAATACAGCCCAGCACACCACTGATGACACACAACTACGTGGCTGAATGTCAACATTACCATGCTGAGCAAGAGAAGCCAGATAAAGAGTACGCAACCTATGATTCCATTTGCAAAATATTTCAGAAAATGAAACTAATTTTTAGTAAACAAAAGCATCATTGATTGTTTGGGGATGAGGAAGCAGGGATGGGTAAGAAGGTGAGGCTACAAAAGGGGCAGGAGGAATCTTCTGGGGCCGATGGACAGGTTCACCATCTTGATTTGTGAAATTGTTTCTGAGATGTAGGTTTACGTCTAAACTTGTCATTTTTTTTTTAAACGGAAAAAGCAGGTGCAGCTTATTGTACGTCAATCATAGTTTATTAAAACTGTTAAAAGTTTTTTAGAAATAAATAAATTCATCTTCATGAAAAGAATTCAGAGAAACTTAACAAAAAATCTGTTCTGGACGCCTACGATAGAAACCAAAGTTCTCACTTCTTCTGATATTTAGTTTGTACGTAAGTAAACACCAGAGGAGTATCTCCTCTTGATGGAAAAAAAGCAAGGAAAATGGATTTGACATTGATTGTTTATCTAAAATTTAAATTTAACTGGGTATCCTGTGTCTTATCTGACAACCTTACCTACTGCCCAGGCCCCTACACAGCTATCCGTACTTTTTAAAAGATTTAAACCCCAATGAGTCTACTGAGCTGCCATGGTTGAGAGGTGCTGATTTAAAGAATTTGGTCTGACAAGTGCCTGGTGTGCGCACGTGTGTGTGTTTAGTGACACAGAATTTATAAACATTAGTGGAGGCATAAAGAGGAAGAAAATTCCCTGCAAAATGGCTTGAATGATTAATCACTTCAGTAGCAACAGCAGAGTCATTAGCCACCAGCCTTGTACCAGGCCCTGTGTTAGGTGCTGGGGACACAATCTATGAGAGGACACTTGTATAGGTCACTAAGGTTCCATCTAGGTAAGGCTGTAAGGCGATATCATGGTAGAGTGGGAAGACCAAACTCCTTTATTCCAAATCTTTTCTATTCCAATACTTCCTATCCCAATAAGAGTTGGGATGGGAGAAGGTGCCTTTGACACTGCATTTCTAAGGTACTTTACAGCATGGCATGAAGAAATGACCCATTCTCAGCGGGCATGCACCATGAGTGTATTCACTAAGAGGGTCCAACCCATACTATGAAACAAGAAACACAACTAGGACACAGAAGCTGCTGCTAGATGAGGCTGTCAGTCAATTGCCATGAATAAGGGTGCTGGGCTAAGCGTTGGGGGAAATGCAGGTCCTGTTATCAGCAAGTGTACGCTTTATTTGGAATAAGGATCAAAACACAATAACGAATTCGGAGTCACCATATAAAAGTACCTAATGAAACAATGCCCAGATGTTCAAGTGCAGGAAGATGACTGCGGTGTCGATGCTGGTCTTGACAGTGAGGTGTATCGGGCATAGAAAGTAAATTCTCTTGCATCTGTACCTGCTCCAAATACATCTTTCACTGGGACAAGAGCAGCAGAGTTTTAAATAGCCATGGAATGACTCCTCTTAATAAGTCTCTTCCTGATAAATCTGTAAAACTCAATCTAGAAATGATGGGTGGGTTATCTCTAATGGGAAAGGTATAGATATAGCTTTCTTGTTTTATTATTTTGTTAAATAATCATTGCTTTATTAAATCTGATGTATAAATGATTACTTCTATTCCTCAGCTTTGTAGAGATCTAATAGAAGCTTCTTCAGAGAAAGGGGAGGGCGTCCTTTTGCTGAGTGCCACGTTTGGTAATCTAGTTCTCGAGTGGGACTCTGATTTTCAGTGTCACGACGATCAGCGCTGGAAAAAAAGTCACACTGCCCCGTCTCTAACCATCTGTCAGTTGTCGAGAAGGCTTTTCATTCCTATTAAAATCTTTTTCTTCTTGAGTCCCTCACTATGTGCATTGATAATTTTCAGGTCACTCCACTCTGCGTGATTCATTTTCCTGCAAACTTCATTGTTTTGAATACATTATAAGTTCCTTCCTAATATAAGTTATCCCATTTTTGACAGCTGTGAAGAAAATAGCTGAGAATGATGTACAGAAATACACTGGGATTTTTTTTTGGTCATAAGTGGAGAGAGATCTGTAAGAATATTAGTTTAAAAACACATTGTCATCACCATACTTTTAAAACCATGGATTAAAAAATAGTAAGGATCTCCTAATAATAAAACGAATTACTTTTATTTCAAAATTGATTCCTACTAAATGTAAACATCTTTATTTCACGTAATTTAAATATTTATTAACTTGCCACAAAAGTAAAATTTCAAGTTTAAGTAATAGGGTCTCACAATAAAGTAGTTGTAGTGAATGATTCAAGTGAGTATATTGTGGAAATAGTATTAAATGGGTCAGCCCGACGTGCAAATTACTCTTTAGTTAGTAGCAGCTTCTCCCCTAAACATAGATCATCAATCCAGTGTCTATTGTGGTGTTCTTATTCCTAAAAATATTTTTACTGAATAAATTGATCCTCCCCTTGCAGTAAAACAGAGAGTACTTTCCGTTAACAAAGCATTTCAAAGAGCAAAGAAAGAACCATCAAATGAAAGCCATTTAAAAAATCAATCTAGAGCACTAATCCATGAATTATTGTACAGTAATGGCTAGGAATTTCAGAAAATGACTCAGTGCTTTTAGAGGAGTGAGAATATTATTAAACTGTGACAAAGGCAAGACTGGGATCATTATCTCACCCTAACGTTTAAATGGCTACCCTAAAATGGAAATGTTTAGGGACTTCCCTCACGGTCCAATAGTTAAGACTCCGTGCTTCCACTGCAGGGGGCATGGGTTCGATCCCTGGTTGGGGAACTAAGATCCTGCATGCCACGTGGCATGGCCAAAGAGAAAAGGAAATGTTTAGGTATAATGAAACCATATATTTTAAGGTGGTTTGAAAGTCACAGCTGGTTTGAGTTAGGAACGCATCGTAGGTTATCAATGAATGCTACATCTTGGACACACAATGTAGAGCTCAACTAGAAAACTATACAGAAAACTGCAACGTTATTAGCTTATTGAACAAATGCTTGTTGGCCACCTATTACATGCATATAGTGGAAGGTTCTCCTTAACAGGGCTTATAACCCACTGGGAATGACAGAGATGAAAGATTCCTGGTAATGAAATGCAGTGAAACTCATGAGAAGGTTAAGTGCAGGGTACAGATAGTTCGGGAGACCAATGTCCTGGTTTGCCAGGGACAGTCCCAGGTTATACCTGTATTTCTGTCAAAATTATTAACAGTGGCCCCATTTCACTCTTAAACATGCCCTGGTTTGCTCAATATACTATTATGATCACCCTTGTCTCTGGCAACACAAAATATTAGATTCTAGAATAATTCTTCCTGTAATATTCTGCTCTAGGACTAGGGAAATAGTTCTAAATAATTTAGTGTGTATGACATTGGTATCCAAATAACCTTATGGTTAGTATTTACTCACTGGACTTGATGTGACATTGATAAGTGATTTGGCAGTGATATACACAACCAATGAGATCTAAATTAGTCACATCATTAAGATGACTACTACACACTGAATGTTTCTGTCCCCCCGCAAAAAAACTCGTATTCTGAAGCCCCCATACCCAATGTGACTGTATTCATCTATAGGGCCTCTAGGAGGTAATTAAGGTTAAATGAGCTCCTAAGGATGGGGCCCTAACCCAACAGGACTAGTATCCTCGGAAGTAAAGACACCAGAGAGAGTTTTTCTGTCTCTCTCTGTCTCTGTCTCTTTCTGTCTCCATGGCACCTTGATCTTGGACTTCCAGTCTCCAGAACTGTAAGAAAATAAATGCCAATTGTTTAAGCCACCCAGACTACGGTATTTTGTTACGACAGCCCAAACACACTAATATAATGACTAACTGCTCAGAATGTTACACTGAAGAGTCCCCAGCTCCACCAAGACATATGGAACCTTTTTAGCTAAGTCTGAGCCAAGTTAGAAAAATGGAAAGAATGCTTCTGAAATAGTAATTTCATATGCATATGGAATTTTGGACATTTAATTCAGAAAGTCAAGATAATCAGGTTTGGGATTTCAATTCCTTTGCAACTATCTCTGGACTTGAATTTATAAGACGTATTAATCTTTGAACTTTCTTTTCTCGCTGGGAATTTAACAATGGAAGAAGATTCATAGTCAAATTTGGGAATATTTAGGCCACTGGGATTTTATTATTTGAGTTGCTCTTTTGTTTTAATATTTTCATTTATTCTGGTTGCAGAATCCCTGATGGGCTCTGTTGGACAATGTGTCAGGACGGGTTGGGGATGGGAAATAAAATTCATTTATAGTCTTGAATACAGAGTGGCCTTGAAATCAATTCAAGTAATGCACTGTTGGCCCACTGCAGAATCTTTGGGTACAAAAGTCTATATTGCTTCGATACATCAGAAAGCAGTGGGTGCTCATGAAGATGGGGGGAGAATATTCTGAAAGACTCAAGACGTCCCCCCAAGAGTAGAACCACCCCCCTTGTTATTTGTAGGCTTCCTGGATGCGTTCTCTGGTTCAGAACACAAAACAATGCAGAGGGTTAGGCAAGGGCGGTGCCTCATCTCTTCTGATGTCTCCTTAGACATGGAGGTAGGACGACGCACTCTGGGTCACTCTCTAATCCTTCACAATCCATGAGGGAAGGCGAAGTGACTGACTAATCTAACTGGTAATTCTGGAGAGAAAAACAAAACAAAACAAAACAGGGGATCCTCAGCTGTTTGAGAACAAACTGCTTGCAATGGAATGCTTGTCTTCCTTCTCTTCTCCAAGCCTTGCCTGAACAGCATCCCTCATTGGGAGGTCTACCTGAGCCCAAACTGTCCATAATTGGGGGTGTGTGTGCAATTCTGCCTAATTCTGGGGTTCTATTAGCATACACTTTGCCTCTCACACCAAGCAGTGTCCTTCATCCTAGACTTTACATGCAAGAAAGATGACATTTTGATGATTTCTGTCTTCTCACTTTGGTCAAGAACTGGGTAAGAAAAATGATATGAATCAGGTCCCCTCAAAAGTCCTAATGATGACCTGAGCCTCTCTGTCGACTCCTGAGTTATGAGGATCATTTAGATACCGTGAATGAAAACTATCATATACTAACGATCCCACTACGTAACACTGTTGCCCTATAAACAGAATTAAATAATTTATAATCATGGAACAAGCAAATTATAGGTAATTATTTAAAACTGGTTTGGCCCCCACAAGCAACATCATCTTGCGATTATGTTTTCCCTGACATAACTTATAATTGAAAAATTAAAGGCATAATGGCATTTTGATTCCACAAAATGCCAGTATAAAGTAAGAGTGAACGGATAACAATGAAGAAGTGAATGGTGAAGGAATGAGTGAATGAATGCTGTCATGGCAGACCGTCCAGCTTATCAGAGTAGGAATTAGGATGGAAGCCCAACGATTCATGTATGAAAGCAAACATCGTCACCTTTCATTATCTGTCCCATTTTCTATGGAGAAATGTCCCCCAGATCTATCAGAAAGAGGAGGGGTGGGACTAGATAAAGGGTTAGGTACCCCTGGGTCAAAAGCACCCACCTCTGTTCCTGCCAACAAAGTTTATTGGAACCCCTCCTCACCCGTCCGTTGACCTGCTGTCTATGGCTACTTTCTGCCATGAGGCAGAGTTGAGTATACGTAAGTCAGCGACCTTGTGGCCTGTAAGCCTACCATAGTTACTACTTGGTCTCTTAAAGAAAAAGTTTTCAGATGTCCGGAGTGGATCACGGGGTAATTTATGATTCCTAATCCATTGAACAGTATAACAAATTCCCAATAAAGATACTTAATTATGTTTAAATTGAAATAGCTTCGAGAATCTATTATACTTCTCTTCCCTATTTTATATTTCATTGAAAAGTAGCAGGCCCTCTTTCCTTCCAAATGTCATTAAACCTTAGACAATCAGCCAACCCTGCAGAGTGGTTTTAGCAGGAAGAATACGTTGAGACTTGGCAAAATTACCCAGAAGAAAATGTATCCTTTGCCAGTTGAATTAGAATATTTAACAGCTCTCGAACGTATTAACTCACGTTTCTATTAAAGATGTATTAAAAAAAAAAAAGATGTATTGACAGTAACTGACATCACTTCCAAGGAACAAAGAAAACTTTTCGATGATTCCAACCCAGATCTGTAGCTGTGATTCTGCTGGGCTGGGTGGCCGCTGCCCATTAGTTTAATCCAATCAGCTGAAGCGTGTCCCTTCATCCCTCTCCCCAATTTAACATCATGGCTATGTTCTTTCACAGCCTGCCCTTTCAGCGACAACTGTGTCATTTAAACAAGCTAAGTGACTCATACTATTTCTGCGAGGGATCTCATCCAGTAACAATCTCAAAACACAGATCATGTGCCCTCACCTTGCCAAGCATAAGACCAGTCCCTGTGGTGCTTTTATTGGACAAGCCCTTCTGTCTTTTCCACATAAGGGCGCCTCATTAAAGGGTCAACCTCTCCCATTGGTGATGCTGTGTTGCTCTCCCCTGCCAACCACAGAGAAGTCCACAGATGAATGATGTGACCCTTCCACGCTTGCCACCCAAGACCCACAGCTAGATTCCAAAAGATGTCCCTTCTAAATCTGGAAAAAAGACGAACATTTAGAAGGTTAGCACCCTGAGAAGAGTAGAGACACAAAGGACTAAAATCTGGCACAGGCTTGGATGACCATTAAAAAGCCATGATAATTATAATGTGACAAGCATACAGGGTATTGAAGAAAGCTTTGAAAACGGTGGTACAGTGCCATACAAGGTACCAGGCATGGCACCTTACCTTTAAAGACACCTCAAAACTGTTTCATCATCATTGCCTCATTTTATTCTTTCCCTCAATTCTATTGTTTGGAAAACAAAAATTCTGGTATTACAGTATTCAGCACACCAAACGCACATACACTTACTGGTGAAGGATGATATAACAGCAATTCATGGGTATAGGCAAGACTATCGAAATTTTTTTGTTGTTCTTGAAACCGAGCAAGACCCTATGGGGCTCCTGGGCACGGGAGCCTCTCTGTTCGGCCTCCATGACCTTCCCTGCGTTCCAAGGGGGAGGTTCAAACAGTTGCTAATCAGGGAAGGGAGGGGATGAAGAGACAAGTGGGGAGCAGTCAGGAATCAATAGCGCAGGCTTGGGGCAGGGTCCTGGTTCCGCCTCAAGGGATACACATAACGATATCTTTGAGTGCTTTACAGAACTAAAACCCCCAACAAATGGAAGATGTTAGCATTCTTCATTCCGGATTAAAGGAACCACACAAGCCCATCAGGAGATCAGCTGAGACCAGATTAAAGGAATGCAGGCCCTGCACACACCCTACATCTTACCAGCAACCCCGCCCTTGGACTATTGCTATAAAACTCCTCACCAAATCGTCCCAGGTTGGGACACATAGTTTTTGAGGGGCACAAGCCCGCTGTGTCCCTCTTTGCCTCACAAAGCAATAAAGCTATTCTCTTCTACTTCACCCAAAACTCTGGCTACAGAGATTCGATTCGGTGCCGGAGCACACAGGCGGAGCTTTAGGCATCATTCCCAATTACTTGCATGTTCACCCTCCAAGAAGATGTGGTAGCCTGTCCCAAAGTTGGCCACTTGCTTGCTTCCCAGTGAAAATATCTCAGCTGGTCTGCAACTGCTTCGACCCATGCTAGTTCCCAGCCCAGCTTGTAAGAGGACTGCAAGTTTCCTTCCTTGCCCCTTGGAACCATGAGCTGCCAGGTAAGAAGTCCAGATTATTCTGCTGGAGAGAGAGACCACGTGAAGGAACAGCCAGGCACCAGACACAGGGATGAAGATGCCGTCTTGTCCATCCAGCCCAGCTGACACCAACCTCTTTAGCTGTATGGCTGCAATGGATGGAGAAACCCCAAGCAAGAAATGCCCCACTAAGCCCAGTTAACCCATAGAACTGGGAGAAATAACAAATTGCTGTTTTATGCCACTAAGTTTTGGGGCAACTGCTAACCGAGCCAGAAGTGTATATACCCCTACTCTTTGTTACGTGCTCTGGGGTACTTCCCATGAATAAGACGCTTCTCCACTCCGCTGATGTGGGCCTGGGCCACGTGACTGCCTTTAACCCATGGAATATAAGAGAGTGACAGATGCTGCATCTCAGCACAAGTTGTAGCAGCCACTCAGCCACGTCTCTTCTCCCCCAGCACAGAAAGGGCATGTCCTAGATCTGGGCTATTCCTGAACCCCGGGGTGCACCACGAAAAAGAGGCCCAAATCAGAGCTGATTCGAGCTTAGGTGTGCAACTTCTAAACACAGTCAAATATAATGTAAAAGAGAAAGGAACCTTCGTTGTTTGCAAGCCACTGACTTGGAATTTTATGGTCTACAGATTGTATTGGTGAGAGTTTGTCTTTTACAGTGCCATCAGAAAAATTCTCACAAACTGAAGAATCCATCCAACATTAGAGACAGTTGTTGAAATGGAAGAGGACGTCAGATCTTTTTTGTTCAGTTTCATAGAGTTTGGACCCAGAAGGATGATGGCTGGTTGGCACTATGTTAGCATCTGCACAGGGAATAATACCTGCCCTTCTCTAAGGAGCATATGGTCTAGGACAGGGGTAGCAATTTGTTTTCGGTAGAGGGCCAGAGAGTAAATATTTTAGCTTTGTATGCCAAGAGGCAAACTTGAGGAGATTACGTAGGTATATATAGAACCATTTAAAATTTGACAGTTGAAAAATGTAGAAGATATTCTTAGCTCTCAGGTCATACAAAAGTAGGTGGCAGGCCAGATCTGATCTGGTGGCTATAGTTTGCCAACCTCTGCTCTAGTGGTTAAGTGGTTAAATATTCACATAAATGAGTATTTCCAGTGAGCAAATAATAAGTAAAATACTTAAGGCCTTTTTGAAGCTTAGAGAAGAGACACAAACCAATTTGGGATTTTATAAATGACTTTTCAACAGAGAGGATGCTTGAGTGAATCTTAAATATCAAGTAAATGCCATTGAGTAAATAGAGAAAGAGATAGAAAGAATATGATTCCATGAACAAAGACACAAGTTTTTTAAATCACATGATACGTGCATGTAAACTAGACTTCTTCCCATTAGCGCCAAGAGTAGCACATAATACGAACAAAGTCCCAAAAACTTCCCAGCATAACTTGTCCAGCTATGCTACCTATTGAGACCATATCAACACACACCTACGAACACAGGTATTCGCAGCCAGCTCAGGCTGCCATAACAAAATCCCACGGACCTGGCGGGTTAAACAACAGAAGTTTATTTTTTCACAGTCCTGGAGGCTGGGAAGTCCAGGATCAAGGTGTGGGGCAGTTAGTTTCTACCAAGGTCTCCTGGCTTGCAGACAGCTGCCTTTCCACTGCATCCTCAGATAGCAGAGAAGAAGGACATGCTCTCTGATGACTTTTCTTATAAGGACACCAATCCTATTGGATCAGGACCCCACCCTTAGGACCTCACTTAACCTTAATTACCTCTTTATAGAACCCATCTCCAAATACAGTCACATTGGGGGGTACAGCTTCAATGTATGAGCTTTTGTGGAGGGAACAATTCAGTCCACAGCAATAGGTGATCCAATTATGTATCATGATTTGCACATAATAATTTACTTCTATTGCTCCTTTCCTTCTTCCTCATATACCCAAACTTGTGAGGTTTCTTGCCATGGAGATAGGAACTTGCATTTTTACTACCCCATTCAGAAACTATTGATGCTATTAGGGAAAAAATTCAACAAGCATGCTTCTCATTTAATCAAAATAGGATTTCTCGACAAACACAATTCTCCGGTTTTGATTAGGAAGACTCAGAATGATGGACAGTTATTAAAGCCAGGATACCAGAAAGCGAATTTGCAATACCATCACGTCCACCTACAGATTCCGCAGAACTGCCCATTATCCACATTTACTGTCATGTTGGGTTTCAGAAGCGATAAATGCTGTTGAGATGAGTAGGTGCTGCTTTCAAAACTGGACATATTTTTCCTCTTTGTCCAGCATTTTTGTGGTAACCATATTCCTCTTTGTAAACTAAACAAAGTAATTTGTTTGATTGGTTTTTATTCTCTAACAGTTAAGACAAGGTGATACAAACAGAAAAGAAATGTTTTACATAGGAAGTGTTATCTGATATTTTGGCAACCAAAAACTATTAAATTGAACCTCGAGGCTTTGTTTATACAACGAAGCTTGATTGCCTGGGGGGATTTCAAGGTTCTGATGAGCTTTCTGAATAAATACGTTACTGTTGATGTGACAATGTGTGGATTGTGTTTTATTCAAGTTCTGTAGAAGCTGATAATCTCTCTACAGATCAGTGTTTTTGTGATAATATTCCAGATAGGCGTCCTTTATGTAAGAGAGACGTGACAAATTCCCCCTGAAGTACATTAATAATCCCATTTCTACCAATGTGCAATTACAAATAAAGATGATAAATTGAAATCACATCTCCTTTTACGTAAGGGGCTGGTTAAAGAAAAGCAGAGATTTACCACGAAGTATCATTTCCCATCCCCACTATTCTTTTCAACACACATAGTGCAGCTATCGTCTCTGTTATGGAGAAACATTACTTTACACCGAAGAGCTATTAATCCCCAATGCCAGCTTCATTCCTAAAACATTGACCAAAACCCAAAACACACAGGTATTGTGACTGAATAAGACATGGCCTCTGCCTAGAAGTCAGAGTAAAGCAAGAAATGCATATACATGGAAGACTGTACTTAATTTTAAAAGATAATCACTGCGTACACTATTGTAATAGAGATAAGAAATTCTGGTAGGTATGTATGTATATATGTCAAACTAGACAAATATAAATAACAAAGGTAAAATGATTTTATAATTATTATGATATATAATATTGGGACCATGTACACACATGTACACACACACGTACACACACAGCCATGTTCTCCACCCTTTTCTGGGAAAATAGGACAATTCAAGTGACTGCCTGTTGGAGTAGCTGTAAGGAAGATCCATGCAGCTACTAAAGATTATACCAGAGAAACTCTGAGGGACACTTTAATGCCAAGCTTCTTTGATTCCATGAGTCGAAGACATTCTAACAAAATAAACAACAGAAAATGCATTGAATGCACTTTAAAAAGTATTCATAGGGTGAGATTAATCCTATTTAATATCCAGTGCAGGAATCCACTCACGGTGCTTCTGAAACTGCATCCGGATCACTTGGAAATCTCAACAGATTTGCAGATTTTAATTCAGTAAATCAGTAAACGCCTGAGATTTTGCATCCCCGACAAGTTCCCTTTGCTTATCAAGGCATTCACCTACTTCCAACCCTTGTCTGGGGAAAAACAAAACCAAACAAAGATGTAATCCCCAAGGGAGTAGATGTTCTAGGGCAGTAGTTCTCAAAAGGTTGTCCACACACCAAGCAACAACAGTATCACCTGGGAACTCGCTAAAAATGCTGATTCACGGACCTCACCTAGACCTACCGAACCAGGAACTCTGGGGCTGCCGCCCAGGAATCTGTATTTTAACAAGCCTATGATGGACACTAACGTTGCAGAACCATGATTCTCAGCACGGCTTGGGAAGGGAGTCAGTGCTGCTGAGTGAACTACAGTTTATCAAGGCTGGTGACCCTCTGAGACCGTATGATGCCAGCAATAACAGCACCACACCCCTCCCCATCAGACAAACCAGGGGGTCCTTGGACCCCACTCTCTGTTGACTGTCATTCAGAAGGTCTGGGGTAAATGTGGGAATCTATTACTTTAAATTTGTTTATGGGCAGGTTTTAAACTCATTGATTCGAAGACCACTTGGACTTAAAGGGGTGGGAAGGCTGACTTTTAATACTTAAACTGTAAAGTGTGAGAAATATATACTCATTAACAGACCAAACATTTCTGGAGACTATAAATGGACGTCCACTGAGGGAACAGAAAGAGGCAGATCAGAGCTGTCCCTACCAGATACCTCTTAATGTACAATAAGCAGTGATGTGACACCACCATCCCTACCCAACAAAAGCACAAATTAATTCTTATATTCAGCACATATTAATTCTTAATGTATCCCCGTGTAATGCCCAACTTTGCAGTTTTTCCCCATAAATAGTAGACAGTGTGTCTAGTAGCTCACGAATTAGCAGTTTTTAAACACAATTATCTTGTCTATCTACACGATACACTCTGCAGGTTAAACGTATTCATTCTCCAGATACTTTATCCTGAAATGTGGTGGATTTTATCTCCTCCCTTCTGAATAGTCTATCAGCTCTTTGAGAATGAATGGCTCCTACGATGTTTATTTTCTTATTTGTGTCTTGGTGAAATTTACCAAAATACACAATAAACAGATGCTACTCCTATCCTCTGGAAAAACAAATGTGATACAAATTAAACATCGAATTTTAGTCACACTTTAAATATCGTACCCTTTGTCCTGATTATTTCCAACTTGGTGATTTAAGTTTTTTCGTTGATTGCTTTGCCGGAATTTAGCAGCTTCTTCAAACCAGTGGCTCAAATGGAACTTCTGGTCAACAAGATCTTAAAATCTCTTTTTTTTAGGTGAATAGTTTGCCAAACAGATCTCTCCATATTATTTGTACAGTTAGTTTTTAACCATAAATGCTAGATTTTATACTTGTAATATTGATATTACTCTATGTCAATGTTATTTTTAAATTTCATGTTTTTATGTAAGATTACCAAATACTTTCTTGTTTCCCTTTTGCTCATCCTCCCTTTTATTGTTTGATTGCCTGAAAACAGATTTCCTCATTATTTTCACTGCCTGTATTCCAATAAAATTTTATTTACAAAAAATAGGTAGTGGGCTGGATTTGCCCATGAACGCAGTTTGCCAACACTTGACCTAAAAAAAATTTGTTCATACGTATAAAAGGAGAAAATAATCACATACTTAGTTTCTTATATTAAATTATAATTTTTATGTCAATATTATAAGCAACAATTTTATAAATGTTTAAATCCGAGGAAACCTAAATTTAAGGGAACACGAAAATTGTTTCCAAGCTATCGGGTCTGCAGTAAAGTTTAGTAACTTTTTTTGAGATACGCGGGCCTCTCACTATCGTGGCCCCTCCCGTCGCGGAGCACAGGCTCCAGACGCGCAGGCTCAGCGGCCATGGCTCACAGGCCCAGCCACTCCGCGGCATGTGGGATCTTCCCGGACCGGGGCACAAACCCGCGTCCCCTGCATCGGCAGGCGGACTCTCAACCACTGCGCCACCAGGGAAGCCCAGTAACTTTTTATATAAGCTTTGTCAGCGTATTTCATTGCTTCCCACAGTATTTTGTCTACTCAGGGTAAAAGAATATGAATAATAAAAGAAATGCCAGAAAAGAAAACAGAAGATCCACGCTACAATATTATCAACATGGTCCTGGGAACAGTGGACACGAGAGCAAAACCTACCTTGACAGGAAATCCGAGAAGGAAAGGCGGACAGGGTATCCGTGTCTGATGATCTTCACCATCTCCAGGACCCCAATGTATTGCAGCTGAGCAGACACGTAAAAATGATCAAAAGTATCTGGCAGCCTCGAGTTATTGGGCTTGATGCAATGAATAAAGTGTGGCGTGCACTTCTGAAGTTTTCCAGTAATATCCGTCAGAGTTTTCTAAGGAGAGAAGTAAAGCACAACTGATTCCCCAAAGAGGGCACCGACTGACAAGGTAAAGCAATTTTTAAATAAAAATCTTTATCTTCAATCCATGATTCTTATTTATTATGCATTCACTTGCTTTGCGTGTGTGTGTGTGTGTGCATGCTTTTTTGAAGGTCCTTAAGTGCTGAAAATGGAGGAGAATTCCATGTAAACCCTCTACAGTTGATATAATCAAAATAGCAGTTTTTGAAATCTGAAAACTTCACTAACCCTGAGTTGCGATGCAATGGTGGCCGGGCCTCCCCGTTCTAGTCTTTGAAGAAATGTAGAATTTCCTTTCTTTTTTAATAACTGTAATGAAAACAAAAGGAAAGGGTGAGCGGGTTTATTTTACTAAATTCCAGTTTAGAGGGGAAAAAATTAACCCTCTGATTCATATAAACTCACTTACAGGCAGATGCAGATTTAAAACAGACTATAAAAATCAGTGCCAAATGATTTTCGGTAATGGTACCACGAGCTAGAAAAATGGGCAACTACATGGAAAGTAACCATTTCTGTAGCCTTTCAAGTCCATGGCCGTCACGAACCTGCATCTACTTTCATTTGAGAATAGACAGATGTTGACTAGCTTAGTGGTACAGTAAACTCCCCCTGGTATCCTGATTGTGTTACTAACTGTGCATGTTTATCATGAAATGTGGCTTACTCTGCGGTAAAAGGATACAATTTATATTTTACGTTACAAAGATTTGATGTTTTAACAATCACTGGTTTGTTCCGTGAGTTTAACTACTCATTTTTAACTACTCATTTTTTCTTTCTCTTCCTTTTCTTTTTCTTTTTTTTAATGACTAAAAGGGGTTAGTAAATTACTTGCCTGTGAAAAATGACAGTAGACTGTTTTCTTCACTAAGTAGTTATATCTAGCTCTTAAGAGAAAATAATTCATACGCAGCAAAGATTAAACGATAATGCAGATAAAAGAAGTCAGTGAAAACGAAGCCAGTGGGTGAAGAACGAAAGGGCAGAAAGTAATTAATTAAATCCCACCAGGGGTTAAAAGAAACCTCAGCCACTAATGTACTATTACATCTCACGAAATCATACAGACTGAGACCAACAGACCTATCGATCCAAAGTCATTTCTCTTAAAATAAAAGGTCTCGATAGAACAAAAAATTTGATGAAACATCCTTGTCAATATGGTGCTATTGCTATCATGGCAATAGCTCACTTCCTTCCGTCGAGATGAAGTGTCAAGCTGAAAAGATCAATTGTAACTGACAAGGGAATGGAAAACGAAGCGATTGGTCTAAGATCAACTTGTTTTCTACAAACACAAAGCCGAACGTGATGCTCAGCTGAAGGGTGGGTAGATGGCTACCCTGCTGGTCACAGGGATGGGTGTGCAGGGGTGAGGATCCTCGGAGGGAAGAGAGGAATGGAACACTTAAGGAAAAATCATAATAAATAAATCTTCATCCCTTGAAACTGAACACTCAATTTCCCTTTCCGGGTGGAGGAACTGCTGTGAATTATCTCGCTTTTGCAGTCCTTCAGGGAAAAGACTAATGGCATCTATGCCTGGTAATGTTTAATAATTAAGGTTAAAAATTACAGTTTGGAGGTGTGTGGCGATTTCTTGCTCATGGTTTCCAGGGTGACTGAGAAAGGAAAGGCCAGAAGTTTCAGCGAAACCACCAGGAATAGAGATGGAGCTTTTACAAGGGGAACACTTTGTCCTTTTTATGTAAAAGATGCCATTTTATATGCAGTGAGATTGAATTCCTGTGATGGTCCAGTTCTGGAACAACTATATCAAAGGACCCTTAAATCTAGGGTCTAATGGCTAAACACATACACACACACTCAGGAGCACACACACACACACACACACACACACACACACACACACACACTTCTAATACGCTACACACATTTCTGCCATTCTTCTATAATACAGTTGACTTTAATTATGCTTTTATTTTAATTGGTAATTTAAAATGCAATTCAGCAAGCTACAATGACTGAATTTCTAAGATTGATTGTCCTGGACACCTTCCCAACCCTATTTCTCATTTTTTAAGAGTTTTTATAAAGGCAAGCAAAACAAACTGGGCTACAGCTGGGCACTGAATTCATAAACTTAAAACATTTCGGTTTGAAACAACTCTTCACTGCATTTTTTGTTCTATTTTACAAATCGTCAGAATCTTTAGGTTGTAAGTACAACCACTCTGGTGTGGGACAAATACCCGTTAAATGGCACAGATGAAACTGTTTGCGGGGCAGGAATACAGACACAGACGTAGAGAATGGACGTGTGGACACAGGGCAGCGGGGGTGGGGTGGGATGAACTGGGAGATTAGGTTTGACATAAATACACCACCATGTGTAAAACAGATAGCTACTGGGGACCTGCGGTACAGCACAGGGCTCAGCTCGGTGCTCTGTGGTGACCTAGAGGGGTGGGATGGTAGGGGAGGGAGGTCTAAGAGGGAGGGGATCTATGTATACATACAGCTGGTTCACTTCGTTGTACACCAGAAACTAACACAACATGGTAAAGCAACGATACCCCAATAAAAAATTAGTATAATGCTGAAATAAATTAAAAATCTGCAAAACACAGTGAAAACACTCTAGGACCTGAAAAATACACTGTCTATATGAGAAACTACAATTTATTGTTTAGAGACCTAAAGCCTCTGAAGTGATTAATATCAAGAGAATAAGGTAGCTACGTTTATTCCCTTTAATCCTACTGTCCCTGAAGTTACCTCTCATTCATCAAAAAGACAGTCACAGAGATGAGATGTAAAAAGGATGCTGCACAGACAACAGACAAAATGACCGATGCTCTATTTGCTATCAAATTTTCACTCCACTGCACTTTCTTGTAACTGTCCTCTCTCAGAGGGTTGTACTTTAGGTAAGCAGTCTTTCCTTTAATTTTTTCAATTAAAATATCAATTTATTTCCATTAGCATTGAGGATTGTGCTTGTTTTTCTTTAAAAGAAGAAGCAAATGAGCTAATAGGCAGACTTCAAAACAACCAGACACGAATCATAAAAACTCCTACCTTACTAAGTTCTAGATAATTCCTGTTTTCTCCAATCATTGAAGAAGCTGTCATTTTCTTACTGAGCCAGGCAGATTTATGTCCTCTGAATTTAAAAGAAGGAGAGGAAGGTACGAGGGCTCCTGTTGGTGACAGTTTCGACTGGAACAAATGATTGATCATGACATTTTCACTAGCTAGGAAATAAATAAATGAATATTGTAAGCGGCATTAAAATCGTAATTCATGCAAGCGTTAAGCTCACACGTCATCCGAGCGTTCTAACCACTGAAACATTCTGAGTGGGGAGGGAATTTAGGAGTCTACCTTTCCTTTTGCCTCTTTTTCATTTTCCCCACTACTCATCAGGCTGTTTGATGAATTTTGACCTTTTTTGCCCTTGGTCCAGATCCCATGCTCTCCCGTCCCCCACCTGAGCCCTGAATCCCTTGCTCTTGAACTGAGTGGCTCTTACTGCTCTCCTCACAGCCAGAACCGGATCGGACCTGCTCAGACCTAAGGGGCCTCAGTGCACTTGACCAAGTCATGAAATGGTCTTGGTCAGCAGCTCTCCATTCCAGGAAAATAACTGCTGGGGACACACGTCCCCAGGAAGAACCTCTCTCCTGGTGGAATGCAGACACTGGGGAGCCCCTGTCTCATTCGGCTGTCTCAGCTGTTAGGGAGAAAAGTGCCTCTTTTTCTGATCCAGTTAAGCTGGAAAGGTGAAAGCAAGTTGATATATTAGATGTTAGGTTATAAAAATTCTGGTAATTCTGGGTCCATATGTCTTTCTTGACACCTCAGGGAGAAATGGGCTCGTGAATGGCTGGACACATTTGAATAGCAAAGTGAAAACCGTGTCTGTGACAGTTAAGGATCTAGAGGGCATGTTTCTTGGGTTAATTCTATCTGTATGTAGACAGTTTTTAAGTCGTAATTTCCTTTTCTGTGAAATAACCACCCGAGTACCTACTCTGTGGATTCCCGCAAGATTAAAGTGTGATGTAACATGCATAAATCATTCAGGATCAGTCTTGGCCCATCGGACAGCTGGCAGCGTTCAGGAGCAAAGTGGTTTAGTTTCCACCATTTCTGCACTCAGATTATTTTGTTTGCCCAGCTAATATATTTATTAGCAGTGCCTTGAGTGAAAAGTCGTTATATGAATAAACAAATAGGGAGCTAGGAGGAGGGTCAGAGAAGGGAGATACAATTATGGATTACAGGAAGGCAAAAAGGAGCCCTGTGGTGTTGGCTGGAAATTATAGGTATCACAATAATATACTGCGATCTATCTATCTATATCTATATATACACACACACATATATATGTAAAATCTATGCCTATATCTTAAATTTTCTAGTTCTGAAAGGATCTAAAAGCAATGACACGCCAGTAGCAATGAGTTCACCCTGCCCCCATTTCTTAGTGTTTCTTAACACCATTCACTTCTAAAATAAACCAAGTCTTCTTGGATAAGTGGCCAGTTCTGGATCTGAGGCAAGGTAGAAGATCCTAGAACACTTTGGAAAGCCAGAATGTAAGAAAGTACCCCAAAAGACATGAGAACCTGTCAAAAGGACATAGGAACTAGCTTGGAGGGGTTCTCACTGGCCAAGTCTTGGGCAATTTTAGTATCAAAATAATGACCAAACTGGGCTTCCACTTCTTAAAATATTAATGTCATGAAGAAAAAGGAAAGCTGAGGAAATGTCCCAGCTTAAAGAAGACTGACAAGAAATGGCAAGTAAACTCAGCAAATGGTCCTGAATTGGGAGAAAAATGATTATGAAAGACATTAGTGGGATAATTGGTAAAGTGTTACATAAACTCTGAATTAGATATTGGCATCATATCCATGTTTAATAGTCTGATAATGTGCTGAGGATATCTACGGTCATGTCCTTGGTCTTAGGATAGGGACCAAAGTATTTAGACACAAAGACACTTTTGGCCATTCTCCAGTGGCTCAGAGAGCGTGCGTACATACACGTGCATGCACACACGGAGATGGAAGGAAGGAGAGAGTGAGAGAGAAAAGGAGAAAGGAAATGAAAAAAGTCAATCTGGGAAAAGAGCACACGGGAGTTCCTCGTACTCATTTTGTGACTTTAAGTTTGAAATCATTTAAAAACAGTGAAACAATAAACATAGAATACCATGGCCTATGTAACTTAATAAAAAATATTATTTATATTTCTAGCTGGTCTGTGGATGGATGGAACCACAGATAAACAGTGCAACTTGGTACTCCCATAACTGCGGAAAAAGGCTTTACCACGTCTATAAACACTAGACATAATTATGAACCGAAACATGTAAGTGATCTGTTTCTGTCCTTTCTCTGGATCACACACCCAGGCTGCCTGAAGGTAAAGCAGGGGTAGCATCCCCCTACGATGGAGGTGCCATCAGGCCTCACCCCTAACAGTAGAGCCCGGCCCATAAGCTGAGCCAGTGGGAAGTGAGAGCAGGTTCCTCGGCACATCGAAAAGAGAGATTCGGCCATCGTGTTGCCACCTAGAGCCTGAGAAGGAAGTCCCTAGCGAAGAGACAGCTGTGGCCTCCCTTCCCTATTTCTAGGAGTCACTTGCTGCAGGCATTTTTCTTCATGTCACCCTGTATACACATTGCAATGGGAAGCACCCCTCTCTGGGCTCTAGACACAATGCACTGGGCGCCTTTCTGCCCGTAAAACGGGCTGAGCTAACTGAGGTGCCCACAGTCTATGAGCAGGTCTGCAGAAATGCCAACAGCATCACTGACAATAAATAGTAAAATCTCCTCTACTTATAAGTAGACTTAAGAGTCTGGACTGTACCTACTTCCTTCTGAGTCAAGTGGACTTGATTTCCCATCTTGGGCATCAACGAGGGCACTGTCTGTGTGAGCTGTGCCACCCTGCTCCCTGTCTGCACTGGTCAGGGGTGTCACAGACACAGCTGGATTTGTAGGGATCCTGCCACAGACCCTGCCTCCTTCCACACCTGGGAGCTTTTGGATAATATGAGAATTGAATCAGATGCTGTAAGCAGAGTACTTAGCAAGATGCCTGGAGACAGGAATTATTACTATTATCTATAAATTACACTTGCTTTTAATAACTATTTGCAGTGTCAAAACATTCCATAGATTCATAAAATACTATCACAACCATGCATCTTTGCTTGTGGGATAGAACGGGTGAGCAACCGTGGCCTGTGGGCCAAATCCGGCCCATTGCCTGTTTTTGTAAATAAAGTTTTATTGAAATACAGCCACATCCATCTGTATTGTCTACGCTTGCTTCCTCATTATCACAGCAGAGTTGAGTAGTTGCAGCAGTGAACTTACGGCTCGCAAAGCCTGAAATATTTACTCTCTAGCCCTCTGCAGAAAATGCTTTGCACCTCTTATATGAACACATAAGGGCACGTTGCAAATTTTGTCGTCTTGCTCAGATGTATGTATAGTCTAAAATATTTAGAATAAAATAAGATATGCCTGTTTTCTCTTGGCACTTGTTAGCAAGCATACACAAAAGAATGACTTTAAGATATAGGGACTCTGTTAAGATAAGCAGAATTGCAATACCTGAAGCCATCATGTTTTCTTTCTAAATACATATTCCGTCACCATGAAATACAAAAAAAAGTAGGCCTAGTGCCAACTTTGAAAACATGCTGTGTTAGTTCTTCATAAAATACATGGACTTTATGTACGTTATAAAATTTTAAGTATGTTATGAATGAAAGTCCAAATATTTAAAAACTAGAAGGAAGATATTTCCAGTGATAATCAAGGTCAACTATCTCACTTCTTTCTTTTTACACAGTATTATTCCAAGTCCATGTTTTTATCATTAGTCTCAGCCTTTAAGAGAACTCAATAACCATACATTCTGAGAGGCAAGCAGAGTCATTCCCCATGCAAAGCAATATACTGCAACTCTACTATTTGATTTAAGGCAAATATATTCCTCCAGCCGGAAGTGATATGGATGTCTTATTTCCAGCTCAAAGGCATTCAACTATTTCATGAAAGGCTATGATATGCTTCTTTTCCCAGGAATGATAAATGGCTCCATCTCACTTAGAGCAACTTAAAGCCCAAAGATGATACATTTTAATTCGTTGAAGAGGTTATTAAGAAAATGTGAATCACTGCAGAACTGCTATTAAGAAAATAATTACTAGAGGAGATAGAACTATACATATATGTAAATTTATAGATCTATATGTAAATACAGATATATATATAATTATACCACATATAAACCCAGTACATCATTTTACATATAGTATAGAATTATAGATATATGTATAGAGATATGTATATAAAGTACTAAGGTTCACTAAGCAGATGTCACCTATAAATTTATATGGATATATACATATATGCATGTGTGTATGTATATATCAATTTGTACCCTCATTTTACTTTGTAAGCATTAGTTTTTTATAGCTGAAGGTACACAAGAATAAAATACCACCCTTAGATGTGCTCCAGAGTCATCTTAAGTAATGAAATTCACCCTGCTGTAGCCTAAATAACCGTGGAAGCCATACGCATCTTCGTCAGTCTTCACACAAGAGCTCCTTTATATTCACACGCCAAACCGGTAAAGGTGTTTTATATTTCTATCTGCTAAAAGCTTAGTTAAATTATGGTTTCTACTAGACTCTAAATTAAATTATAACCAGTGTGTAGCATGGCAAGCTCCATTCCTTATTATTCTGGGCATTAGAACACGAAAGATAGTTCAATTATCCTTAGCTTGTGGCATGTTTTATAGGACCATGTTCAGAGACAGAGACATAAAGAATGTGTGGCATTTTAACCGTACGGGGAACACTTACTTTTCATTACAAATAGAAGATTCTGTGAAAGGGAGTCTTTATTTTTTTCAATTGCTCCAACAATTTCATACATTACCTATAATAAAAGAAAGTGGCATAATTACTAATGGTTAAACATGACCACGAAAGTAATTTCCTTTAAAGAATAACTTGACTCAGCGGCAGCTTTAAATTATTCATAAGAGCAGTGTCTTCAGGTCTTAGAGTTCTCGCTACAGGCAAGTTCAAAGCTCCCATTCCCAGGCTCTGATTGCTGGAGCCCTCCTCCAATCGTGAGTTTAGGAGAAAGGGGTGCTGACTCACAGCCATCATAGCCTGTTTATTCTGAAAAACCCTCACCTGCTCAGAAAACTCTCTAAACCAAGTAGGAAGACTTCATGACACCTTGGGAGGGAAGGAAATGAGGCGTCAGTTTGAGAAATGGAGCGCGGTCTTTATTAAAAAACTTAAAATAGAGCTACCGTATGATACTGCAATCCCACTCCTGGGCATATATCCAGAGAAAACTCTAATTCCAAAAGATACATGCAATGTTCACAGCAGCACTATTTACAAGAGTCAAGATATGGAAGCAACCTGAATGTCCACTGACAGATGAATGGATAAAAACGATGCAGTATATATATATATATATATATATATACACAATGGAATATTACTCAGCCATAAAAACGAATTAAATAGTGCCATTTGCAGCAACATGGATGAACCTAGAAATGATCATACTGAGTGAAGTAAGTCAGAGAGAGAAAAATATTATATGATGTCACTTATATGTGGAATCTAAAAAAATGATAGCAAATGAACTTATTTACAAAAGAAATAGACTCACAGATGTAGAAAACAAACTTATGGTCACCGAAGTGGAGAGCGGGGTTGGGGGCGGGGAAGAGATAAATCAGGACTTTGGGATTAACAGATACACACTACTATATAGAAAATACTAAACAACAAGGACCTACTGTAGAGCATAGAAAACTATACTCAATATCTTGTAATAACCTATAATGGAAAAGAATCTGAAAAAGAATAGATATTGAACAGATATGTACATATATATGTATGTATGTGTAACTGAATCACTTTGCTGTACACTTGAAACTAACACACTGTAAATTAACTATACTTCAGTAAAAAAGAAAAGCGCTCCTTTGGATCATTTAAGCAGTGAATAAAATGTGAAGTCCTTAAAACAAAGAAAACTCAGGAAACAATTAATTCTGGATTATTCAAAGAACAGTTTTTTTTTTTTTTTCTGTCACAGTTTACTTACGAACATATTTAAATGACTTTATTGTCTGGTTTTGCTGGTATTCCCATCTGGCCTGGGAGACTTGATTTTTGAAGAGAGACGTGGTTTTATTGTCTCTCTCAGCCTCAGCCAAGTGTGAGCTCCCAAGCGGGGTCCTGAGGGTCACATCAGCCACAGGGCTCATCAGGTTCAACAGCTGCTGCTGCTTCGCCATGGTTGGGTGTCACAGGCTGTCCTTTACCCCGGGTAGACCAGGACTGACCCCAAGGAGGGCAGCTGGTCAATGATGTCTCTTTGTTCTGCGTCACCATGAGGGAGTGTGGGTGGTTAGACCAGTGAAGGTGATAGTCACCCGACTCCTTGGGGAATTTTAACTGGATGGCCCAGAGGAGATTGTCTCATTGGCAGCAAGGTGGAACTAGACAGAAAGAATCCATGAGAAAGAGGCTGAGTGGCCAGTGAGAGGAAGCTAGAAAAAGGCCAGATGACCCCCAGTGAGTCCTGGTTCCTAGCGGGTTTTCAAGTTCCAATGCCTAACTGTGTCATCCTTACAATAAAGCCTTGCTGAGATTTTATTCTTTGCTGTCACAAGAGCCTAACAGCACAGAAATCCCAAGATACCCTCCAGATTCCCAGATTTTCCAACATGAATTTGGATCAGAAGACTGCTTGAGCTAAGAGGCGAACAACTAAACAACTTTAAGATACTTCTCAATCATTATCTAATTATCCAGTTTGCCCCTAGGCCAGAACATGGCTTGCCAATATTAAAATGTAAGCTATATATCATGTTACATATTACACATTGTTGAATATAAACGATTTTTACATCATCTAGAGCAGTGGTTCTCAACCAGGGATGATGGTGACACTTTCAGCGCCTGGAGGCTTTTGCGTTTATCACAACTGAAGGGTTGGAAGGACAGGGATGCTACAAGTATCCCACAGTGCCCCGGACAGCTCCACAGTGAAGAAGTATCTGGCCCCCAATGACCATCGGATTGGGGTTGAGAAACCTTAACCTGGAGTTTGGCTTCTACATGCCTTCCTGTATTAGAGACAGCAGTGCCCAGAGACCACAGACACCCAGCTAAGCTGCTCTGCATCCATATGGACTCTGGCAAGTTATTTAATGTCCCAGAGCTGAGCCTGCAGTGTAGGGTCCTCCTCTGTATGGTTCCAATCTATAATTCTAGCCTCTTCTTTTCATGGGCATCTGATGATTCTGAAGTAAACACACACACACACACACACACACACACACACACACACACACACACACACACACACAGTTGGACTACCTGATTTTTTCTAAATACATTCCTTGCCTGTCTTTGCTCCTGTCATGCCTTGCTTTGTGATGGGCCTTCCTGCTGTATCTTGAGGGAGTGACCATGGATTGCTCAGCTCTGTCTCTGTAGCAACAAGCAAAATGCTCTGTCCACTGGGCAGATTCATTTAATATTTGGTGAAATGAACAAAAAGGTTTCGTTACGTTGTGACCACATATAGCATAACATCCATGCTGCCCCTTTTTATTTAAGATTATGTTGACGAGTCTTTCATTATCACAAGATCATGTGCTCTGGGAAGTCCTCATGAATGGCGTCCTGGTTGTACTTGGATAGTTAGACAAAAAGCTAAAGGTCTCCCATTAAAACTAAAGTTCAAAACCTCCCTGTTGGAGACACCAGCTGGAGAAGTTACGTGGAAAAGATACTTAACAAGATCCATACAAGTGCAAACACTCAAGAAGGGCAGTTTGACGCTTGTAGGAAGCATGGCATTGGGCAAAACTTTTTACTTCATATGAAATTAGTAAGTCTTGAAGCAGGTGAGCTTAATTATTTTGTGACAATGGGAAAACTGCTTTAGCTCTTTGAGTCTTTCTTTATGTGTTAAATTAACATTCTGCAAAGGCGTTCCAAGTTTAAGAGCTTCTGAGCCTATTCCTAAGACATGGGTGATTACAGTTCTGACAGGATTTGAGTTGACAGCTCAACAGAAGTATTAGACATTACCCCCCAAGATAGCTTATTTTATCCTAATTAATACAATAATGCTAACGACTACGTGTTACATAAACTTGGCACGAGTGGAATGCTAACACATGGTTCCATATCATGTTTTTTTTTCCTGGTCCCAAATCTGGAATCAAGTACTTCCTCAAGGAGCCCTTTCATATTTTACAGGAAAATTGCATGGTATTACAGCATGGTATTATCAAGCTGGTCAGTGTTTCTAGGACTTTTCAGGAGACGAGCTGAGACATACATGCACACAACACACACATCCGAGATGGGTTTATTTTTTCTTTTTAAGGGTGAAATACAATCTGTTTCCAGACTTGGTCTTTTAATCATGATGATTTCCTCAATCCAATAAAGTTTGGTACTGGCCTTGTCAAAGGCAACTAGAAAATCTAAATAAATGATATCCACTCATGCCCGTTTATTATGTCCATAGATAACCTGCTCCCATCACCTTTGAATACTTCTTAAACTTTTAATTTTGAGATAATTGTAGATTCACCGTTGTAAGAAATAACACCAACAGAGCCGGTGGACCCTTTACCCCATTCCCGCCAGTGATAACATCGGACAAAACCATCACCAGCAGGATATTGACATCAGCGCAGGGAAGACTCAGGACTCTATTTCATATGTGGTGAATTGAGGTCATCTGTGTTTTGTGAGGAACTGGTCCAGTTCATCTAAGTCATCAAATTTATATGTGATGGTTGTTTGTAGTATTTATTCCCTTTTGATCTTTTTGTTGACTGCAGGGTCTGTATTCATATTTCCTGTTTTATTCCTGATATTAGCAATTTGAGTCTTTTCTCTTTTTTTTTCCTTGTCATTCCTTACTAGAGGTTTGTCATTTTTATGGTTATTTTAAGAGAACCAACTCTTTGTTTCATTGATTTTCTCTATTTTAAAAAAAATTCCACGCATTTTGCTCTCGGTTTGCTCTTGGATTGCCTTTTGTTTGCTTGTTCTGGGTTTATTTTACTTTCCTTCTTCTAGGTTGTTGAGGTGGAAGCTTAGATTACTGGCTTGAGACTTTCCTCTTTTCTAATATGTGTATGTAGTGCTATAAATTTTCCTCTTGGCACTGTTTTAGGTCTGTCTCAAACGTATGATATGTTGTATTTTCATTTTCATTCAGTTCAACATATTTTTGAATTCCCTTGAAACTTCATTTTTGATTTATGGATTATTTAGAAGGGCATTTTTTAGTTTCCAGGTATTTGGAGATTTTCCTGTTATTTTTCTCTTCTTGATTTTTAGTTTGAGTCCATTGTGATAGGAAAGCCCCAGTCTGTATAATTTCAATTCTTCGGAATTTTAGGTTTGGTTTATGGCCCAGAATATAGTCTTTCTTGAAGCATGGATTGAAAAGAATGAGAATTCTGCTTCTCTTGGTTTACACATCTGTAAGTGAGCAGATCCCATTGGTTGATGGTGTTGAGTTCTTCTACATCCTTTCTGATTTCCCACAAAGCTGTTCTATCAATTGAGAAGAGGATGTTGAAGTTTCCCACTTAACCTTCTGGTTAGTTGACTCAGCAGGGGAAGAGAGGCACAGCCTCACTACTGTCAAGTGGAGAATTCGGGGTCCCCGCTCAACCTCCTCTGACACAAAAGAAGAGGGGATTCTCATTGCTGCTGGGTGGGCAGGAGTTCTGGGTCTCCACTGGGCCTCCAGGCACACTTCCCTGGCTGCAGGGTGAGCAGGTGGAAGGGGTTGACGTGCCTCTCTACTGCTTCCTAAGTGGGTGTGGGGAGAGGGGACCTGCGGCGGGTTACCTCCGGGCAGTGGCGAGTCCTGACCTCCCCCCACTCCTCTGACATCACCCCCTCCCCCCAGCAAAGAGGTGGCGGCACAAGACAAACGCAGAAACTTCGCACAATGCTGAAATCTGAACTGCGCCTAAGCATTTCAAAACTGCACATTCTGAAAAGGCGCCCTGTCGTTTTAACGAAGGCAACTAAAAGGTTTGGGGTTTTATTTTCACTTGAAAACAATTATAGCAAATGAGCTGGCCACAGTTAAAAAAATATATAATCTGGATGATGATAACACACACACTTTCTCTTAGTCCTAAGTTAACACGAGAACTAAAAGTTAATTTTCAGAAGAAGACGTGAATAGAAAATCTAACTCCAGGATCGCTCGTGTCCAATCCTTGGTAGATCCTCACTTTCTACAGAAAGATGTCTACCTCACTGAACACAATCCGTTGACACATGGCCTATTTCCAGGTGCTCCCCTTTCTTTTTAGAAAAGTCCTTTCCAGCTTCACCAGCTGCCAAAGCCGAGTCTACTTCTCAAGGCCCACATCTAGGTAGGAGGCATCAAGCTGTATTGGAAAGAGGACAAGCCTTGCATGGCTGCTGCCTTTTGGGCTCCAGCTTCAACCAGTCCTGGTGCCTGGGAGGTAATGACATCAAGGCACTGAGCCTTCCTGATTTCTCGTCTCCAGAACATGGATGGTAATGTCAACCTCTCTCTCCTCTCTCTCTCTCTCTCTCTCTCTCTCTCTCTCTCTCTCTCTCTCGGTGATTTTGAAGATGCATGAAAAAGTATGTTAGTCCTAGTTTTGCATAGTATGTATCGTTTTCTAATCAGCAACCCCCATATCTGCTCTAACGCTCACCTGTACTTCCTCTCATCCCTGTTCCAGAATATTTTTACATTACCGCCCCGAGAAGGACTCATGGAGTTATCTACGCCATCTAACCATGAGGCTGCTAAATGAGCTGCCGTCTGAAAAGGAGGCTCTCATCCTGTAGCTGTAGTGCCATCAGTCAAAATTCATTTGTTACTTTACAAAGAAATTGCTTCCGAATAAAGCCCATCTCCCTGGAAGAGTAAAAGCACATTACACTCACCAGCCACCTAGCCTCAGCCTCCGGACCTCACTGGGACCACTGGCCTGAAGAGGCACTAAGGTTGCATAGAAGCCATGGATGCTACAACACTGAGTGGGAAAAGGCCACCCCATTGGGCTCCTGGTGATTCAAAGGGCAGTGAGCCTCAGAGCCTAGTTAAATGGACAGAGGAATCTGTATGAATGGGAAAACAGCAAGGAGAAAAACTCAGTGTACCCTAGGAATCACCCTAGCTCTGTGAGTCTGTGAGTCTGTGATACCAGGGCGACAGATCAGGCCTGTCCTGTCTCAGCTGTGCCACTCGGGAGGGACGCAGCGGGCATTGCTGGAATGGCAGGAGCAGGTTTCAGGCATGGGCCTTTCTAGGTCCCTCAAGACAGCATCTCTGTCCTCAACCCCACCCCTCCTTTTCCTGCTAGTTTATTGTTTGGGGGATGAAAGGAGAAAAACTCTGAAAGTCACAAAAGATAGAGGCCAGGATAAAGGCTCTTTTTCCCCCTCTGTCTTTACATAACTGAAACTCAGGTGCTATATTTTTTTTCCCTCTTAAGGATTCATGCTATAAGTGACAGCATCCCTCATGCATGTAACAGAGAAATTTACATGCATACAGATCCATACAAATCTTAAAGGGAATTGTCATGTAGTCAAAGATTTCCTTCGGAATGATTCTGTTCAATAAAACGGCTCCAAAGGAAACTGAGCATTTTCCTCACGCTTCAGCAGTTAGCACACGCATCGAAACGCTTTGGTGAGGATGCCCAGGGAGAAGGGTGTAAGCTAGGGACCGCGGGCACGCGCTCCCTTTTTGGATGTACTCGCTGTAACGCTCCGGCACTGCAATACACACAATTAAAAGAGAAATTACGTTCGCTGTATATAAAAACAGGGGTAATAAAACTTTCGCCATGGGTGTGAATCACAATCCATCAAGATACTTAGTCTCCCGGGTCCACAAAGAAAAGTTACGAAAGGCCAAAGCACATGCGTTGTCTTCCCAACTGGAGGCTGTCAGGCTCAGGTTTGGCTCGTCTCCAAGGAAACTGAAGTGCAGGCGTGAGTGCGCTCCGGGGAAATGGCTCCATCCGCCATCTCTGATTTGAATCCCCTGAATTAAAGCGAGAGCAGTTGGCTTACTCCACCTGGATAAGCAAAGCATGGGGTCTGCCCGAGCTGGGGCCTAACATCCTAACGTCTGTGGTCTCAGCAGCCCCGCTCCAGGCGCTGGCACACGGGCGGAGGGCCATGCGAGGTCAAGGAAGGTGTGCCAGTCTGCCGTGCTCCCACCAGCTGCCCTCAGCTCCACTCCCCGTAGAACAGCCTCCTCCCTTCCCACCTCCAGCCTCAGAGGAGGCAGCCGTTTCACATGTCTCTGGGTCACCTCATCGTCTCCCATCTGTCTCAACTTTTCCTGGGGAACCGAATCCCTGTACTCCTTTTCTTCTGCCTGAAAATGTGGAGCAGTTTCTTTTTCAGGCTAGACCCCGGCTGACCTCCACCAGCCCCAATTTCTCGCTCTGTCTATTCCTGTCTTGGTGCCGACAGCTCAGCTGCTTCTACCTGCTCTGCAGCTCAAAAGGACAAGGAGAGATACCGTGTTCATCGCTGTTCAGAACACCTGACGAGAGATAACGAAGCTCTCGAAGGTGTGACGGAAAGCCAGGAGAGCAAGGCAGTCCTAGAAGGCCGGAAGGATGGATGCAGACAGAGCGATAAAAACTACTCGTTCCGAGAAGACTGAGGGTGCAAGGAGATGGCATCGCAGCCCGTGAAACGAACCACGTGCAGCGAGCGGGGGCGGGGGGGTCTCAGCGTACCTGCAGCGAGGCATCGCAGGTTAGAGAAAAAGAAAGGGAAACAAATAGAGCATGTCACTGTAGGCTAGAAACGTAAACGTCACAACCAATTCTCCATTCAGGCCAGAATCAGGAGGCCAACAGGAAACCACCTGAGTGGGGAAACAAGGGTGGAGAATTCTTAGGAGAGCCTTTCGTGGTATCACTTAGGGATTCGCTACCTAGACTTCCTGCGTCTTCTTTGTCCTTCCTTCTCCTACTGGGCTGAGACGTTACCCACAGTAACATATAAAACACTGCATTAGGATGAGAGCCTTTTCCAGAGCGGACACTCTACCTTGCAAGGCAAAATGTAAAGGACAAACTGAATTGCTAATTATAGTATCACCTAATTAATGTAGTTCCGATGTGGAAATCCGTATTTCCAGGTGGTTAAGTGCTAAAAGTTCTACTTCCTCTAATGAAGCTACCCTCAGTGATAACTGAGGCATTTCAGGACATCCCAGACTATAGCATGGACAGCTTACGTGTGTTTCTGGCGGCACTGATATTGCCTTTAGGTATGTGTGTGTGTGTACATATTTCTCTAAGGACGGTATTTGACTTGGACATCTCTGTCTATCTATGGGTCTATGGATCTATTGCTCTCACACCAATTTGAGGACACAGCAGTGATTGCTTTATACAGCAGGCAAATAGGGCCATAAATACTTCTACACAGTTTCTTCCCCCAGCACCTAAACCAAGAGGGAGGAGACTTCATGGAACGCCCTCATACACTTGGACAATGTCCCAGCACTTAGGGAGACACTGGGAACGGGTCATCGACCCCCACTAAGTAGCACAAAGTCAGAAATGGGCAGAAGGATGGGGTACGTGTGAGGGAAGGGACAGCCCTGCTGCAAGAGGAAGGGCTGCTGTGTGTCAGCTCCAGAAAGTGGAGAGCAGGACATATTACGTTTTTGGATGAACTACAAAGGGTGTGATGAAGTTTCCTCATCTGGTCCACAATCCCAAGTTGGGTTACATCCTGCCCAAGAGGCTATATGTGAGGCTGAGAGGAGTGGGGTCCGGTGGAGAGCGTCAGAAACCAGGGCCCCAGGGGAGCAGCCAGCTGGGGGGGGTTAGGGGGGGACAGCATCACCAAGGGCACGGGAAGGGCCTCAAAAGCCCTCCCAGGGAAGCGTCTCAGGGACGCATGGAAGCACCCAAGCCAGGATCAGCCCTAAATATCGAAAGGAGCTGTGTGCGTGAAGCCATATTGGGATGAAATGAGAGGACCCAGCACAAGAATAGACAGAAACAGGGTGCTCCAGGCTACGGTACAGTGTCTCCTGTGTGGCTGAGGCTTGACGGGACCGGACGGTCAGCTAAAGTGCGTGGTTCTGATCACTATACAGGACCAGAAACTCCTCGTCTCTGAGTTGAGTCCGTGATCACCAATGAAAGCAAATAAAGGACTTTCTATTACTTAGAAGAGACCAGAAATACCGCTGGAGCTGCCTGGGGTTTTTTCTGGTTAAAAGGAAGGGTTGTCCCAGCTGAATATATTTTAAAAAGTGGTGTGAACCCAAAATAAAAATCGAATCCTGATTACATCTCCCGAGTTGTGCATATTCAACTACCAGGTACACGAAGAACAGGAGTGTTAAAACGATCTGGAAGATCTGATTTTTTTTTTTTTTTTTTTTTTGCGGTAAGCAGTCCTCTCACTGTTGTGGCCTCTCCCGTCGCCGAGCACAGGCTCCGGACGCGCAGATTTTTTATATTTTTTTTTTTTTTTTGCGGTACGCGGGCCTCTCACTCTTGTGGTCTCTCCCGTTGCGGAGCAAAGATCTGATTTTTAAAAGAGAAATCAGAGTTTATTCTTCTACCAAAGGAGGTAAACTGGGAGGTAAAAATATGGCAAAGAAAGCAGGCGTCACCACCACTGTTTCAGGACTACTATTAACAAGTCAAATCAGAATAATCACATTTAATTCTGGACAGTGTCACCAGGGAAACAAGAAGATAAATGAAATAAAAGCAGTTCATGTGCCTTTAAGTAAAGATATTCATTCATCCCTTTATTCATAATTCGCGTTTCTTCCATCAGTTAGTGTTAGAGGAGTCTGTTGAAGGGACCCAAGAGGGGGAGGTGATGTGACCTTGGGCGCTGGAATACAAATGAGGGCTATTTGGATTCTAAGGGTAGGTGGGGAGAGAGTAGCTCTCATCTGGTAATTAACTGGGTTTCTGATTTTACCATGAGTTGAAAAGTGGGACAAATACGGCAAATGATTTTATTTACTTTTTTGAAGTCAGCTGAGAGAGTGTTTGGGAATTTAGTTTAGTTAGCCACTGGATCTGTTAACGTGGAGACGCCACTCAAGCAGAGATACTAAAAAGTAGACCCGTGGGTGTGAAGCCCACAGAGAAACAGACTGGAGAGACATGGGAGCCGTGTCATCTACGAAACTGAATCACGAGAGCATATAAACTCCTAGAAAGAGACATGAAATACTCTCCCGGGAGTCATCAATCTTTACAGAACGGAAGTAAATTCACTTATCAGTCAGATTCATAACCCCCTTCTCCACCATGTTATTTACATGATGCAAAATATAATCCCTAGGAAAGAGGTGGGATTCACAGCTGATAAAAATGGGCAACTTTTGAGACAGACTCTTGAGTTCACTATAGCACATCAGAATGTGTGTAAAGACTGGATTTTAGCAAAAGAAGTAAGATCGTTCTCAGTAGATATAAATGGGTCTGATAATTTTTCATGCCTGGTTTCAGCTTTCTATCTGAGGTCTGCTGAAAAATGTCTGGATTTCATGCGTGGTGGTAAACTGATCTCTCTCTTGCATCAATATTTATAAGCAGAGGCTTCTGTTTTTTACTTTTCCATTAAGTGATTCCATCTAATAGTTTTGCTTGCTCTCATTCTGATTCACTTTAAGTTGATAAGTACTAATCAACAGAGAAAGTTGTAGAAGCACATAGTATTACTGTTAAGGGTCCTTATCTAGATATCTAGATTCCGGATATGGGCATTGAATGAAAATTACCACAACTGAAATTTATGAACATGATACATTGGTTCCTTTTAAGGAGAAAAAATACCAATCAACTTAAAATAAGATATCAATATTCTAGGAAATCTAAAGTTCCCTATTTATAAATGTCTGTCAACCCATGAAGATAAAAGAACCAGTTAAATCTTTGAAAAACACGGTAAGATTCCCTAAATAAGAGCCTGCATTTTCTCTTCCTAATAAAACTCTGGATAAGGAAACATTTATCAAGTCTACAAAAATGTATTTATGCCAAAGGTGAAATTGATGGAAGAAACGGAGCACAAGGGGCCTGGGGGAGTTAATTCTTATTCTTCTAAAAGTTTGCCCAAGAGGTGAACAAATACAGAGGTAAATTAAGCTCTCTTTGTGTGGGTCAAAATATCTTTGTCAAATCACCTTTAATAGTATCAGTTTGGCTTGGACCAGACAGGTTTCATTGTTATGTCTGGGGATTCTGCCTGGAGAAAAGAAAGAGGGAAATAAATGGAAACGTCCTTATTGATGAGTTCATCTCCTTTTCCCGCTGATTTAAAGGTTCACTTTCAGAGCCTTCTTGGGAACACCGTGTCACCCACCAATCTCTGGAGGTGAAGGCCAGGAGACAAGCTACAGAAGGTGTTCCTGACACAGGTGACACAGGGAAATTGAAGGGACCAAGGTTCCGCCCACATACATGTTATGTAAATACGTCTGAGGGCAGAGAGGTCGGCTTTCATCCCTCTGTCATCTAGAATGTTCTGCAGCCTCAATGAGATAGAGATCTCTGCTTCTCAGAGGTCTGGGCAACACCATAAATCTCAACCGACATGTTTCAAACTTAATATATTCCACAAGAGGGGTAGATCCCTTTCGAGGAGAAGGGAAAAAAAGTTCAGGTATTTTATAGACTGGCCACAAACCAGTCTTTTCCACACATCACTCCTATCAGCAGTGTTTTAGTAATTGGGTTCCCGGAAAGGCCTGTGGAAATCAGTGCCATGATGATAATGATCAGGGTCTACAGTCTGGGATTAGGACTTTATCCACCTCACCAGGATGTGATTTAGGAGGATGGAGAAGGAACCTTGATGAATACAAGCAAACCCCACCATGTAAAGACACACCCACGAGCACATTGTATAACGGGCTGTACATTTTCCTTCTGCGGTAAATTACGTCTTGGAATATGTATGTAAATTGCAGAGCGCTTCAATTTTCTTAAGGAAAATGATATGGAAAGGACCTTTAACAACCTGCAGTAAAGGGCTTCCCTGGCGGCGCAGTGGTTGAGAGTCCGCCTGCTGAGGCAGGGGACGCGGGTTCGTGCCCCGGTCCGGGGAGCATCCCACGTGCCGCGGAGCGGCTGGGCCCGTGAGCCATGGCCGCTGAGCCTGCGCATCACACACCTGTATGCTGGATTAAACTATTAGTCATAAAGCTAAATGGTAAAGAATATAATTTTTTACAAAAATTCTCTTTAATCAAGGCAGTGTTGCTCGTCACAAAAACCACCTGTATAGTCAGTGAAAAACAGAATGTCACATTAACATAAGGTGAAACATTTATCTAAATATTTTTTCTTTTAATATTATAGTTTCCATAGATGGAGACAATCTCAATTTCCTGCACTTACCTTCCACTGAAGTCTTTCAAGTGTGATAGGAAGTACAAGAAAATACCACACTATAACTTTGGTGGTTACATATTCCTTACCATCTGCTAAAGCGCTATGAATAACATCATGATAAATAAAAACAGATATTCTAACACATCTATAAAACATTTATTTATGCAACGCGAGCACATTTATAACATACAAGAATTAACAAATATCTCTCTTAACTAATCAAGGACATTTACCAATGATTCAATTTGAGAAAGTCAGTTGGGCCTCTAATATTCTCAATACAGCCAGTTGATTCGGTGATTCCCGAAATATTTTCAGGACTTCGATACTTGTGATTGATGAGTTTAAAATTTTGCCAGATATGGTGGTATTCCTGCACGGCAAGACCTTCAGCAGTTGTTGGGGAAATAGGATTCGCATCTTTGACACAACGTCTCCAACCAGTTGTACCTGCACTGATTGCTTGCCCACCACTTACCCTTCAGAACAAGTTTACGAGGTTCATAAGTATATTCCCCTTAATTACAAACCCCATGGGTATGTTAGCTGAGGGTCAGTGTATCCCTCAAAGTCACAGCAATGGAGCCCCAAGTGCCCCAGTGCGTCTTCTCTGTTACACAACACAGATTTCATGACTGAGATAATAAACACTAAGATTTCAGCACATACCATGGTGGAGAGAGAAAGATATGGGGGTGGGGGGGGTGAGAAAGCTGAGACACCGTATCGTGACCTACTGGTCTGCAGTGGGTTGAATGGTGTGACCCCAAAATTCAAGCCCACCCAGAACCACAGAATGTGCCCTTTTATGGAAATAAGACCTTTGTGGAGGTAATTAGTTAAGACGAGGTCCTACTGGATGGGAGGGGACCCTAAATCCAATGACTGGTGTCCTTAAAGAAGAGAAAGGGACACAAAGACACACGCAGAGAGAAAACCTTATAAAGATAGAGGCAGAGACCTGGGTGCTGTGTCTACAAACCAAGGAACACCAACTGCTGACAAGTCCAGAAGCTGGAAGAGAGGCTTCGAACAGATTTCTCTCGGAGCCTGCGGAGGGACCCAACCTGCGGACACCTGATTTTAGACTCTGGCCACCAGAACTGTGAGAGAGGATACGTTTGTACGGTTTTAAGCCATGCTGGATGGGGGACTTCGTAATGGTGCCCCCAGGAGACTCACACATAACTGTATAATGTTTGGTGAACCACTAGATTCCACCAAGGCTTACTTCACTGGAAAACTGACAGTAATATTTACAAAGAAGGTTGTGGTGAAAATGTTTCCCAGGCACTCTGCAAATTGAACACTGCTAGGTAAGCATCGGTGTGCTTATGGATGAGGGAAGAGACAGAGCAGGGAAACTTGGATCAGGCCAAGAACTTGGCCTTGGGAAGATAGGTACGATTTGGAAAGAAAGAGGAAAGGGGCATTACAGGTGAGGAAACCATGTGAGCAAAAATAGAGATGGAGAAATGTAGGAGTCATTTTCAAATGGATCAAATGTGTTAAAAGAAAAAGAAAACTACAATGCTACGAGTTAAAACTCCTCACTGCTGTTCTGATCTGTAAACATTGACCCAATGAACACGTGCATTGGCTTCCTGGGGCTGCTGTAACCAGCACCCACTCTGGAACCTGGCATCCCTGCCCTGCTTCCCTGCTTCCTCAAGCTTCTGGTGGCCTGTGGCAGCATCACTCTGGTCTCCACTTGCTTTTCTCTCTCAAATCTCCCTCGGCCCCCCTCTTATAAGGATACTTGTCACTGGGCTTAGAGCTCAACAGCTAATCCAGGAAGACCTTCTTGTCTCAAGATCCTTTGACTTAATTACATATGCAAAGAGCCTGTTCCCAAATAAGATCCCAGTCGTAGGTTCTAGGCATGAGCCCGAGGACCTGTCTTTTGTGTGGGGCAGGCACCGTTCCATCCACTATGATACTTATGGGTTTGGAGACAGAAGGAGGCTGAAACACAGGCACGTCACTTAGGTAAGAGCAACACCACCAGGATGATTCGTATAAATCATCAAGGCCGGTCATACAATGGGACACTTATCTGAGATCCCCAAAGAATCACTTCATGCCAAAAAAGAAATGATCATAATAAACAACGTTCAGACAAAGACCTTACGAGCAGACACCAAAGAAGGTCAAATATGTAAGTATCATATATTTTATAGCTATTAATCTTGACCTCTGTTTTCATGAATTTAACTTTCATTACTTCAGATTGCTTTACTATCTCTTAATCGATTTCCTTTTCTCATGTTAAAATGTAGGAACTTCAGGGCTTCCCTGGTGGCGCAGTGGTTGAGAGTCCGCCTGCCGAGGCAGGGGACACGGGTTCGTGTCCCGGTCCGGGAAGATCCCACTTGCCGCGGAGCGGCTGGGCCTGTGAGCCATGGCCGCTGAGCCTGCGCGTCCGGAGCCTGTGCTCCGCGACGGGAGAGGCCACAACAGTGAGAGGCCCGCGTGCCGCAGGAAAAAAAAAAATGTAGGAACTTCAAAATACTATTTCCTATTAGAGTTTAGGAATCACCTTCATGGAAATTCAACTTTCCTAAGAGCCAACGTCTTTTGCCAAATCCTAATTCTTCTTTCCTTCAAGATTCTTAATTTTAAAAGCCAATAAAATTAGACACACTTCCGGATTTAATGCTTATCCATCATGTAAATCACTAAAAGAAGTTTAAGAGCAATTCCTAAAACAGGTAACCCCATATAAGGTTTAAAATTTGCTAAAACAAATAACGATAAAAAAACACACAACTCACAGCTTCTTTAATTCAAATTCATGCTCATTAGTGAGACCCTGTTAATATTTCATGCACAGCCTCATCCCATTTACTTTAAAATATTTCTGTAATGGAGATTGGAAGATACACCACGCTCCTATGAGTAATGAAAAATTCAAATGTGTTTAGGGAAGATCATCAGCTGTAATTTAAATAATGTTGCTTAAACATTTCTAAAAGGACTTCTGAGCCTCTGCTCCAAATGAGATTCAGAAGCATGGCAGGGTCTCGCAGTCAGAGCAGAACAGTCAGGTGTGTGGGTCTCTGGGGGCAGGAGGCTGGATGTCAGTATCATCACCAGCAGTAATGATTGTTCTTCCTGTGAGATACGGCATGTTTTTACTAACAGAACTAGGTAAACCAGGCATGGAGGGGCAAGTGATGGTAAGAACTCTCTAGCACATCCATCCAGACAAGAGGAGACTACGAACAAACCCACGAACCCCAAAGCCATTGAGGTCTCCTCCGGGGTCAACTTTATCATCAAAGAGCTATTCAGGATGGCTCATCCTACTGTCCAAAATAGACCCTGCCTGCTGATCTTAAGCCAATTAGCTCTTTGCTACATCTCCTGATTTATAAAATGCAGAAAGCGCTACTTTCCTTGAAAGTGCAATAGCTCAAAATTTAAGTATACAAAGTTACGTCTGATGATTAGAATGGCATATGGCTTGACATATTGCCACAAATTACATAGGATCTATACTTTAACATGTGAATGAGTCCTCAGGGAGTCCTTGGGCTAAGACTCTTTAGTACACCTCAGTGAAATGAAAGACTTTTATAAAACCACAAAATTGACTCCAATTATGGAAAATCCTGCTTTAAAATATAAAGGTGCTTTTACAGGAAATTTCGTGATTCCACAGGGCTTTAGCTATGTGGCAGCTAATCAACTGGCTTTCTCTGCTTTGCTTTATTGCTATCAGAACTCAGTGAAATGATTCCATTCACTCAAACTCTCCGTTGTTTTTCCCAGATTTTCTTAAAACCATTGACATTTTACTAGGTGCTTGTAGAATACTTTTTAAATGCAAACATACAATAATTAGCAAGCAAAATTTTATTCCAAAGCTTGGTACCATTCAGTTTAATGCAATTTTCACTTATTGAACACCTAGTATATCTTCCAGATACAAGACGAACAGACTTACAAGGCGGGTCAGGTATATACCGACTGAAGATAGCTTCTACGAAACTTACAGAAAAATAATTTTCCAAAATCATTAGTTATACCTTATTGTAATTTTTCAACTAAATCCTATGAATTCAATAAATTATTTTTTAAGTATCAAATGATTCATTTATTCATCAAATATTTATTGGTGCATTTTATGTGCCAGATACTCTCCCAGGCACTGGGGATTATCAAAGAATATAGAAACAGAGATACTTGCATAATAAAATGTCCATCAAGAGATTAATGGCTAAAGAAGATATGGTACATATACACAATGGAATATCACTCAGCAAAAAGAAAGAATGAAATAATGCCATTTGCAGCAACATGGATGGACCTAGAGATTATCAGACTAAGTGAAGTATGTCAGACAGAGAAAGACAAATATCATATGACATCACATATGTGGAATCTAAAAAAATGACACAAATGAACGTATTTACGAAACAGAAATAGACTCACGGACATAGAGAACAGACTTATGGTTACCGAAGAGGAAAGGGGCGGGGGGTAAATTAGGAGATTGGGATTAGCACATTCACACTACTGTGTATAAAATAAACAACAAGGACCTGCCGTACAGCACCAGGAACTACACTCAATATCTTAGAATAACCTATAATTCTGAAAATATATATATATATATTTATGTGTAACTGAATCGCTTTGCTGTACACTTGAAACTAACACAACATTGTAAATTAACTGTACCTCAATAAAAAGAATTTTGACACAAAAGCTTTTGAATTGAAAAGTATTCTAACATTTGAATTGAAAAGTAAAATAACATGTTATTTTATTATGCAAGTATCTTTGTTTCTATATTCTTTAGTAAATTCTTAATATAAAGAAAATATAGATTAAAAAATCTGCACATAGGACGAAAAGATTGCTACTGTTATAAAAAAAAATGTAAAGGCTAAATCTCTCAACTCTAAAGGACAGTTGATAATTTCTGAGAATATCTATTCATTATATAAAATCATCCACTGACTTCCTCCCCACATCCACTAAGCCGTCACATGGCACCGTCCCACCAGAACTTCTCACAAAGGTGTTCCTTGGCCTAAGTGTCCTGTCAAGGCTCACTTCCTGTTGACCCGGACGTCTCTTTTCTCTTCGTTTCTGTGATACTTTTCTTTCCTACTAACACCTTTCTCCCTCTTCTCCATGTGCAATTATACACATTTCCCAAACTATGACTAGGTTTCTAGAAACAGCCAGCCTCCCAGTGTCAAGTATTTTCAGCATCTCATGGGAATTTCCATTAAAAATCTCAAATTCCAAACATCTGAAGAGGAATATCTTTCCTTCCAAACAGCCTCCTTCTCCAGGATTTCCCTTCTTGGTTGGCCTAAAATAACCTCCATCAGTCAACAGGGTGCGGCCCTCGGGGTCATCTCCAGCTGTGTCCCCTCCCTGGCTCCACACATTCAGTCACTCACTCTTCCCTGGGAAGGCCACCACTCTGTCCTGCCGCTCTGGCTCAAACGCAGTCCTTGTTGGAGTGTTTCCATTATCCCCCTTCCTTTCTTCCCAACCTACCTACATCATGTCCTCTGGTTTTCTCACTTCATCCCCCACCCTGTCTAAAAACATCCGATAAGTTAACACTGTCAAGAGGACAAAGTCCTGAGGTGTACATGCATATTTATTCATGATTTCACCACAAACAGCCTTCCTAGACTTTTCTCCTACCAACCTCCATACACTTGACCAAACGTCTGGTACCATTTCCCAACTACGATGTGGTTGGAAATGGCGGAGTGTTAGGTTTAGCCTGGTCACTTCCTGTCCTGCAGATGTTGGAAAGTGCGAATATTACTTCTCCCAGACTCCCTCGCAGCTAGGGTCCGCTCGTTCTGCAGCTTCCACCTGTCTGAACTACTGCCCGAGATTTAGAGAGTTGAAGTGGCGGAGGCTGCATTTCTGCTGTGTCTGTGTTTTACCTGGTGAGCACGTCCAGGAGATGTTGGTTTTCTCCAGCACTGAAGGCTCCAGGCTCAGCCACTGACTCTTCCTTGTTGAGTGCCGGGGAATGGGCCTCTTACTGGTTTAGGTGACAGCAGTTACTGGGAGTCAGTACCTGTAGCAGCAGTTTCTCAATCAGGCTGCAGGCTTCCTGATCAAAGACGTGGCCCTAACTGCAGAGGGAGCCCTGTCCTGCGGGGTGGTTTTAAGGTCATTTCTGAAAGTTCAACTTAGAGTCCCCCCGACGGTGATTTTCTGCTTGAACAGCTACACGGGATTCTGTCCTTTGCAACCGAATCCAGACAGACGCACGGCCCGTTCATTTTCACAAGCCCTTGTCTTTACTGGGGTGTTCCTGCCTCGCAGTCTCAGGCAGCTCAGCATCCCCCTTATAGGTCAAGGTCACGTTTTACCTCCTCTTGAAAACATTTCTACACTCTTTTTTGGAGCCAAATAAATTCTTTCTTCTTTGTGCTAACAGAGAATTTTGTTAACATGACTAATATTACTATGAGCAAATTATAGCGGAAGTATTTGTTAACTTTCCTTTTCCTTACTTGACTGTGACACGTTTGAGGGCAAGAAACACGGTTTATTCATCTTTGATCCTCTAGTGCCCTGGGTTTGGCATATAGTAGAGTCTCAGTAAACACTGGCTGAAGTGAACTGAAATACACTGAGAGTGAGAGAGTGACTAGGGATTTCACCCCCTAATAACGGTATTTGTGCTACATCCCAAACAGGGAGGAAAGTCTGACGGCTACAGATTCAAAAGTGGAAGAATTAACCAGAGATGGAAGCTGGATCGGAGATTAAGTGGGATGTGGATGTGAGCATTAAAAGATGGATAAAATTTGACCCTGTGAAGAAGACAGGGAGGATATTTCCAGCTTGAGTGGGAAGAGGCGTCACGCGTGGGGGGCGGGATCCGCAGGAAAACAGGGAGCGGATGGGAAAAAAGAACCTGAACAGGGGTTTTGCAGAGGAGAGTTGAGGCAGGTAAGCCTTGGAAGAAGTGACAGGGACCAGCTCGGAGAGGCCCAATAGGAGGCTGGCCTCAGGACTGTGACATGTTTTAGACAGATAAGAGTCGGTCCTTGAAGGATCTGAAGAAGGAAGCATGTTTTACAAAGCCGGTTAGGCAACGGAGAGGGATCGGAGAGTTGCTTTCTTCCTTAGGTTTAGGAAAAGTAATTTAATACTAACAACTATATTGAGGGTAAGTAAACTCAGATGTCCAATGTTTCTTTTGATTTTGAAAATATCCCAAATTTCACAGAAGAGCTCTTGTATTAAATCCAGGTCTCGTTTGCTCGTATTAACTTATAAATATGGAAACGTTATGAGACGAATCACACCGCGTGCTTCATCACCCACGTTCTGAAATGCTAAGTCCTTATCGGGCTTAGGAAAGAAACATTTTGTGGGTTGTTCACCCAGTTTCAATGATCAAAACTCTAAAATATCAAAACCTTTAAGGCTTGTTCTTAAGACCTTTGGCCCATTAGCGCGTACCATAAATGGCTCAGTTCTCTGAACTCACCCGCCCTGCGTAGTGCATAACGGTGAAAGCTGTGCCTTGGTCTTTGAGGGCGAGGTTCCCGTTCCCATCCTTCATGGGGGAGTAAACTGCATTTGTGTTTGAGGATTCTAGAAGACTGTGTAGCTTTTTGGGAAGACTTGGTTCCACTGACCAAATCATTTGACTTTCTTCATCCAATAAAGAGAGAAATCCAGAAGGCTTCTGAAAGTTAAGAAGAGGAGTTTTTTCCTTCTATTACTCAATTTGCTATCTTTGTCATTGCTCATGCATACCATTTACATCCTCATCCCGTTCATACAAGCACTGAGAAAATAAATTAGTCTTTATTATCAATACGTGTCTATTTTTGTTCATTGCTGTATCTGCACCACCTAGCAAACCTCTGATGTCGTGTTGGTTCTCAGTAGTATTTATTGATTAGAGGAATTGAAAATAAATAAGTGCTTTTTAAAGTCATTAAAACACTGGCATTGTTAAAATATATATTCTCACCTTAATAAAAATAAAATTTCCAACTACAGAAAAGTTGTATGTTTTCTTTCTGGTATATAGACCTACCTATTTATAGGTAAAAATGCAAGTTTCACCCTATACTTGGTATGTCTTTTCATTTCATTTTGGGCGGTATCAAAGAGGAGTGGCAGCAGAAATATCCACTGACATTTCCAGTTCATACTGATGAGGTCCCACTATTGAAATAACCATTCCAACGATGAGACCCCAAGGATGATAACCAAAGAGAAGTAACTTCATTCTGCTGGCCGCGGTTTAGCAGTCAAGGACATAGCAGCAGGCGAGAAGGGGGGTAGTGGGTACCCAAGGCTTCCCATATACAGGTAAGTATATATTACTGTCAACCCATCTTATAACCTTAAGGAGGTAAACTGTATACTATGGGTGTCATGATGAGGGAGGGCTTTCTGGAGGAAGAGAACTTCTTCTGTACTTAAAACAAGGAATGTCGACAAGTTGGTACCAGAAACAAGAACACTGCACATATTCGGAAAATGAATAAAGTAATTTGTAAATATACATTTATAAAAATAAAGGGTAGAAAATTATATACTATTCTCCTCAATAGCTAAATGGTACCAGTTTTAAACAATGTTCAAGTGTTTTAGAAATATTACTGGTGAATCTATATAAAGCCTTATATTAGTACATACTGATGTTCGTGTGATAGATTTTTGTTTTTATGATGGCGATATTGAGGCAAAGATTCTTGCTTTGTAAGGTAGAAACAATAAAGATAAGCATAAACACCTGCAGAAATACTAAGATGTTATGTACGTATATATATATTTTTTTCTGCCAAGGTTTTCCATATTCAAACTTAGAAATTTGGAGACAAACAAGATTCTGCTGAGTTTGTTTTATGGTCTTGCTAGTCTTAGAGTTACTTTATAAAATATTATATTTGTACAATGGGTATTTATAACTATGCCAAGAAGAGAGTTTTAGCGACATAACTGTAGCTGAATATTTTTTATAACAAGATGATCTGATACTTGTTGTCTTTTTAATCAATGGGTAATCCTTCAAATGCCCTTTCAGAGAAAGGTCGTGTGCTCCTCAATCAACACTGAAAGATTATAAGTAAATTAGAAATTGCTGAGTCTCCCATAAAGATATCCTCAAAACAAGGCCCCGTAAAAGAAAGTTCTTTCTCTCCAGTATATTTAAATGCATGCATCCTGTAAAGTATCTAATTATATTATGTGAATACCTGGAAAAAAAAATCCAAAACTCCAGTCTGGTTACCAAGAGAATAAGCCGTTTCCATGGTGACTCCCTCTTGTGCACATTCTGTTTGCTCCTGTAGGAAAAGCACTTCATTGATATGGTGGTGCATCTTCTCATTGGTCATGTTGACACAGAGCTATTGTGGGGAAAGAGGAAACAATTCACGAGATGATTCGGCATGCAGATCCATGGTTCCAGGACACATTTCAGACCAGTGAAATGCTGACTCAAGAACGGTCAGCACAGTTAGTGTATCTATAGATGCCGCACTACAGTCGTCCCGAGAAGCCAAAGTAAAGAGCTTCACTCGATGCTGTTGACTTCCTACGGTCTGATTACGCAACTGAAGATGAGCACGTTAAAAACGACAAGAAGTATAACTACAGCATTAACTTACAAATTTGGGGTCTAAAATATATTTGAGCATTTAAAAAATGTTTCCAACAGGAATATATATTTGGGCTCTTGTCAACAAATATTATATATATATTTCTTTATCCATTCATCTCTTGATGGACACTTAAGTTGCTTCCATATTTCCATATCTTGGCAATTGTAAACAAAGCTACTATGAACACTGGGATGCAGGTATCTTTCCGAATTAGTGTTTTTGTTTTTTTTCAGGTATATACCCAGGAGTGCAATTGCAGGGTCACATGGTAGCTCTATTTTTAGTTTTTTGAGAAATCTCCATACTGCTTTCCATGGTAGCTGCACCAATTTACATTCCCACCCACAGTGTGGGAGGGCTCCCTTTTCTCCACACCCCACCAACACTTGTTAACAAATGTGTTATTTCTTACAGTTTTAATTTAACTTAAAAATATCTTAAGATATTAGAAAATAAAATAAAATAACACAAATCTACCCAAGATGAAGTCTTGCTTTCCCCCTGGGCTATTCTCCTATATTCTGCTTTTTTTTTTTTTAATAACAAAAACCTCAAAAGAGTTGTCTTTTCTTCTCTCAAATTCCTGTCCTCCCCACTATTCAAAACCCGCCAGTACAATTTTGCCATCACTGCTCCACCAAAATGGCTTTTCTAGAAGTCACCAGTGATATGTGCATTTCTAAATCCAGCGTTCAACCCTCCGTGTTCATTTTCCTTGACTTCCCAGTGAAATCTACAGCCGATTCCTCTACTTCCCTGGGGCACTGTCTCCGCTGTCTTCCAGGACATCCACTCTCTTGGTTCCTACCTCACTGGCCACCCCTTGTCCATCTCCTTCTCTGGCTCCATCCTGGAGTGGCCCAGCACTCTGCCCAGGGCCTCCTGTCGCTCATCTCTACACCTACTACCTTTGTGAGCTCAGGAAGTTTCACAGACCATCCTGTTCCCCCATCTGCACTATGTTATACTAGGTAGAATCCAAAGTCACTTAGAAATATTTAGAATTCTGTAACTCACTGAAAATAATTAAATATGAATAATTTATATAAATCGAAGTTACCAATAAAGCATTTGTAAATGGAAATCAGATCTCATTTGCAAAGGGAACAATATTTAGGATTATGTTTAATGTGAAATGGGATGTATTTATACAAAGTAAATGCCAAAGTTATTGTAAATCACACAAGACTGGAACAGTCACCCGAAAAAAGAGAGACCGCCCTGGGTTCCTCTTGTCCACGTGCCCAAATTCTTCCCCAGGTCTGGTATCATCACAACACCTGCTAAGTAGGACTCCTCTCAGACATTCCTGTCCCTCTGCTGGGAGCTCATGGCTTCTCTCCTGGACACATAAGAGCAGCCCTTACATTCCAGCTTCCAACCAGCAAGCCGAGTCGCCCCCCATAACCAACACCAGAAATGCCCTAATTCTCCATACAGGTGGTCTAGGCCTGCCCATAAAGGTGTGGCAATTAATAAATTAAGAATAACACACGCATAGCTTTCCACTTTCTCACAGACCTAGCTATTTGGGAGGATGGGAATTCACGAGATTCTAGGGACACAAAGAAATCTTAGAGGGAAATTTTTTCAGAGAAGAAAAGAAGCAACATATTGGAGTGCAGGGCATGGGTCAGCACACAGAGGGAGTTCGTCCTGAGGCTGGAACGGTTTGCTGAGAAGTTCTATTCTTTAGTTCTTGCCGGGACCAGAATTTTTTGAGTAAGTAGAGGCAGCTCAAACACCTTCAGAAACAGGGTGATTGGAGAATAACAGGATTGCAGACGCGGGACTACCCTGATGGAAGAAGCAGCTGGAGACCTGGAAATGTAGAGGCTCTTATGACCTAATCTGGTCACGTTATTTGGATGATGAACATACATCGATATTTCACTATTAATATAATAAGTGGAGAGTATAGTAGAAATATACCAAATACGATATTTAAATAACATATTTAAATGATATCCAAATACCATATATTGACACACAAAGAAAAACCCAAATGATTCTTAGCTCCAGGTCAAAAATGATGGCCCAGGGCGACTGCCCTTGTTTCCAATATTTTTTCTTGTTTCTCTGTTTCATAGTAAAAGATGGTTTCTGTAAATCTGGTGATCAGTGAATGTCTGTAGACTGAATAAGTTTCCCTACTGCATTCTATTACAAAATAAGGTCTTCTGTTTAAGAAAATTAACAAGAAAGAGGGAAACTTGTTATCTGTATCTCCCATTCCCAATTAAATAGCTTGACATAAAACAACCAAAAAAAATGTGTCTGTCCGAATGTCCCCTTGATTGTGCCAGCCCTGGCCAGTGCCTGTCTGCAGCAGGTGGACTGCAGTCTGAGGACCCAGGGAGCTGGGTGTCCAGGGGCCTGGAGGGACCGGTGGTCACTGGGACCTGGTTCCAGCTATTTAGCTATTTAGCAGGTAGGGGAAGGGGAGGGCCCCAGGGGACTTGTGCTTTCCGGTGACTCCTTGCCCCCGCCCTGCCGGGCTTCATTCTTGTATATAATTAACTAAACCCTCCTTTTTTAAACCTGAAAAAAAAGTTAAAAATAAAATAACTATGCCACATTGCTGCTGTCTTGGAAGCTATGTTAAAACCTGAAGACCTTGAGTGAATTTGTTCAAATTTGCAAAATCCCCCTTTTTTTGCATCGTCTCTTCCTCTACCACTCCATCCACATATCTCTGAAAATTTTAAAATTTTCTTCCTTCTATCTGATTTGGCCAGTGGCTAACCAGAGCTTTTCCCCTCTGCTCCCTGACAACTAGATTTCATGAGATATATGCAAAGCTGAAAGTTCTTTAAATTTAAAACTAAATGTTTCCTAAATAAACTCACACTTTTGTGGATCAATTCCCTGAATATAAAAATATTAAAAATATAGTCATTTCATTTGAGAACATACCATATAGGACATTTAACTTTAAATGCTTGATTGTTAAGGGAAAAAGAGTTTGAATACGGATACAGACACATAAATTCTGCACATGAGAGCTGGCAAAGGAAGGGCTGGAATTCAGTAATTAAATATCATCTGAAACATATTTCCTTCCTTGTACCTGATACAATCTAGCAAATTCATCCCCTTAAATTGTCCCATCAAAACTGACTGATTAAAAAAAAAAAACAAAAACTGACTGATATCACATGAAAGGATGCTCAACATCACTAATCATTAGAGAAATGCAAATCAGAACTACAATGAGGTATCACCTCACACCGGTCAGAATGGCCATCATCAAAAAACCTACAAACAATAAATGCTGGAGAGGGTGTAGAGAAAAGGGAACCCTCTTGCACTGTTGGTGGAAATGTAAATTGATACAGCCACTATGGAGAACAGTATGGAGGTTCCTTAAAAAACTAAAAGTAGAACTACCATACGATCCAGCAATTCCACTACTGGGCAAATACACTGAGAAAACCATAATTCAAAAAGACACATGTACCACAATGTTCACTGCAGCTCTATTTACAATAGCCAGGACATGGAAGCAACCTAAGTATTCATCAACACATGAATGGATAAAGAAGATGTGGCACATACATAAAATGGAATATTACTCAGCCATAAAAAGAAACGAAATTGAGTTATTTGTAGTGGGGTGGATGGACCTAGAGTCTGTCATACAGAGTGAAGTAACTCAGAAAGAGAAAAACAAATACTGTATGCTAACACATACACATGGAAACTAAAAAAAAAAAAAGGTTCTGAAGAACCTAGGGGCAGGACAGGAATGAAGATGCAGACGTAGAGAATGGACTTGAGGACATGGGGAGGGGGCAGGGTAAGCTGGGACGAAGTGAGAGAGTGGCATGGACTTATATACACTCCCAAATGTAAAATAGATAGCTAGTGGGAAGCAGCTGCATAGCACAGGGAGATCAGCTCGGTGCTTTGTGTCCACCTAGAGGGGTGGGATAGGGAGGGTGGGAAGGAGACGCAAGAGGGAGGAGATACGGGGATATATGTATACGTATAGCTGATTCACTTTATTATACAGCAGAAACTAACACAACACTGTAAAGCAATTATACTCCAATAAAGTTGTTAAAAAAAAAAACTAAGTGATATCAGTAGATCAAGATCTATGTTAATCTTACTTATGGTATATTAATCTCTAGGAATGATTCTGGAAAGACAAGTCATTTTCTATAAAACTGTGTGGAATCTGTCCCTAGTAGTAGCCCACTGTGAAAGAATACATTTTCTTGTTGCTGTCATTTTAATCATAAATGAAAAACAGAAATTTCTGAAAATTGTTGTTAGGGTAAAATTGAAAAAAATTTTTAAATATTCTATTTGCTTAAAAATTAATATTTTGAGGTGTTCCTCCCATCTAATAATGTGATAAACTCCTTTAGTCCTGAGATAATTTCTTTACCAAAGATTAAGAAATGTTATAAAGAAATTTCTTCAATTTGGAGTGAAATATTTACAGTAAATGTACAGAAAATAAATGACTCCATTATGAAATGAAACCACTGGAAAAGATTCTCTTTGATTAGATGATACACACAATTGTAATTTTTCAAACTTTTTGACATTAAAATATGCACTGAATCATTTAAAACAACACAAATAGATCTTACATCTCAGCGGTTTGATTTAAAAGTAGTTATGGAAAGTGTGGCTAAATGTTACATATTTTGGGAAATAGGTTACTCAAGAAATAAACGGAGAAGCCATGAAAATAACATGATGTCTGTTACTGCAGGAAAAAATAAAAACGTCTGATAAAGGATTCTGAAATAAGACTACCAACGGCTGATTCTCTACTGTAGAAGAAATACCCAAATTATATGACACTTATCTTTCCCCTCATTTTGAGATGCTCTAATTGAAAATACCTAGATAGATGTGGATGTCTCAAACACTATAAATATAATTATTATTATAAAATATATAAATTATATATGATTTATATAATTATATATAATTAAAATATATAAATTATATAATTATATTGTAAAATATAATTCTCATCATTTTGCATTCAGAATAGAGCTCAGCTCTGCAGTTACAAAAATTATTTTTGATGACAACTGACTAAATCTTCTTGCTTCTGACTTTATATCTGACCATCTCTGTATATAAACGTGGGTGTAGTGTTTCAGCTGACTCAAGCATTTTTATAATAAAAAATGGACATTTTAATTGGTTTTGTTTCCTAGTATTTTACTGAACTGAATATTGGCTTCACTGAATTGATCCACTGTTTTAGTAAGAATGGTGATGTCAAGTGTGAATGTGGATAAAGCCGCAGTCACGAGAAAGAGCTGGAAAAGGGCTTCTAGTCTTTTTTTTTTTCTACATTTTTTTTCTACTTTTTTTTTTTTTTTTCCAGGAAGGAAGGTCTACAGCAGAGTACCAAATTTTGCATAACAAAAAAATGATTTGGCCTGTGCTTCTGAACAGAGCAACTCAGGTGAATGCTTTCCTGGTCAAAATGATTCATAAAACATATAGCTTCCCTCCTGAGTTTTACTTTTTAAGTAAAGCTTTATTTTTAAGCTGCAGTGTCCGGTGGGGCTTGGTGACATGGGCTGATCCTTACAATATATCTGAACCTTTAATTGTACATTGTGTTCTTTGTATTCTGGGGAGAAACAAGAAGTCATTTATTAAAATCGCAAGGAAAAATCCAGCTAGATGTGTACAACTGAGCGGCCTGTGGAGTGATTTTTGACTTGTAGCTTTTTGGACAGGGGTGCTTCCTGAAACTGAAGGTGGACCTGCATTTCTAAGAGAGGCGAGCAAAGCTGGGTGTTAGAGGAAATCACGGGGAACGCGTGGAGTTTGAGGTAGGCTGTTTTTCAAACTCACTTTGAAGCAAGGCGTACGTTAAACTTTTTTACTAAAACAGTTCGCTTTTCCCTGCTCTAAACTGTTCAGAGCACTCACTGTTTGAACAAAAGTTAAAATATAAAAGAAGTGCTAATAGCATGAACTTCAGAACTGCCAGGAAAGGTAGCTAAGGGGACGAATGCGGACGTATCGCCCTGTGGCAGCCACCTTGCTGGCAAGTGGAAAAATACATCCCGCCAACCAAATGGTGGCCAAAATCAGGACAAAAACCTGCACATTCTTGGTTTATTCTCACTGAGCTGTCTGTGTTGTGTGTGCATATGCGGGTGTGTTCAAACACCAGCAGAGAAAGATAGAATGAAAGATTTGTAAGGCAAATTAGTTTATGTATCTGGAAGCATAAATCTCCATCAATAATTGAGTATATCACTGACTTCAATGCAAAACGATCATTCTTTTTACTTTTTAACTCTATCCATCGGAATTATGTTGGGATTTCATTAAATTCCCACGTATTCCTCAGAGGAGACTTGAATGTGGGTAAAAGGTAGGTATTCATAAAGGATAATGAACAGTTATTAAGAGCTGTTTAACTAGCATGCGCCTTCTCTGATTAAAATACATGCTTTGTACATTAGGTGCCATTGCTGAGTGGTTTAATAATAAAAATCATGTACCCTTTGAAAACACTCTTTAGTAACAGACTATCATTGCTTATCCGGATGGCCTATCATTTGTATTAATGACAAAATTAATTTCTTGAGTAAATTTTCACCAACTTTTCTCCCTTTATTTTCATTACTCAGTGAAATTTATCTGAAGCAAAAATATAATAAAGCATGAGGTATGCATCACAGAATTAAAGTGGAGATTAATTGAAGCTCACTCCAGTTGAAGACAGAGCTCCAGGCGTTAGACGGGGATTCGAAATCCTACTGAACATTAGAATTCACCGGGAGCTTTTAAAAAAGGCTGATGTCTGGGCCTGACCCCAAACCGATTAAATCAGAGTAGCGCCCAGGCACTGATATATTTTGAAAGCTTCCCAGGTGATTCTAATATGGAGACATGATTGAACACACTGAGATAGATGATGGCATACACAGTCCATTACCTGATTTTCTCATCAGTTTATATATACATACACACACACATGCATGTATCATACAGTTACACATTAAAGGACATTTGTTCCTGTCCAAAATGTCCTTCAGATATCTGGCCGGTAAGACCTTTGGTCCATGCCAAAAGGTCCTTGACATTTGGTCCTGTCCAAAACCTTTTGGCATAGACTAAATATACTCGAGGACATTTTGGATAGGACCAAATGTCAAGGACCTTTTCATGTGAACTAAATGTCCTATGGAGGTTTTGGACAAGACCAAATGTCTGCTAACCCATTTTTATCTGACGGGGCAGGAATGAGGTCAGGTTTCAGATATTCGGTATTTCTCAGATATGTTCAGCAGAACATTAACTGCATGAGACGTCAATTACTATCGTCTAAAACACAACACAAGAGAAGCCTAGTAAACACTAAGCCGAGCCAACAGCATTCTCTGCAGGGGCCCTCTCTGGGGCCTTCGTGGTGTCACGTGTACTCTGCATCTCCATGAAGAACGCCTCTTTGGGTTTCGAGACGACTGTATATAGTTTCCCCAACCAATCAGTCACTCCTGATTTCAGCACCTTCTCTATAAAATGGCAGGGGTAGGGGTGATGAGGGAAGAGTATGTCTCCGATCTGTTTCAGCCTTAAACTTCTATAGTGTATTTTGCCTTCTTTGAAATTCCTATTATTGCAGAGCCTTTCTTCTCTCCATCCCTGTGTGGGAAAGGACATGTTCCCTTTCTCCTGGCACCGTCTATCTTGACTTGACACCCATGAAGACCCTGATATTATTCCATAAATACAGGAGCCTGATGCTTGGGGAACGCGGCGTGGCAGGGCTGCTCCCTTGCTGGAGTCCTGTGTCAGGAGCCTCATCCCCAGATCCCGGGCCCAGGGCACTGTGGGGAACCTGCTTCCGCTCTTGCTTGTTTTTTGGTTTTCCAAAACCAAACTACCTTCCACCCCTTTTTGGTATTTTACTGTTTCTTAAAGGAACCAAACACCCTTTCCTCCCCTGGTTTCTCTTTGAGGTTTTTCAAATCAAACTCTGTGCAATAGGTTTTAAGCTAATAGAGGTTACTTCACAGGAATAAAGATGCTGGTTTTACACAGATTTAAAAAAAACACTTTCTCTCTCTCCAGCATTTCTTTTAGGGATTCTATTACTCAGTGCAACATAGACTCATAAAATAAATCCAATATTCTAATGTGTGTAACTCATGCCTATCATCTCCTCTAACATAAAAACCACCACTGTTCAGGGCTTTGAGGGATTGACTGAAGGGGTCAGCCAACAATAAACCTATTGGCTAATTTTCTTGCCATTTTCTACGTAACAATCTGCTAACGTCAGATTGAAAACTACAAATGCTACTGAAATCATTGTCTTTTTCAAAGAGCTGTCATTATCCAGGATTAAATGCAAAGCCTAGAGATACTGAAAAAAAGCACAGACTGCAGAGCCCTGGTCCTGAGGTGTCAAAGGAAGAAAGAAAATGGCACAAAGAGCACTGATTTGGGACCAGATGGAGTTGCATGTGAATTCGCACGTGGCCCCGCAAAGGCTTCTGGGACGTCCCTTAGCTTTTTGAGAAGGTTGCTGCAGGAGCTACTGATCATACAAGAAAAGCATCTGACTCATAGCAGGGGCTCTAGAAATTGTAGCCACTGGTGATTATTAGCAGGAACTAAATGGAACCATAATATTCGTAGTCAGCACATTGGGGGCTTTGCACCTGCACAGCCACTGCTGGAAAGCTGAGCTTCTTCCTGGTTAGTTGTCATGAAAAGAACTCGATTCTAGCAGGGTGGGGGAGGGATAAATTAGGAATTTGGAATTAACATACACACACTACTATATATAAAATAGGAAAATAACAAGGACCTGCTGTACAGCACAGGGAACTCTACTCAATATCTTGTATTATAATAACCTAAAATGGAAAAGAATCTGAAAAAGAATATATTACATATATATGTGTGTGTGTGTGTGTGTGTGTATATATATATATATATATATCTGAATCACTTTGCTGTACACCTGAAATCAACTATACATTGTATAAATTAACTATACTTCAATTAAAAAAAAATACATGGGACTTGCCATACTAGGAACGAAAATAGCAGCCTCTTCCTCATTAAGGTTTTCCTAATCCTTCTCCGAACATATCCAATTAGAATTGGTCCTTCTCATATTTGTACCCTACCTACCTCACCATAATGTCCGTACATTTCTTAGTGCCTAGTACAGGGTCTGGAACTTGGCACATATACAAAAACTACTTATTGAATGAATGAACCACAGAGTACCCTGATGCAAATGAGCCAGAACAAATGCATCCTTCTAGGTCCCGATAAAACACATTCTTACAGAGGGCAGAGACCATAGCACTCTCAGTTTTCCTATCTGTAAAATGGAGTTATCTACATCAACAGTACGTGGTATGAGTTCAACCGATGGTCGTTAATATGTTCTTTGATTTATCTTTGTATCATATCTAGGATAGTGATTTCACAGCTAAGGATTTTATGGGGTTTTTTTGAGGTTGAGGTTGACACACTATATAATCTTATTTCGTAGAACTTTAGAAGTCAAGGCATCTGGCTTTTTCCAAACCACTGAACACTTAGCCCAAGCTTGTCCTGTTCGCCAGGACTTTCCAGGAAATCTCACTCTTTAGAAAAGAATTTGTAAGCAAGGAAATGTTTCAAAGCTTTTACTTTGAACAAATGTGTTCTCTTTCCAAATTCTCTGCAGTCTTATAGTAAATTGTTGATACGCAATTTTACTAGATTCCACAGCTTCAAAAGTTTCATTATATGTAGCTGCATGTTATGTGTCTAGTGGGAAACTGGGGGAAATTATTGAATATTAAATCATTAGTTTCCACTACTTTGTTCTTTATGCCTTTTGTGAAGATCTGTAGTCTGCAGAACTCGGCGTTTTTTTACAACTGTTGGGAGAGAACATATTCTAGCATTTTTTAAAATAATATTTATATAATCTCAAAGTTTTCTCATTTATTTTAAATAGCACAGGAATATACCTTATTTTTTTGTGCCTTGCTTTACTGTGCTTTGCAGCTCCTGTGTGCTTTACAAATTGAAGGTCTGGAGTAACCCTGGGTCGAGCAAGCCTACCAGCGCCATTTTCCCAACAGCATTGATCACCTCCTGTCTCTGTGTCACGTTCTGGTAATCCTTGCAATATTTCCAACTTTTATTATTATTATTATATCTGCTACGGTGATGTGTGATCAGTGATCTTTGATGTTTATACTAAGACTTGCTGAAGGCTCAGAGGACGGTTAGCGTTTTTTAGCAATAAAGTCTTTATAATTAGGGGATGTGCATTTTTTTAGACGTAATGCTGTTGCACACTTAACAGACTACAGTATAGTGTAAAAACATAATTTTCATACGCACTGGGAGACCAAAAAATGCGCGTGACTAGCTTTATTGCCATATTCCCTTTATTGCTGTGGTCTGGAACCGAACCTGCGAATCTCTGAGGTGTACATGTATATTACGGACAATTTTAAACATATTCAACAGTGAAGAGAATAACGTAATAAACCTCATCTGCCATCAACCAACTTCAACAATTATCAACAATTACCACCTCATGGCCAATTCTGCTTTATCCATTTCCATATCACCCTCAAAATTAAATTCATTTGAAGCAATTCTCAGACATTGTGTCATTTAATTGGCAAATATTTTAGTATAATTCTCTAAGCTACAAGGACTTTAAAAAATATATCCATAGTACCCTTACGTCACGTAATTTTTATCAAGGATAATTTTTAAATTTTGTCCAATATCCATATTTCACATTACACTAATTAACTCATAATTTTTTATACTTAAGCAAATCAGGATCCACATAACGTCCATATATTTATTTCACTGACTCATATGTCTCCTAGATCTCTTTCAATCTACCAGGCACCTTGTTCTTTTACATTTTTATCCTTGCATTTTATATGTTGACGAGATCAGGTCATTTTTCCTGTACTGTTTCTCACAGTCTGGAGTTTTCAGAGTGAATTCTTGTGGTTTAGTTTATCATGTTTCTCTGTCCTCAGTTTCTGTTAATCAGTACTTACATCAATACCTTTCATTATATTCAGGTTTTCTACTTTCCTTCCTCCTTCTTTCCTCCCTCCCTCCCTCGCTTCCTTCCTTCCTTCCTTCTTTTCTTTCATTCTTGGCACGAACACTTGATATGCATCTGGTATACTGTCACCCTTCTTGTAACGTTAGCTGTGATTGATAACTCATTGCATAGATTCATTACTTCTCAGGAGCTGTAGAACTGACTTGCTCTAATTCTGTCACTCATTCTTCATTTATTTGTAGTGAGACCACATCAGGTTATATTTATAAATTAATTTAGGGAGAATCAGGATCTTTGTACTATCAAGCCTTTCTAGGAATGCAGCGTATCTTTCCACTTTTAACTGTAATTACGCAAACTTCGGGAGTATTTTAGTCCTCATTTAGGCTATTTACTAATTTTTGACTATGTAAATGTTTTCTTCTTTTCCTCTATGTCTTCTGATAAACTAGTTTCAGAACATATAAAAGTCTTTTGCATGCTGATTTACAACTGGCTACTTTATCAAATTCTCACCTTGTGTGTAGTAATGTTTCATTCTTTCTTTTCAGCTTTCTAAATATTAATAGTCTCTGGAACTAAAAGTATTTTTGCCTCTCCTTCCCACATTGTGCCTTGAATCGCTTTCACTTTTCTAACATCATTGGCACTGTGATGTGTAAGGGAACTTTTGTCTTGGTTATTTTCTTTCTGATTATCAAGCATCATAAATGGAATTCCCTGGCTGTGTCAAGTTGAAGAGTTGATCAGAGAGGCTTTTCTTTTAGGGCTTTCGGAGATATGTTCATAGCGCTAGATACATAATAAAGGAAATGAGAATTCATGAGATGTAAGTATCACATGGCAGAGAGGACCTGGTAATGATGTAATTACATAACTAATCAGGGCGACAGATTCAGAGCCTCCCGAATTGTACTTTGGAACTCAGATAATTTAGCGCCCCCTCCACTGAACCATCAAACTGCTGTTGAGTTATATATTTTTTACTCTAAAAATTATCTTTTTATAATATATAAATTAGTTCTGAATAGAAATGACTTATTAAAAGTCAGAGAAAACAGGACTAGCATTTCCTACGAGCTGAAACAAATTCTCATTTAAAGTATCACAAGCTTCCATCGAATGATTTAGAGCTACTTGGGCAAACTGAGGTTGGACATGCTGATGCTTTGGAGTACTTCTTAGTATCTCCTCAGATTGTCCCTGTCAAATTTCTCATGGATGAATGATTGTCAAGCAGTATACATTAATTCCTGAGCAAGAGAAGCCCCTAGCAAATCCACTAAAGGTTTTTTCCTTATGAGTTTACTCTTTAAATTTCAGTTGAAACGCATTTGTTAAGCTCGTATCATATACACAATGCGGTACCACGCCCAACTGCAGCCCTGTGGGCGTGGACGTTCTACTGAATAGCCGATAGAGGCACTAATATTCTTCTGGGTTTGATTCTGAATATAATATTGATCTGCTAATCATTCTGTTGCAAGTTTTCAGTGGAATAAGAAATGAGGAAGTTCGCCATTCTACTAGCAACTCAAGAATCTAGAACGTATCATTCAAACCAATGGCCTTTAAAAAGCTCACAGGCAAATTGAGGAATTTGCTAAATACCCTGTAAGGTGAGATTTGGACTAACCACAAAGAAAATCATTTTATCCTTCTAAATGGTTCCTGGGTATATTGCGCCCAATAATTAAGCAAACCTGCTAAACATGCGTGACAAACCTGCCAAGCAAACTAAAGGTATATCTTTAAAAATATTTATTGTTTCTGTAATCAAGGTCTAAAAGTTGGTCTTGAGCTTTTACCCATAAGTACCTAAAACTAGCTCTTAGTATTTAACAAGACTTGTTCTTTAGAGTTGAAAAATCTAAAATCTAAAATGCCATTCTTTGTTAATAAAAATCTCAGGCCATGAATATATTCTAAAATATATAATTAAAATATTTAACAGCAAGAAAGAATGATAAGGGGTATAATAAAAATCTCAGGCCATGAATATATTCTAAAATATATAATTAAAATATTTAACAGCAAGAAAGAATGATAAGGGGTATACGTAATTATAGTAAATGAGTAAGTTTTAATCAGGAGATAACATAAACGTTTTGCACATTTCAGCTGCCGGCACAGACTTGATAAGATACTGAGTCTGGGTCTGGAGCAGGAGGTTGGGAGCCCAGCCCTCGCAGACACGCTCCCACTTGTGATTTCTGCCTGTCACTTAACCGGGAGATGCAGAAACCGTGAGTCTCACTAGAGACCCGAGCCTGCATGTTTTCTAAGGCAAAAATGGAAGGAATCAATAAGACTGCCAGACAACATTCAAATACTTGCAGTGAGAAATCTGTCACCAGAAGCAGCCTGCAGACCTATGCTTCTCGTTGGACATCCTGCTGGTGACTCTTTCAACTGCCCTCTTCCTATGTTCATCACTATTTTTCTTAACAATACGCAATAAATAAATAGAACCACAAAGTCCTCCCTTTTCCATTAATCCGTGGACACAGCATCATGAAGGGAGAAGAAATCTCCGGTCTCATTGTTCTTGTTTTAGGCGAGATTTCCTGGAAAGTTTTGTAGAGACATGATTCACCCTAGATTAAGTGAGTCGGCATGATTAAGATCTACTCAGAGGACCCTGAACCACTTTTTTAGAGAAAAAAAGGCCAAATCTGAAAAGGTTTTCAGGTGTTCCCATTGACAGCAGCGAAGGTAGCTACCCACCATTTCTTACATGTGTACAGTGAGCTGGAAAATGACACCAGCACCTCTATAACAGTCATCTTGTTCACTCTCACAGCCCCATCTATTACCATCTTGATTTTACAGATAAGAAACCAAAGCTCATGATAGATTCTTCATCTTGGCCAGGACAGCTCTGCTAGTACAAGTCACAGAACTGGGTTTCAACCTCACTCTATTTAATCCCTTACCCAGTGCCAGTAACCACTCTAAACACTGCATACTTGAAATTCTTCGTGTAATTTAATGCAGCATGGTTTTCTCTCCTCCCACCTGTACCATCTTACAGGTTTAGTTTTCCTTCTCTGCTAGAGCAACTTTTATTTCTACCCTTAACACTTAATTTTTAGATATACTTAATTCGATTAAACTATTCGTACTATATTATTAAGATACCTAAAGAATTCAGTGCTTTTACAAGTGCCCTAAATTGTAAATAGATTAAAAATAATCAACACCTCTGTAATGTACTTTTATGAGTTGGCCATAGTCATATGTACGCATGTCACGTAAAGTTGAAACTACAAATAAGAACATTTAGCATGAGAAAGTATTTCCATCCTGTTTTTTTGGCTGGAGTTTCTAAAGACCTTCAAACTAATTTCAAATAGACACCCTCCGAGTCTCTGACCCTGCTGAAATGCCATTTCCATAAGCACAACTCTGGTTTCATCTAACTCCGTCTTTTAAAACAAGTGCCTCTGTTTTAAAAAAAAAAAAAAAAAAAAGGATTATGCCAGTTTACAAGACCATATAAAAATGATGACTATGTCAACAAACCAGGAACATTAATTTAAAACAGGACTGCAGAGTCCTTATTTTAATTACATATTCCCAAGAAATAGTGCAAATAGTCTTTACTGAATTAAAGAGAGATACCTTATTAGTTGAAAAAACCATTCAAGTTAACAAAATTTCAAAAGAAACTCACTTACTTGTTCAAATTCATTCTTTTGAAATTCTTCAAAACCAAAGATGTCCAATATTCCAATATCCCATGTCTGCGAGCTGAAATGAAAGAGGACACAGTGAACACACATCCTTAACGCTTCCCACTGCTACTTTAGGTTGGAGAAATCCAGCCACATAGCGTGTCACTGGCAACTTGAAGTAAAAACACAAATGATTATCTTAATCTGGTGGAAAACTGAAAATTAGGAAGAAAAAGTGTTCTTTTAATGCTTTGATTCAAACACAAACTCATTAACAAAAATGCACTGATTTCTAAGTATAAAATGTAATGATATATGGGTAGTTTAATATTTACTTCTCTGAAAGCCTCTGTGTCTGTCTCCTTCAAATAGACCTGCTTTCTCTGAAGGAATTTGGACCGACCTGTTAAGTGGGTCTCACCAGCAGTAAATCAAGCCATTTCTCCATTACACATAAGTACAATACAAGTCAAGTTACAATTAAGCCATGTGCATGTTTTTTGATAGATCAGTTTGAGCCCCTCCAAAAATTATGATTTTCCTAAAGGAGGCCCTATAAATAAAGAACAATGAAGATCATGAAACTCGGGAGCGAAATGGAAAGAAATCTATCTAAGTAACGACTTCCCTCTTCCATGTAAACTATCCCTCTTGGAATTTGCTACAGTCTTGGATGGTCAAATCACAGATGTCGGAACACACACAGTAAGTGAGGAAAGAAGGAATGAAACCTCATGTGACCCGGGAACCCTGACAACCTGGATTCTGTGGGGATGTGGGAGCGGCACGGGGGTGTGTGCACGAGGTGCTTCTTGCAAAGAAAGCCCCAGATGATTCTGGAACGCTGGTCACCCCACCCCTCCCATGTCTCTGGTCTAGCGCGTCATCAGGAGGACTGCTGTCTGCATTTTCTGCCAGTGGAAGCGATGATTCCTCATCACGATGGTGCTCGTTGTTTCATTACCAGTCTCCCTGCTGGTGCAGATGTTTTGCTGTTGTTTCCACTCAATTTGATGTATCCAAACTGCAGACCCCCTTGGCCACCAACTCCCTTTTTGTACCTATATTGTGTTTTCACAAGCAGGATGTAATCACAATACATTCGGGGCTATAATTTGTCACTTACATGGCCACTTTTTTCTCTAGAAAAAGGCGAGCTAAGGATTCTGTGATATCCTTTCTCTAAGATTATTTGTTGTAGATGGTACAAAATATGAACGTCATAAGTAGGAAAGAGCATTTTAAAAGCCCTTGATATAAACGTCACATGACAAAGAGTGTAAGTCAGTGAGGGGAGGAAAAAAGCATTCATCGGATGTCTCTAGGTAATCGATTCAGTATTTTAGAAGAAAAAAAGAAAGTTAGCTTTGTGTCTCACCCTGTGTGCCCAACTCTACATGGATTAGAGAGCCAAATGTTAGAACCAGAAACCGGAAACACGTACAGGAAAACAAATGTCATCTTTTTTTCCTGTTTTCAGTTCTGGGAAACGTCAAAAGAAAATATTCAAAAACATGATTATGCAAAGACGAAATTCTGCTGCAGGATAAACTGTAAAAATAAAATTAAGTTCTGTTAGAGGTAAGTATTATTTAAAAACGCATTGCCTCCTTCATTTTCATAGATTTTTCTCAATCTACTAGACTATGTGTCCAGTCATACATCATCTTCCACCCACCCACGCCTCTCCCCATCCCACCATCTTTATAATGTGCACAAAAAGACATCGGGAATGATGTTCGCTCAGTGGGAACCATGGTGCTGAGGGTTAGGCTGATTTGTTGCTCTGTTGTGTGTGTGTGTGTGTGTTTTCCATGTAATGAGCTGCATCGTTTCACTTGTAGGAGCCTAGTGATGAAGCCTGTCAAGTTCTGGAGTTGTTCCGTCTTGGTAGGAATCCTGATTGAAACACTTTTTAGTTGGATAACTTTGGGCAAGTTACTTAAATTTTCTGAGCTGCAGTTTCATCATTTATAAAACTGAGATAACAAGTCACATTTATCCACCTAGATATTTGCTACAAGTAGAAGTAATGTAAAGAAAGCTCTAGGATAATAGCTGGTACACAGTGTGTCTCCAATCACTGAAAGTTGCTTTTAAAAATAGTTGTTTAAACTTGCTATAGAAATACAGAGGGTGGCTAAGAATAGAAATATAAATGGCTAATAGGCATATTAAAATGTCAATCTCATGAAAATTGCAGAAGAAATAAACTTTAAAAAATTACGATGGGAAAGACATCCCCATACACTTTTGTTGGCAGTTGAAATTGGTAGAGCCTTCTTAAAAAACAACATGCTTATGTGGCACAAAGCTTTGAAATATTCATATCATTTGCACCAGGACTTCCATGAGCAGGAACCTATACTAAGGCAATTATCAGAAATGCAATTAAAGACATGAATAACGATGTTCATTGTTATCTTAATTATAGTAAAACAACAAAAAGAAATAACAAATACCCTACACTAAAGACACAATTAATTAAACAGCATCCATCCTAGGACGGATTAATTTAGAGAAACTGTCAAGTTAATAGAAATCAATTTATAAATTCTGTATAAATAACCCCAATTACACATCCAGAAGACTTAGACAGAAGTACAGTCAGCCCGAGAAGAGGACCTGG